>NW_027436781.1:0-330021 GCF_047716275.1 Strix uralensis | reverse complement strand
TACTATGCTGCAGAGTAACAGTTCCAGATCTGTGTCTACGTTATCACTTTAGACCCAGCCTTTCTGAGGAACCTTCACTCAGAAGCGACATTCTACCTCAGACCATTACATGATAACAAGATTTGCACAGCACAGTTATGAACCAAGTATTTGGCCAGTAGGTTCTTCCTGCAGGCTTGACTAACTAGGGGTACAGATCACACACCACAGAAACATCTAAATGCCTAATCACATTATTTATGTTTCAAAAAATTAATTTTACTTCCTGGTTTTTTGCCTCAAGAAATTATGAGCAGTGAAAGAAACCCTAAAGCAAAAGCAGACAATTCATAGATACTGCTGCACACGTGGATGCCGCATCGAGGACAATTCTCACAGCAGCAAGATCACTGTAGTTTTGCTGCTAGAAAATCACAGCCCTGAGCTTCAGAACTGAGCTCTTCTCTTACTATGCTCCTCAGGCAGGTGACCTTGAAATACCATAGCCAGGAGGACACATGCAAAAGAAAGGTTAGAGAACGTAGAGCGACACAGCAGAGTCCACTTCATACAGTATGGCACATGTGGAAAGATCTCATGCCTGCTAGAAAGCCCTGCATAAGCCTCAAGTTTATACAAGAATCTGCATTTCAGCAGCATCACACTGAAGTGACAGTTACAGTATACCAACCACCAAAACCTAACTCAAGCTGATGATGATGATTCATGAACAAAAAGTTCTGCTCAACAATACCCACTGCTTTCTAGGATCATTGCAACAAATTGTATTTACCCAGACTGTAGAGCGCATTCAGTGTCATTATCCATATACTTTACGCAACAGTCCCCAGAAACATTAAGAACCTGCTGGTCATCCATCAAGGGAAGGAACCAGGAGTTTAACAAAAAGCATACTTGCACTTATGGGGCTACCTGGCAAATTTACAGGCACACGAAGACCACCATTCTTCCCTCCACTTCCCCCCAACAGTTGTAACTGAACATTTTTTTTTTCCCCACCCAGTTTTCTGTTATCTCAGTTATCTTAAAATGGCACACTATTTTCACAGCCATGTTGAAATGACCAGACTTCTTTTATTTCTCAAGATGTGCATGATTTTAGCTGTGTAACTCTTTCATCTCTTTAAGTGCTGGTCATTTGCTCAGGTGATACAGCAAATCATGTAACACTAAGCATTAAAGAATGACTTTTTGGGCTCACGCTTGTCCCTGGTTTCACACTAGGATTAAATATTCCTGAAGTTTGGCAGATGAGAGCATAATTAAAAGCAACCTTGCAGAAAGTAGTATTATTTCCTAAATACCTGAAATAATTAAATATTCCTGCACAAAATAGCAAAGAACACCGCCTAGAAACTTCTCTTTGAAGAGTAGACTGAGCCATCCCAGAAAGGGGTTACCATATCTAGTTATCATTGATTAAACAAGAGCTCCTCAGGGAAAAGAGTGTGCTTCAAAGATGGAAAACTTACCTGGCAACAAATTCCTACTGCACCAATTTTCAATCATCTCAGAAGACAGTAACACAGTACATGTCAAATCTTCACAGCCATCTTCCCTCTGAGCACCTCCCTTTCATTACATTGCTGCAGACAGCAAGCAAAAGAAAGATCTTTCAGACTAAAATGAAATTTATTAATAGAAAAAGACTAAATATACATTATCTAAGAAGAACCTGGTAGGTGAAAGTACAATAAAGACATAAATGTGACTGCTAGATATACAGTAAGAATTGTGAGCTCCCACAGACTGTGGGCTTATTTGCACAATTGCCATTTTCTTCTTTTCTCACAGCATAAAGAAAACATAAAGAAAAAAAAAAAAAGAGTAAATTACATTTATACCACCTGGAAACCGTTTGTATTTTAGTAGACGATGTACCTGAGAATAAACCCTGTATTCAGCCGCTCAAAACCTGTCAGTGTTTCCCCACACCCTGGAACACCCATCCCAGGCCATATATTCCTGCAGGCAGCCCCTGAACTGCCTTATTTACAAGCAGTTGCATGAACACCACGCTCATCTTTCCCACTGTTCATTTTTGTTCCTCTCTCGCTCTTGCTTTCTATTCTCTCACTCAAGTTTTACCTGTAGCTGAGAGAATACGTAATAGGTGTGTTAGAACAGTTTTAATGTCATTGGAAGCACTTTCATATTTGTATGGGATGTTGATTCTGTCCCATACATTTGTTTGCCAGTCATCAAGGCAAAAATGACTGACTATGCATAATCACATGTACAAACACTGATATGCGAGAAATCCTAAAGGATACTCACATAAACTACAGAATTGTAATAACTTTGTTCTGTAACGCTCCTCATCTTTTCCAAACTTCTCAGCCCATTACTTGTCATTCTCCTATGCTTCATCTTTTCTTTTTCAGGTTGTTATGATAAAGTCAGCATTACTTCCTTGCTTACCTTGCACATGCCAATTCCCTGACTGGGCAACTGTTCAAACAGAAAAGAACAATTATTTATAGTCTACTTTATCAACTACAACAAAGAAGCCCCATGAACAATGCACCAGGCTGAGTACAGGTGCCAAAAATCACAAAGCTCTCTAAAAGAAGATGAGATCTAGCTATGACTGTACTCTTCTTTCACAGCTCCTTTCCAACTACTCTAAATTACATTTTTGCTTCAGAATATGGTGGTAAGCTTTAGTTAATTTTAAGTATTTTTTTCCTCTAAATTTGAAGATATAAATACAGTGGAAAAGCCAAAACAGTGTTTATGTCACGCTATATCTTTCAAAGCTCTCATCCCCTTCTCCATTCTGTAACAGAGTTCATGTATCCCCTGTGAGTTGCCCCTTCATAATTACCCAGGAAGAACAGCACAAATATACAAATATCAGAAGGGAAGCCCAGAATGGAAGCAAGCATAGAGAGAACATCAGGAGAGTTTCTTTAGCTTTCAATTTTTCTCTCCCCATTTCAGTGTAAGGACTATGGGAACACACAGACTATGGGAAAATAGCGACTGTGAACAAACAGCAGCAGAACAAACAGCCTTGTCCTTGGTCAGCTCCCGGAGACAGCGGGTCTCCACAAGAGCACAGCTCCACCCAGACAGCTGTTATCCATGTCTGGATGCACTGCCTAGCCATGCTGCCATCAAAGGAGCAATTATTAAAAGGATCAATGTAATTTACTTGTGTTTTATGTTAGAGCAGAATTATTTATTTTTTGTTTCCCTTCAAACAATGGGCCCTATCAAGAACGGGTTAAAAACAAGCACACCTACACACCCTCCCTAGAGCCCTGCCAGCTAAAGGGGTGAGCCTCTGCCTCCTCAAGCACAGGAGACCAGCTAAGGGTTCCCTGCCATGGGCTCAAGTTTACAATTCAAATTGACTATTTTCTGATGGATGTTAAGTTTCCGCATGAAGCTGAACATCATGCTATTGTGTAAAAAGGCGAGAAAAAACTTCAGCAAGGTCTTACTACAAAGCCAATGGATATGAACATTTCTCCCAGCTCTCACACAGAATTGAGGTGTTTCAGCAATTATCAGTATCCATTCCTCTCTTTCGAGTTTCCCTGCAAGCAATAGAACTAGATGCGATCTCTGCAAGAAATGAATGAATTAATGGCAAAGACTCCTCAGCATGATAAGAGATAGTGCATTGAGGGTATTAGGATCAGGCTTTAATGCCCAAAACCAGTCTCACAGCCATGTTCGAGCCATAATGGAACTAGAACAAATAACAGTGCTACACAACATCAACTGTCCAAGGAGTTGGGTCCCCACCCCCACCCAAAATAAAACTTAAGAACAATGCAAAGATTAAACAGGTTAATTCTCTTTCTCTATCAAGAGAAAAGTGTTTATGCTCTCTGTTTAAAGCTATTCATAACAAAGATACAACACATTCATCTGTAGAAGCTTCTATTCAGGTCAGAGAAAACCCTTTTTAAACATCAACAAGTTACACCTCTTCAGCACTTCCTATAAAATAAATATTACCCATAAAATGAAGGTAGTATTGTAATGAAAAAAAAAAAAAAAAAAAAGAACTACAGGAGGCATATCCCACTGAATTTGGGTAATACCTTCCTGGCAACTATTTCTGACCCAAGAGACTTCTGAACCAACACCTACCACAAAAGGTTTTTTCCTTCTTCAGGTGTTAGCTAGCAGAGATCACTGTTCTTTTAATTTAAGATTGTTTCTCTAGAACAAGTGCACTTTCCACTCAACTTTCTTCCCCAAAAGGAAACACCTTAATGGTAAACTGCTGTGCAAAGAATATTATGTGTGTAATACCTCTAGAGGGACCAGAGTTCAAATCAAATCTTTACAGAACCAAAATATCTAGGCTGTCTATAGGAGATCAACACTTCAGAGGGACACTCAAACTCACCACCTTAGCTTTCCCCTTGAAGAAACCTGCGATCCATACGCCAGCTGCTTATCCAAACACCAGCACACACAGACCTTGCTAAGCAGACCCTTTGCTTGTGCTTCACTATCAAGCATCTAAGGTCCTGTCTGCACTTCCACATCAGTGACTATCCCCAACATACTGTCGCTGTGTCTGATGGCTGCTGGTGGAATCAAAGGAGGCTCCTCTTCTGGGGTCAGGGAAGATTGTGGTATGGGCAAAAATGAGTGAAGAGGAAAGGCCACTGGTGGATTTGGACATGGTTGCAACAAATACACGGCACAGTACTTACACAGTTGGAAAAGTAAAAAAGGTTTCAACACCCTCTGCTATCACCTCACTAGTTCCTAGACATTGAAGGCTGCACCCCACTCCCACATGGCAGAATAGCAGAGTCCTTCAGCTGATGGGCTCAGGTAAGCCAAGCAGAGAACAGCTAGAAATAACACTGCCAAGTGATGAGGACTGGTTGTAAATTCAAACACCATTTTGATTCATTAATCTCCAACAGCTAAAGACAAACCTAAAGCAAAATCAACATGACTGTAGACTAAGCACTCATACTGGGGCTATTTTTCAGCCTGCTGAGAGAAAATGAGCTGATCAGAGACACACTTCATTGAGAGCAGCCACATTAGTGCTGCTTCAGCAAGCCTGCAGTTAGTTCCCATTAACTGACCTGTTTCAGAAGCTGGTAACACCATAATTAACCTTAGCTTCAATTTGAGGTGAAACCTGTCCACCTCCTGATGATACCGCACCTGCCCTACAAGCCAGTGCAAGTTTATCTCTAGTCTTTTGGTGGCAGTGTCCTGGTGATGAGCTGTGACTCATTTCCCATTAAGGGGCACAAACATTCAAGACTTCCCTGGGAAAGCAGCAGAGCAGAGGTACTGTTTTGCTGGCTCAACGGACAGTGGCCAGTTGAAATCCTACCAGGTGATTGCAGGGAAGCCAGGAGCCCACTACAACTGGCAGCACCAGGAGCTAAGAGCCATCAGCAGCGAGCCAGCCGAGAAAGACACAGAGCAACACCACAGTGCCAGAGTCATGCCCGCCAAGGCAAGCTTAGTGCTTCAGCAGCAACAGTCTGGACCAACTGAAAATATGAATGGTTTATGCATTCACATTTCAGAGTAGCTTGTTAGGTTACAAATACCAACATTCTATAGAATTATGTCCCTTAAGTAAATCGATGAGATTCAGAGATAAAGGAAAAACACAAAACCACAAACAACCAACTAAAAAAACCCTTCAACCACTATTTGTTTAAATCCATCCATCTGAAATCTGTCTTCAGCAGCCCCACCTTCTACTGTTCACTGTTATCTCTTACCATATACCTGCCCACATAATGCGATGTATCAGTAAATCTTGAGAACATTTACTACAAAATGCAGCTTTCCAGTATTGAATTTCATGTTATTGTTAGCTGATATTCTTCAGGGCCTACATGCATATATACAACTTATTGCTGACAAAAATCTCTCTCTAGTGAAATAGTGTACATTACACAGATAAGATCCTCCACATTTGTAAGAAAAATCCAAAGTTTGATGAAAATAATTTTGATAAGTTTTTCTCTGTTCTGGGGATAATATTTGAGTATCACACCTATATTTTCTCTGTAGCAGTTTCACCTTTCAGTAGATTTTGTATGTTGATGCAGAAAGGTTCAGGTACAATAGTTGGTACATAACTTTTCATGCATATACAAAAAGTTCCTCAAAACTGCCTTCAAAAATCTGTTTAAAGTTTCACTCTCCTTTAATCATTACATTTTAATATTCTAACATTCTAACAAGAGTCATGAAGCACTTTGCCAAATAAAATACAATAAAAATCCTTCTGGATGAAGTTTTTAATAGCTTGCAAGACATAATTCATCTGAGAAAAAGCTACACGGTAAGAAAACGACAGACTAAAATATCACACTTTTTCCATTCACATAGGCACATTGCTTATTGTTAGCATTGTTGTATGACTCCAGCAACACACTTCCTCATAAATATCAGCCCCTCAGAGACACCCCACTTAGTAAAAGAACTCTCTCAAACAAACACAGACAGACAACCAACAGTGCCAGAAGGTCAGCCGACAGATGGGACAGGTGTTAAAGCCCAGATCTGAACGTATAATCTTCCCCATACCCCTAAGATACAGAGTTCAGCCTGTGACACAGATCATGAAAATATTTAACTGTGGTAATATTAATGTGCATCCCTCTATGGATAAGAGCTGATCCTATAAAGCTGATAGTTGTATTCTCCCCATCAGAAAACCTCCAAGCTATCTCGCCAATATAGAAACTCGAAGTACTTCACTAGAATCCGCATTCATCTACGCGGTTACGGGTATGCCTGTGTACAACTCTGACAGGCAGACATGCACACCCAGCTGTACACATTTCACAATGCAGAAGGAGAATAAAAGCAGAGAAACTGTAGACAGATTGTAAACTTTCTTAAACCAACTGATATACTGGAAAAGGATGCAAGTTCTTGGGTACATTGTAAACCAATCTAAATCCAGACTGCTGTCTGTCATCCCACCTCTCCCCTCCACAGCTGTGGCTCTGCTTCTCCCCTGCACCCCCAGCAGTGTTCAGGAGCCTGCACATATTCCAACAGTCAGGAAACCCATCTCGCTCAACACCAATTCAGCACAGACTCTGAGCGAAAGGAGAAAGTCACCTCAGCCTGGGTTAGACCGGTTTAATTGCCACAGAACTACTCTATGAAAATACAGTTTAAGTAAGCGAGAAGGATCTGATCTGTATAAGGTACAGGATTTACCTCGGGGATATTGAAAGAAACCATCTCATCCTCTTCTCTCCTCACAACATGTTCTTTCTTCTTCCCTTGGGTCAGTATTTCTGACCACAGCTACATGATCAGACACTTGAACTGACTTATCGAGCCAAAACTTGACACAGCAAAGAAATTTAAAAGATTAGCCTAAACAACTTACAGGAATTGTGCACTGAGCAGAAAGTTAGCCCACTTTGAATAGACAAGAAGAGTTTGTAAGGGGTGAAAAATAAGACAAGATTGTCACCTTCTACTGAAAAGGGACAGGCATTTACAAGCAAATATCCCCTGTGGAATACAGGGGCAGCAGCTGAAAAGGGGTAAAA
Source organism: Strix uralensis (assembly GCF_047716275.1). NCBI lineage: Eukaryota > Metazoa > Chordata > Aves > Strigiformes > Strigidae > Strix > Strix uralensis. Next base: position 322,495 of record NW_027436781.1, on the reverse strand, counting down.
AATGACAGCAAAGCCTACAGCGAGTACAAAAACAACTTTTTAGCCAAGAATAAGCATTCAGACTGTTGAATTTTGTAAGTTTATCAAACACAAGCTCTCCCAGAAGTGTTTTCTAAAACACATCACCCTACCATTAACTCTACAGACAAGATTAAAATACAAGATGCACAGACTATAACACAAGAAAACACACAGCCTATGTATTTATAAAGCCCATCTCCATAAAATCAGTGATACCCTCTAACAGACTAGAAGTACTCAGGTATCACCTCATTTATATTACAGAGAATATTTATTCCTTTAGAACATACCAGCAATTTATAAAGCTAAGCAAACAAACCCAAAACACCCCCCCACCCTATATGACTCTAAGAACACAGATTTCACTTTTTCAATATGCTATCCGGATAACACATATGCACATCAAAAAAAGAGCCCCAACTAACAATATTTAATTGGTTATTGGGCTTTTCTATAACCCAGGCACTACACAGAACTGTTTTAAAGTTAACAGAATACCCACAGCAAAGGAAAGCATTACCTTGAAACAAACTCTTCTCACATTCTACACATTCTGAAACATAATCGGCTTTAATCACTGCTACACATAATACTATGGAAATGATGTAGGTGAAATGCAAGTCACATCTTAGAAAGAATTTTATGTAAATAGCTAGCAAAAACCAAAAGAACCTTGTTTTCTAGGAAAACATATTACTCACAGAGTGGCCATCCCAATCTGTCTTCTCAGTTCTCTCCTTCAAGAAACACTCTCAAATAAAGAAGATAATGTGAAGAATATGGTGGTGATTCGTGTTAAAAATATGGTGACTTTGTTGGTGTTTGCCATGTACATAAGTTAAAGGAGATTTATCATGGCTTTATGGTTAAAAGGGGTTTGGAGGTTTTTTTTCCTCAGTGACTGTTGTTAAGCAGGTGGAAAATTACTGGCAGGACCCCCGTCAGAAGACCCCAGCAACACCCGACTGCGCAGGTGAAAAATGATTGGAGGAACCCCTGCCAGGAGCCCCAGCAACATCAGAAAGCCCGGGAAAGTTTAGGGGGCTCTGCTGATTGGAGGAACCCCTGCCAGGAGCCCCAGCAACACCAGAAAGCCCGGGAAAGTTTAAGGGACCCTGCTGCGCATGTGAAGATGGGACTATGAAAGGGAGTGACGCAGCACTACCTGGTGCTCGTCGGTGGGGAGCAGAAAGCCCCCCCTGCCCCCTGGCGTGCCACACTTTTTTTTACTTGTTCGTATTGCAAATAAATTTATAAAAGATATTTGCAGCTCTGCCTCTGCATTTATAACAATAATATTGGAAACTAGAATTCATAAACTCGAGCAAAAGTTCAACAGTGTTTCTGCTGAACTACTGCTCTCATAGCACTTCAGAACTGTCTCTTCTCCAGACAAAAAATACTCTTTTTTCTCTATTTGAGCTCTAGTCACTATAAGAACTCACGACCTGACCATCTCGCTTCAACCATCAGTAACAGCCCTTGTTTCTCAGGCACCCCCACCCTTTTCAATAGTTTAGGTGATTGAAGCAATCAAGATAAGCTTGATTACTCTTCATTTCCATTTAACATTAGAATTGCACCTGAGGAAAACCTTCCTGCTTGAAGAGCTGTTTTCTCCTGAAAGTTGTAGGTGATTTAAAGAAAGGTATCACCTCTCCATGAAAAAACTTTCATCCCATCTGTAGGCAAATACAGCTAGCCTTGCAATACCAAAGCACGCAGCAGAAACAGATTTTTTAAAAAATTGGCTAATTAGCCATCTAAACTTGGAAAAAAATAAAGGCCGGTATTTTCCTCACATCAAATAGATGGTTATCAACCTGAGAGAAAAGCACAGAAGCAGCATACAAACAACAGTTTTCCTGATTCTAGGATCACAGCAGTGCTGTGAGGATCATGAAGTGTTAAAAGCCACGATGAACTTCTGCAAATAACAAGAGCATGACCAGAGGTTTAAAAAAAACTCTCAACAAATCTGCTTGAAAACTTTTTTTCTTCTTTTTTGGCTTTACCACCACAACCTCCTAGAGAAGCATCTGATTTTCAGACTTTGAAGTGTTAGCACAAGTACTGTCACGCACATTCAACAAATAAATAAAGTCACTTTTAAACTTCCATAGTATGAAGGTATTTGATTAGGTTAGATAAGACTGTCCTGCTAAAAGTACCTTTGTGTCTGAACAGCAAACGTTGGTTTTCTGAGTTTGTTGAAGCTTCAGGACAAAAGTTCAGTTTGTGTTCCTTCAAAGTATCTTGCAAGAGAAAAATCTATTTTCCTTCAACAAAGGCAATACAGACAGACAACCCAGAAAAGTACAGAAATGATGTACGTGCTAATCTCAGAGAAAGGCTCTGATATTACAAGACATCAAGACAGTTGGGAAGTGAGCTTTTTTCCAAAGATGTATTCAACTTTACAAAAGCATTATGGTTTTACCTTAAACTTTCTGCATCTGGGATGTTAGCGGGGCACTGCCATCTAAACGCCACGGTGCAGAGTAGCCTCAGGGTCTTTCGGTAGCTTTAGGACCTGGCTTGTGATAGACTCTGTTGGCCCAAAATCCACATGGCAGTGAGCTGTGGTGAGTGCTCGAATCCATCTGCCGCCATTAACCGCGTGTGCGAAGGGCTCCCAGTACCAGCTGAAGTCACAGAATCGTCCAGGTTGGAAAAGACCTTGAAGATCACCCAGTCCCACCATCAGTCAAGCGACACTTGGCCGGCTCCTCAGCACTACCTGGGTGAGAACGAGCTGACGGGAGGGTGATGGGCTCTTCTCCTCGCCCTGTGCCCGGGAACGTCCCCCGGCTGGAGCAGGGACAGGGCTGCCGGTGGGGCCACCTTTGGCGGGCCCTGCCCACGGGCAGCTCGGCCCGGCCCCGCTGCAAGGGCTCCCTCAGCGCCGGGCTCCCCGCGCCGAGGGCCCGGCGGGGCAGCGGCCGCCCGAGGAGCGTTTCCCACAGCTCCCGAGCTGGCGAGCGCGGCCCGTCAGTCCCGCTGGAGGGAGGGGGGGGTGGATCCGCCGCCGCCGCCGCCAACAGCCCCCGCCGGCAGCTGCGCGTCCCTGAAGGACCCTGAAGGAGAGGGGCGGGGGGGGGCGGCGGCGCGTCTGCCCGAGGGGCTTTTCCCGCGCAGCCCCGTGAGGGGCCGGGCAGGGCCCTGGGGGGAACCCGCCCCCCGCCGGGGAAAGCTCCTCTCCAGAACTGCCCGGCCTCTGCCAGGGGCAGGCAGGGAGCGGGCGCGGCTGGAGGGTCTGGGGCTCAGCCCCGGGGGTCGCAGCCCCTGGTTTTGGGGTGGTTCTGGGGGCGGCTCTGTGCTGGGCTCTGCGCTGGGGTGTCCCGGCACCCTCCCAGCGGCCTGGCTGGCTGCAGGCTGCCGCCGGCTGAGGCTCTACCCTGGGATGAGGGTGGGTATCCAGCTTAAATGGGGGGGAGGGGGAAATGTGGCTTTCTCTGAATGTTCCTGATCAGGTTACTGTGCGAGGGATAATTTTGTAAGGTCTCTCTCAAAACCCCCAGTTTTTTTCCTGAGAAGTGAAGATTGGCAGTTGGAAATAGATGCTGAAAGACTTCTAAAAGTGGCTGACTGCTGGGCCAGTTTTGCTGGGCTGTCTAAGCAAAGTGAAGTTCACGTCCTTTCCCCCTTCCAGCCGGTGTATCCTGACCCTGCGGCAGTAAATCGATGGGCAGTCACACAAATGTTCTTCCCCAGTACCTGCTCTGCCCGTGCGGTGACACCGATGGGCAATCTTTAGTTTGTAGGTCAGGCGGCATTTGATTCCGTGTGCTTGTTTATCACTGCCCTGGAGTCGTTCAGGGGAGAGCTGGTGACTGAGTGTGAAGTGCTAGTTCGTACTTATTGTGGACCTTGAAATGTTTTTTCAGTAGCAGTCTAGCTGCTGTCTAGCAGTTCCTGTCTCCTTGGTGAATTCTGTTCCAGGTTCCTTGTTTTCATGATGCCTGGGTCAATCCCAGTGTTTCTCTATCCTGCTGCATTGAGACAGGGAATGCAAACAAATTGTAGTTAGACGGCACAAGACAGAGGGACTCGTGCAGAGGCAGGGAGGGCTACGTGCAGAGACATACCAGGTGCTGATAGTGTTGCTAGGCTACTATCTCCTGGTCCGGGCAGAAGCCTTGAAGATGTGTGGGTCAGCAGCAAGATTACCCCGGATTCCAGTGCAAACTGGCCTGGCAGTTTGGCCAGGGAACAGGGAATGACTGAGGCTGCGCAGAACGACTGGGTGAAAAGTTCACCAGCGAGGAAGAGGAGATACTTCATCTATACGACCCCCGCCCAGGAATTTACGACCACTGCCCAGGACTTGAGGAGCTCAATGCGCAGGCGCAAGGGGAGGAGACCTAATTACCATGAGAAGCAAGGGGAGGCGGTGATAGGCTATGAATATGTATAGGCGTCTTATGAATATACAATACTTTGTACCATAAAAGCAAGGGAATAACTACAGAAAGGCGCGCATGCTTGTGGAGGAGCGATCCCCCATGCGCCCAGCGCTGAATAAACATACCTGCTTTACAACCCCAAAGTTGTAAAGTTCTTTTTTCTGCAAGTCAGCATTAACTTCTATAGTCACTTTCTTTGGGTGGAAGAGTCAGGACGATTGCACTGTAAAAATATGCAGATGGGGTCAGAGTTGGGCTTTGCTAAGGTTTGCACAGAAAATGGGTTGTGTTGCCCATTCCTCTTAGTTCATTTGTATGGTTGAAGCATAATTCTTCATCGAAGCCAAAGCAGGAGATTGCTTTGAAATGTTTCTTATGCCAGCAGATCTTTGACCAACAAACCAAGAATCAACAGCTTGTATCGATATTAAAACCCTTCACAGCTGTATGGGGGGGGGGGGGGGGGTAGCAGGGGAGGGGCTCCTGTGAGTGACTCTTTATCAGGGAGTGTAGTGATAGGATGAGGGGTGAGAGTTTCAAACTGAAAGAGGGCAGATTTAGGTTAGATGTAAGAAAGAAATTCTTCCCTGTGAGGGTGGTGAGACACTGGCACAGGTTGCCCAGAGAAGCTGTGGCTGCCCCCTCCCTGGAAGGGTTCAAGGCCAGGTTGGACGGGGCTTTGGGCAACCTGGGCTAGTGCAAGGTGTCCGTGCCCATGGCAGGGGGTTGGAACTAGATGATCTTTAAGGTCCATTCCAGCCCAAACCATTCTATGATTCTGTGACTAACCCATCTAATATTTGAGGCTGGCTGACTGTGAAGTAGAAAAAGAGCCAGTTTGAATAATGGCATCATTAATCCCTTTAGCCTTAGGGTCTGACAAGCGTGATGAGTTGTACAGACCTTTTAATGCGTCTTCCCCCTTTTGCTACTGGTGTTTCTGTAGAGACCCTTGATCGTTAAGTACAGTGCTTCCCTCCTGTCCCGCTCCTTTCTCTCTCCTGGTTTCAGCTGGTAATGCAAAGTAGGGTTTCTTCTCCATTTTTCCCTTTCTAAAGCAAGGGTTCTGTGGCGTAAAGAAAATGTGAATGCTGCCTTTAATTTAATGTTGTCCTGCCATGTCAGCCCTGTGCTGCTTCTGATTGCAAATAAGTCTAAACACGCAGGGCAAGCAGAGGGTTGCAGGCACAAATTATGCCTTGCTATAATTGGAGTTACGGGGGCTCCAAACCCAGGTGCCTGGTGTCCTGCTCAGCCTAACTGGGCAGTGAGCTGGCTAAGCCAGGTTTGAGCACCCTCTGCATACGAAGCTTAACTTCTGCTGCTTTATATGCTGATGTACATCTCTTGGGTTTAGACCAAACAGATGTATGTACAGCTAAGCCTCTGAACTCTAAAAATTGAACACTGTGTTAAGTGCATGAGGCTCTCCTAGCAAAATTAGGTGCAGATTGGTTGATATTTTCATTCATACTCTCTTCCATAAACAAAAACAAGGCAATGCTGGATTTACTGCATCAGCTCTTTAACAGATCACTTTGTTATATGTCCTTCCTCTACAACCAACTGCAATGCCCTTCCAGAATCAGAAGCACAGCAAATACATTTAACTAAAAGAAGCCAGCGTTAAATGGTCTTATTTAACGTTAGCAGGAAGCTGATGGGAATATCCTTAAATCAAAACTGATATGAAACCGAAATGTGTCCAAAACTTCTGCTGTGTGTAGCGTCACCCTTAGTGGATTTCAAACCTTTTCATTTCCTGGTGATTGGTTCTAACTGTCTAGAGCAATGCAAGTAAGTTGGTAGCAACTTAGATGTTTTCTTACATCCACAGATATTTTTGAAAAAGTAGTTGTGACTTCTAAGTTAGGTCAAGTTATCTAAAAATCATAAGCAGGACAATTTTTTTCTCATTTATATTAATGCTGGGTAAAAGAACAGACATTGATTTGGAAACCTGTAAACTGAAGGATGTTTTCCAGTAAGGTTGTGGGTTTTTTTCTTCTGTGAAGTCTTCAGTATTTTATTTTCTCCCACAGTAATTCTAAGCTGCAGAACCAGCCTCAAAGGCATTATGGAATTACTTCTCCGATTAGCTTGGCTCCTCCTAAGGCTATAGACTGCATCCATACTCAGAAGCTGGTTGAAGCGATGAAGCCATCTGGGGTATTGAAAGATGGGGAAGAACTGAATCACAGGTATAACAAGGCTGTCACATTTGTTAACCTCTTGGGTTTTTAGGGCAAGCTTAATATGAGTTTTCTTTACAAGCTGGTTGTTCTTGGTAAACTGAATAATTTAGTCAATGAATAGATTTCAGAACTTGGTGAGAGCAAGGTAAGGATTTTTTTCATATGTTCTTATCAAAACAGCTGAAGCCTTTTTATTTCTTTCAAAGGCCATACTACTAGGATTGATGAAGTTCAACTTTTAACTTCTTAAGTATTGAGTAGAGCTGTAGTAACTGCCATTGCAATAAGGTATAAAAGATACTTCAGTTCAAGATCTTGAAGTCTTTGGGGCACTGAATAGATGTGTGAAGTGGCTCTCTCAGTTGACTTGTAGCAGTTAACAAAGCTGAAACAACTTATTGTGGGGTGAGATAGATGGTCAGTGGCACTAATCTTGCCCCAAACAGCCTGCAGCCCCCAATCTAGTTAGAAATAATTACACTAGATTTGCCCTTTGTATAGCTCTTAGATTGTGTTAATTTATGTATGTCTGCTGTGGGGGAGACTAATAATGCATCTTAATTTCTGTAAATTAATGAAGGGAGTGCTACATTACTCATCTCTCTTTTTTTTTTTTTTTTTTCCGAGTTGCAAGCACTCCAGAAAAACAGTAGCAGTCTATTAGACTAACAATTCAGTAGGGAGTGAGAATACATTTTTTATGGAGGCTCTTGTAGTCTTTCTGAAAAACTTGTACGCTGCCTGAACTTGCACATAGATCAATGTGTATCTTATCTTCTAAAGTAAACTCTTCTACCCACAGAGTCTTCCCCCTTCAGCAGTAGCAAACGTTGGTGGCAAAATATTTACATTTGGATCTTACTGACTCAGAGTACACAGTAAAGGTGGAACTTTCATTGTCTGGTGATAGTTCTAATGTTTGAAAGTGACTTCCAGCAATAACAGAAGAAATGGAATCTCTTTGCAGGTGCTGACAGAGATGCTGTTTCTGTTGCTCCTAGACATGTAGAAAGATCAGATACTTTTCAGTCATTCTTTGAAAAACTAAAACATCAGGAGGAAATAAAAAATCTTAAGAGTGACTGAGCTCTCTCCTTGATAATTGTGCAACTTTTACAAAAAGAATATTCATGTTAAAGACTCATATTGGTAGTGGATGTCTTACAAGGCAAAATTTAAGAAGGAATTGTTTCTGAGCACCTTCTAAAATACTGTTTCCTGCAGCATGAGAAGTCAGGCTTTTGGTTCCTTTCTGCAGTGACTGTACATCACATAAGAATCTTTGTGGTACACTTCTCCCCTGCCCGTGGTTTGAGAATGAGTCAGCTGTATCAGAAAGCAAGGTTGTCCCTAGGAGCCTTGCCTTAATCTTAGGTCTAGTAAGGGGCAGGAAGAGGAAGGGGCAGCCTGAAAGCTAAGGCAGTTGAAGGGGATGTGGAAAGGCTTCTGTCAGCGCCTTTGCCGTGGTGTCCCTCTGGATGTGCTTTAGAACCTCTAGTTCATTCTGCCCTGGTCCTGTTCCTCTCTGGCCACTCAGCCCCAGACGTTGCGGAAGGGACGCACGCTGTCAGCTTGACATCAAGTGAGTAGGGGCTGCGCTGTGAACGTACAAAACTGCTTTGTAAAATCACCCCCAGGTGCATCTATTGTGCACCTCGTGTGTGAAACTAAGCTCCTGAGAAGTGTTCCTCTTAGCCTGGTCTTCCTCGTGCAGACATTTGGACAGACTTCATGTGCACAGCGAATGAGCCTTTGCTGAAATGACTGTCACCTGAGACCAGACTCTCAGTGGGCTGCGGCACCGTTCTGACAAGGGGTCTGCAGCACTGAAAACTGTCCCATAAGGTATCTGACAGCCCCTCGGGCACGCTAGAAAATCAAAATAAGGAAGACTAGTGCATGCTGTCGGATGTGGACAGAACTTTTTCGATTTCTCTGGATGTTAACCAGTGGTAAGATAGCTACAGAAATCTCTTACTTTTCTTCCTCACGGCCAAGGGAAGTGCCTTACCAGCACTGATGGCTCGTTGTGCACCGCTGGTTCATTACAGCACAGGATCAGCCTCTGAATCTCTTGGCTAAGGAACTCTTTAAAGCCAGTGTTAGCACCGTATTAGTGCCATACTGCTTGCAGCTTACTAACAATTTTTTTTGGTTCAGAAGCAACTCAGTGTTTATACTAAGTAGTTTAGCAGTGTAAAATCTGTAGTTTATCACAGTTTAGGAAGAACATGAAAGTAGCAAAAAACATTTTCTTACACAGTTATCTGTTCCTTTACAGCCAGTTGAAGATGCGTACGTACCAGTTGACAAGTTTGATGGCGTTGAGGTAAGCGTTTTACATTTTTTCTTTTAAGTGAGAAATATTTTTTTCTTCCTTTGGAATAGGATAACTTCTCCAGGGACCTGTGACCATGCTATTTCACAAGGTTATTTGTACCTTATAGTGTATTTAGGAAGCTGTAATTAAACGGCCTGACCACAGCCTATCCCAGGAGAAGACGCTGCAGTAAAATGGGAGCTTACAGGAAAATAAGCCCCCAGGCAGCCTGGCAGGCATGGGAACGTCAGGGACACCCCTTTCTAAACCTGTGCTGTGGAGCAGGGTAGCCTGCTGGAACAGCACTTATCTCACAAGGACTGTGCAGAGGGGCAGTAAAGGCAGTGCCCTTGCTGACTCCTCCCAGCTCTGACCAGGTGGCTTTCTACAGAGGGATGGGTATGGGGTAGTTCACGGTGTGAATCATGTCAGCAGACTAAATGCCTTGTTGCAAACCAAAAAAGAAGTGGGCATGAGACAAGCAATCTGGAAAATGGCAAGTAAAAGTACTCATGTGAGTCCTGCCTGGGTTTGTCAGCTGCAGGAATCCTTGTATCTGAACACATCTTGTACAGTGACTGCAGACCTGCGTGCTGTAGTACCTAAGCAAGTCACTGCTTGGTACCACTCTCATGAAGTCACTTGTTCCGTGACCGTCTTGTGGCCTTTGTCTGGTGCAGACATTCACAGAATAACTTTCTTCCCTCAGCCGAAGTCATCGTCTGTCTGGGGGGGGGGCGAGGTCGTCGCCTGTGTTGGGGGGGGGGGTGTGCCGATGTCGTTTGTCTTTTGGGGGGGGGGGGGAGAGGTCATCGCCTCTCTTGGGGGAGGTGGGCGAGGTCGTCACCTGTCTTGGGGGGGGGTGGCCGAGGTCGTCACCTGTCTTGGGGGGGGGGGGGACGAGGTCGTCGCTTGTCTTGGGGGGGGGGGGGGGCGAGGTTGTCGTCTATCCTGGGGGGGGGGGGTTGAAATCGTCGCCTGTCTTGGGGTGGGGGGGGCGAAGTTGTCGCCTGTCTTGGGGTGGGGGGCGGCGAAGTCGTCGCCTGTCTTGGGGGGGGGACGAGCTCCTCGCCTGTCTTGGAGGGGGGTCGATGTCGTCGTCTGTCTTGGGTTGGGGGGGGCGAAGTCGTCGCCTGTCTTGGGGGGTGGGGGGGGCGATATCATCACCTGTCTTGGGGGGGGTGGGGGGGCGAGGTCGTCGCCTGTCTTGAGGGGGGGCGCCGATGTCGTCGTCTGTCTGGGGTTGGGGGGGGGGGCGATGTCGTCGCCTGTCTTGGGGAGGGGGGGCGAGGTCGCCTGTCTTCGGCGGGGGGGGAGGGCGATGTCGCCTGTCTTGGGGAGGGGGGGCGAGGTCGTATTCTGTCTTTGGGGAGGGGCAAGGTCGTCGCCTGTCTTGGGGGGGGGGCGAGGTCATCGCCTTTCGGGGGTGGGCGGGGGGAGCGCGACGTCGTCGCCTGTCCTGGGGGGGGGGCGTCGAGGTCGTCGTCTGTCATGGGGGGGCGGATCGAAGTCATCGCCTGTCTTGGGGTGGGGGGGATGTCGTCGCCTGCCTTGGGGGGCGGGGGCGAGGTCATCGTCTATCCTGGGGGGGCGGGGTGGGGGGGCTGAAATCGTCGCCTATCCTGCGGGGGGGGCCTGAAATCGTCGCCTGTCTTGGGGTGGGGGGGGGCGAAGTCGTCGCCTGTCTTGGGGGGGGCGAGGCGATGTCGTCGCCTATGTTGGGGGGGGGGGGCGATGTCGTCGTCTGTCTTGTGGGGGGGGCAAGTTCGTCGCTTGTATTTGGGGAGGGGCGAGGTCGTCGCCTGTCTTGGGGGGAGGGGTGGGGTGCGAGATCCTCGCCTGTCTTGGGTGGCGGGGGCGAGGTCATTGTCTATCCTTGGGGGGGGTGGCTGAAATCATCGCCTATCCTGGGGGGGGGGGCTGAAATTGTCGCCTGTCTTGGGGTGGGGGGGGTGAAGTCGTCGCCTGTGTTGGGGGGGGTGGGGGGGCGAAGTCCTCGCCTGTCTTGGAGGGGGGAGGGCGACGTCGCCTGTCTTGGAGGCGGGGTGGTGCCGAGGTCGTCGCTTGTCTTGGGTGGGGGGGGGAGAGGTCGTCGCCTGTCTTGTGGGGGGGCGAGGTCATCGTCTGTCTTGGGGGGGGGGGGGCGAGCTCCTCGCCTGTCTTGGGGAGGGGGGCGATGTCGTCGTCTGTCTTGGGGTGGGGGGGCGATGTCGTCGTCTGTCTTGGGGCGGGGGCGCGAGGTCGTCGCCTGTCTTGGCGGGGGGCGCCGATGTCGTCGTCTGTCTGGGGTTGGGGGGGGGGGCGATGTCGTTGCCTGTCTTGGGGGGGGGGGGCGATGTCGTCGCCTGTCTTGGGGAGGGGGGGCAAGGTCGCCTGTCTTCGGCGGGGGGGGAGGGCGATGTCGCCTGTCTTGGGGGGCGGGCGATGTCGTATTCTGTCTTTGGGGAGGGGCAATGTCGTCGCCTGTCTTGGGGGGGGGGCGAGGTCATCGCCTTTCGGGGGTGGGCGGGGGGAGCGCGACGTCGTCGCCTGTCTTGGGGGGGGTGGGGGCCGAATTCCTCGCCTGTCTTGGGGGGGGGTGGGTGCCGATGTCGCCTGTCTTGGAGGGTGGGGGGCGATGTCGTCGCCTGTCTTGGGGGGGGTGGGGGGCGAGGTCGTCGCCTTTCTTGGGGGGGGGGCGATGTCGTCGCCTGTCTTGGGGGGGGGGTCGGGGGCGATGTCGTCGCCTGTCTTGGGAGGGGGGGGCAAGGTCGCCTGTTTTGGGGGGGTGGGGGCGAGGTCGTCGCCTTTCTTGGGGGGGGACGAGGTCGTCGTCTGTCTTGGGGGGGGGCGAGGTCATCGTCAGTCTTGGGGGGGGGTCGAGGTCGTCGTCTGTCATGGGGGGGGGTCGAAGTCATCGCCTGTCTTGGGGAGGGGGGGTCGAGGTCGTCGCTTGTCTTGGGTGGGGGGGGTCGAGGTCATCGTCTCTCTTGGGGGGGGGGGTCGAGGTCGTCGCCTTTCTTGGGGGGGGAGGGGGGGCGAGATCGTCGCTTGTCTTGGGGAGGGGGGGTCGAGGTCGTCGCCTGTCTTGGGGTGGGGGGGATGTCGTCGCCTGTCTTGGGGGGCGGGGGCGAGGTCATCGTCTATCCTGGGGGGGGTGGGGGGGGCTGAAATTTTCGCCTATCCTGCGGGGGGGGCCTGAAATCGTCGCCTGTCTTGGGGTGGGGGGGGGCGAAGTCGTCGCCTGTCTTGGGGGGGGCGGGGCGATGTCGTCGCCTGTGTTGGGGGTGGGGGCGATGTTGTCGTCTGTCTTGTGGGGGGGGCAAGTTCGTCGCTTGTCTTTGGGGAGGGGCGAGGTCGTCGCCTGTCTTGGGGGGGGGGTCGAGGTCGTCGCCTGTCTTGGGTGGCGGGGGCGAGGTCATTGTCTATCCTTGTGGGGGGGGGGCTGAAATCGTCGCCTATCCTGGGGGGGGGGGCTGAAATTGTCGCCTGTCTTGGGGTGGGGGGGGTGAAGTCGTCGCCTGTGTTGGGGGGGGGGCGAGGTCGTCGTCTATCCTGGGGGGGGCGGGGGCTGAAGTCGTCGCCTGTCTTGGGGGGGGTGGGGGGGCGATGTCCTCGCCTGTCTTGGAGGGGGGGGGGCGACGTCACCTGTCTTGGAGGGGGGGTGGTGCCGAGGTTGTCGCTTGTCTTGGGTGGGGGGGGGGCGAGGTCGTCATCTATCCTGGGGGGGGGGGGTGGGGGGTTGAAATCGTCACCTGTCTTGGGGGGGGTGGGGGCCGATGTCGCCTGTCTTGGAGGGGGGGGGCGATGTCGTCGCCTGTCTTGGGGGGGGGGGGCAAGGTCGCCTGTCGTGGGGGGGGTGGGGGGCGAGGTCGACGCCTGTTTTGGGTGGGGGGGGGGTCCGAGGTCGTCGCCTGTCTTGGGGGGGGCGATGTCGGCGTCTGTCTTGGGGGGGGCGGGGGGCGCCGATGTCGTCGTCTGTCTTGGGGGGGAGGTCATCGTCTGTCTTAGGGGGGGTTCGAGGTCGTCGTCTGTCTTGGGGGGCAGGGGCGAGGTCATCGTCTATGCTTGGGGGGGGGGGGCTGAAATCGTCGCCTATCCTGGGGGGGGGGGCTGAAATTGTCGCCTGTCTTGGGGTGGGGGGGGTGAAGTCGTCGCCTGTGTTGGGGGGGGTGGGGGGGCGAAGTCCTCACCTGTCTTGGAGGGGAGGGGGGCGACGTCGCCTGTCTTGGAGGGGGGGTGGTGCCGAGGTCGTCGCTTGTCTTGGGTGGGGGGGGGCGAGGTCGTCGCCTGTCTTGTGGGGGGGCGAGGTCGTCGCCTGTCTTGGGGGGAGGGGTGGGGTGCGAGATCGTCGCCTGTCTTGGGTGGCGGGGGCGAGGTCATTGTCTATCCTTGGGGGGGGGGGCTGAAATCGTCGCCTGTCTTGGGGTGGGGGGGGTGAAGTCGTCGCCTGTGTTGGGGGGGGTGGGAGGGCGAAGTCCTCGCCTGTCTTGGAGGGGGGAGGGCGACGTCGCCTGTCTTGGAGGGGGGGTGGTGCCGAGGTCGTCGCTTGTCTTGGGTGGGGGGGGGAGAGGTCGTCGCCTGTCTTGTGGGGGGGCGAGGTCATCGTCTGTCTTGGGGGGGGGGGGGGGCGAGCTCCTCGCCTGTCTTGGGGAGGGGGGCGATGTCGTCGTCTGTCTTGGGGTGGGGGGGCGATGTCGTCGCCTGTCTTGGCGGGGGGCGCCGATGTCGTCGTCTGTCTGGGGTTGGGGGGGGGGGCGATGTCGTCGCCTGTCTTGGGGGGGGGGGGGGCGATGTCGTCGCCTGTCTTGGGGAGGGGGGGCAAGGTCGCCTGTCTTCGGCGGGGGGGAGGGCGATGTCGTATTCTGTCTTTGGGGAGGGGCAAGGTCGTCGCCTGTGTTGGGGGGGGGGCGAGGTCATCGCCTTTCGGGGGTGGGCGGGGGGAGCGCGACGTCATCGCCTGTCTTGGGGGGGGGCGTCGAGTTCGTCGTCTGTCGTGGGGGGGCGGATCGAAGTCATCGCCTGTCTTGGGGTGGGGGGGATGTCGTTGCCTGTCTTAGGGGGGCGGGGGCGAGGTCATCGTCTATCCTGGGGTGGGGGGGGGGGCTGAAATCGTCGCCTATCCTGCGGGGGGGGCCTGAAATCGTCGCCTGTCTTGGGGTGGGGGGGGCGAAGTCGTCGCCTGTCTTGGGGGGGGGGGGCAAGGTCGCCTGTTTTGGGGGGGTGGGGGCGAGGTCGTCGCCTTTCTTGGGGGGGGACGAGGTCGTCGTCTGTCTTGGGGGGGGGCGAGGTCATCGTCAGTCTTGGGGGGGGGTCGAGGTCGTCGTCTGTCATGGGGGGGGGTCGAAGTCATCGCCTGTCTTGGGGAGGGGGGGTCGAGGTCGTCGCTTGTCTTGGGTGGGGGGGGTCGAGGTCATCGTCTCTCTTGGGGGGGGGGGTCGAGGTCGTCGTCTGTCGTGGGGGGGCGGATCGATGTCATTGCCTGTCTTGGGGAGCGGGGGTCGAGGTCGTCGCCTGTCTTGGGGTGGGGGGGATGTCGTCGCCTGTCTTGGGGGGCGGGGGCGAGGTCATCGTCTATCCTGGGGGGGTGGGGGGGGCTGAAATTTTCGCCTATCCTGCGGGGGGGGCCTGAAATCGTCGCCTGTCTTGGGGTGGGGGGGGGCGAAGTCGTCGCCTGTCTTGGGGGGGGCGGGGCGATGTCGTCGCCTGTGTTGGGGGTGGGGGCGATGTCGTCGTCTGTCTTGTGGGGGGGGCAAGTTCGTCGCTTGTCTTTGGGGGGGGGCGAGGTCGTCGCCTGTCTTGGGTGGCGGGGCCGAGGTCATTGTCTATCCTTGGGGGGGGGGGCTGAAATCGTCGCCTATCCTGGGGGGGGGGGGCTGAAATTGTCGCCTGTCTTGGGGTGGGGGGGGTGAAGTCGTCGCCTGTGTTGGGGGGGGGGCGAGGTCATCGCCTTTCGGGGGTGGGCGGGGGGAGCGCGACGTCATCGCCTGTCTTGGGGGGGGGCGTCGAGTTCGTCGTCTGTCGTGGGGGGGCGGATCGAAGTCATCGCCTGTCTTGGGGTGGGGGGGATGTCGTTGCCTGTCTTAGGGGGGCGGGGGCGAGGTCATCGTCTATCCTGGGGTGGGGGGGGGGGCTGAAATCGTCGCCTATCCTGCGGGGGGGGCCTGAAATCGTCGCCTGTCTTGGGGTGGGGGGGGCGAAGTCGTCGCCTGTCTTGGGGGGGGGGGCAAGTTCGTCGCTTGTCTTCGGGGGGGAGCGATGTCGTCGTCTGTCTGGGGTGGGGGGGGGCAATGTCGTTGCATGTCTTGGGGGGGGACGAGGTCGTCGTCTGTCTTGTGGGGGGGCGAGGTCATCGTCTGTCTTGGGGGGGGGGGGCGAGCTCCTCGCCTGTCTTGGGGAGGGGGGCGATGTCGTCGTCTGTCTTGGGGTGGGGGGGCGATGTCGTCGTCTGTCTTGGGGCGGGGGCGCGAGGTCGTCGCCTGTCTTGGTGGGGGGCGCCGATGTTGGTCGTCTGTCTGGGGTTGGGGGGGGGGGCGATGTCGTTGCCTGTCTTGGGGGGGGGGGGGCGATGTCGTCGCCTGTCTTGGGGAGGGGGGGCAAGGTCGCCTGTCTTCGGCGGGGGGGGAGGGCGATGTCGCCTGTCTTGGGGGGCGGGCGATGTCGTATTCTGTCTTTGGGGAGGGGCAATGTCGTCGCCTGTCTTGGGGGGGGGGCGAGGTCATCGCCTTTCGGGGGTGGGCGGGGGGAGCGCGACGTCGTCGCCTGTCTTGGGGGGGGTGGGGGCCGAATTCCTCGCCTGTCTTGGGGGGGGGTGGGTGCCGATGTCGCCTGTCTTGGAGGGTGGGGGGCGATGTCGTCGCCTGTCTTGGGGGGGGTGGGGGGCGAGGTCGTCGCCTTTCTTGGGGGGGGGGCGATGTCGTCGCCTGTCTTGGGGGGGGGGTCGGGGGCGATGTCGTCGCCTGTCTTGGGGGGGGGGGGGCAAGGTCGCCTGTTTTGGGGGGGTGGGGGCGAGGTCGTCGCCTTTCTTGGGGGGGGACGAGGTCGTCGTCTGTCTTGGGGGGGGGCGAGGTCATCGTCAGTCTTGGGGGGGGGTCGAGGTCGTCGTCTGTCATGGGGGGGGGTCGAAGTCATCGCCTGTCTTGGGGAGGGGGGGTCGAGGTCGTCGCTTGTCTTGGGTGGGGGGGGTCGAGGTCATCGTCTCTCTTGGGGGGGGGGGTCGAGGTCGTCGTCTGTCGTGGGGGGGCGGATCGATGTCATTGCCTGTCTTGGGGAGCGGGGGTCGAGGTCGTCGCCTGTCTTGGGGTGGGGGGGATGTCGTCGCCTGTCTTGGGGGGCGGGGGCGAGGTCATCGTCTATCCTGGGGGGGTGGGGGGGGCTGAAATTTTCGCCTATCCTGCGGGGGGGGCCTGAAATCGTCGCCTGTCTTGGGGTGGGGGGGGGCGAAGTCGTCGCCTGTCTTGGGGGGGGCGGGGCGATGTCGTCGCCTGTGTTGGGGGTGGGGGCGATGTCGTCGTCTGTCTTGTGGGGGGGGGCAAGTTCGTCGCTTGTCTTTGGGGAGGGGCGAGGTCGTCGCCTGTCTTGGGTGGCGGGGCCGAGGTCATTGTCTATCCTTGGGGGGGGGGGGCTGAAATCGTCGCCTATCCTGGGGGGGGGGGCTGAAATTGTCGCCTGTCTTGGGGTGGGGGGGGTGAAGTCGTCGCCTGTGTTGGGGGGGGGGCGAGGTCGTCGTCTATCCTGGGGGGGTGGGGGGGGCTGAAATTTTCGCCTATCCTGCGGGGGGGGCCTGAAATCGTCGCCTGTCTTGGGGTGGGGGGGAGCGAAGTCGTCGCCTGTCTTGGGGGGGGCGGGGCGATGTCGTCGCCTGTGTTGGGGGTGGGGGCGATGTCGTCGTCTGTCTTGTGGGGGGGGCAAGTTCGTCGCTTGTCTTTGGGGGGGGGCGAGGTCGTCGCCTGTCTTGGGTGGCGGGGCCGAGGTCATTGTCTATCCTTGGGGGGGGGGGGCTGAAATCGTCGCCTATCCTGGGGGGGGGGGCTGAAATTGTCGCCTGTCTTGGGGTGGGGGGGTGAAGTCGTCGCCTGTGTTGGGGGGGGGGCGAGGTCATCGCCTTTCGGGGGTGGGCGGGGGGAGCGCGACGTCATCGCCTGTCTTGGGGGGGGGCGTCGAGTTCGTCGTCTGTCGTGGGGGGGCGGATCGAAGTCATCGCCTGTCTTGGGGTGGGGGGGATGTCGTTGCCTGTCTTAGGGGGGCGGGGGCGAGGTCATCGTCTATCCTGGGGTGGGGGGGGGGGCTGAAATCGTCGCCTATCCTGCGGGGGGGGCCTGAAATCGTCGCCTGTCTTGGGGTGGGGGGGGCGAAGTCGTCGCCTGTCTTGGGGGGGGGGCAAGTTCGTCGCTTGTCTTCGGGGGGGAGCGATGTCGTCGTCTGTCTGGGGTGGGGGGGGGCAATGTCGTTGCATGTCTTGGGGGGGGACGAGGTCGTCGTCTGTCTTGTGGGGGGGCGAGGTCATCGTCTGTCTTGGGGGGGGGGGGCGAGCTCCTCGCCTGTCTTGGGGAGGGGGGCGATGTCGTCGTCTGTCTTGGGGTGGGGGGGCGATGTCGTCGTCTGTCTTGGGGCGGGGGCGCGAGGTCGTCGCCTGTCTTGGCGGGGGGCGCCGATGTCGTCGTCTGTCTGGGGTTGGGGGGGGGGGCGATGTCGTTGCCTGTCTTGGGGGGGGGGGGCGATGTCGTCGCCTGTCTTGGGGAGGGGGGGCAAGGTCGCCTGTCTTCGGCGGGGGGGGAGGGCGATGTCGCCTGTCTTGGGGGGCGGGCGATGTCGTATTCTGTCTTTGGGGAGGGGCAATGTCGTCGCCTGTCTTGGGGGGGGGGCGAGGTCATCGCCTTTCGGGGGTGGGCGGGGGGAGCGCGACGTCGTCGCCTGTCTTGGGGGGGGTGGGGGCCGAATTCCTCGCCTGTCTTGGGGGGGGGTGGGTGCCGATGTCGCCTGTCTTGGAGGGTGGGGGGCGATGTCGTCGCCTGTCTTGGGGGGGGTGGGGGGCGAGGTCGTCGCCTTTCTTGGGGGGGGGGCGATGTCATCGCCTGTCTTGGGGGGGGGGTCGGGGGCGATGTCGTCGCCTGTCTTGGGGGGGGGGGGCAAGGTCGCCTGTTTTGGGGGGGTGGGGGCGAGGTCGTCGCCTTTCTTGGGGGGGGACGAGGTCGTCGTCTGTCTTGGGGGGGGGCGAGGTCATCGTCAGTCTTGGGGGGGGGTCGAGGTCGTCGTCTGTCATGGGGGGGGGTCGAAGTCATCGCCTGTCTTGGGGAGGGGGGGTCGAGGTCGTCGTCTGTCGTGGGGGGGCGGATCGATGTCATTGCCTGTCTTGGGGAGCGGGGGTCGAGGTCGTCGCCTGTCTTGGGGTGGGGGGGATGTCGTCGCCTGTCTTGGGGGGCGGGGGCGAGGTCATCGTCTATCCTGGGGGGGTGGGGGGGGCTGAAATTTTCGCCTATCCTGCGGGGGGGGCCTGAAATCGTCGCCTGTCTTGGGGTGGGGGGGGGCGAAGTCGTCGCCTGTCTTGGGGGGGGCGGGGCGATGTCGTCGCCTGTGTTGGGGGTGGGGGCGATGTCGTCGTCTGTCTTGTGGGGGGGGCAAGTTCGTCGCTTGTCTTTGGGGGGGGGCGAGGTCGTCGCCTGTCTTGGGTGGCGGGGCCGAGGTCATTGTCTATCCTTGGGGGGGGGGGGCTGAAATCGTCGCCTATCCTGGGGGGGGGGGCTGAAATTGTCGCCTGTCTTGGGGTGGGGGGGGTGAAGTCGTCGCCTGTGTTGGGGGGGGGGCGAGGTCATCGCCTTTCGGGGGTTGGCGGGGGGAGCGCGACGTCATCGCCTGTCTTGGGGGGGGGCGTCGAGTTCGTCGTCTGTCGTGGGGGGGCGGATCGAAGTCATCGCCTGTCTTGGGGTGGGGGGGATGTCGTTGCCTGTCTTAGGGGGGCGGGGGCGAGGTCATCGTCTATCCTGGGGTGGGGGGGGGGGCTGAAATCGTCGCCTATCCTGCGGGGGGGGCCTGAAATCGTCGCCTGTCTTGGGGTGGGGGGGGCGAAGTCGTCGCCTGTCTTGGGGGGGGGGCAAGTTCGTCGCTTGTCTTCGGGGGGGAGCGATGTCGTCGTCTGTCTGGGGTGGGGGGGGGCAATGTCGTTGCATGTCTTGGGGGGGGACGAGGTCGTCGTCTGTCTTGTGGGGGGGCGAGGTCATCGTCTGTCTTGGGGGGGGGGGGCGAGCTCCTCGCCTGTCTTGGGGAGGGGGCGATGTCGTCGTCTGTCTTGGGGTGGGGGGGCGATGTCGTCGTCTGTCTTGGGGCGGGGGCGCGAGGTCGTCGCCTGTCTTGGTGGGGGGCGCCGATGTCGTCGTCTGTCTGGGGTTGGGGGGGGGGGCGATGTCGTTGCCTGTCTTGGGGGGGGGGGGCGATGTCGTCGCCTGTCTTGGGGAGGGGGGGCAAGGTCGCCTGTCTTCGGCGGGGGGGGAGGGCGATGTCGCCTGTCTTGGGGGGCGGGCGATGTCGTATTCTGTCTTTGGGGAGGGGCAAGGTCGTCGCCTGTCTTGGGGGGGGGGGCGAGGTCATCGCCTTTCGGGGGTGGGCGGGGGGAGCGCGACGTCGTCGCCTGTCTTGGGGGGGGTGGGGGCCGAATTCCTCGCCTGTCTTGGGGGGGGGTGGGTGCCGATGTCGCCTGTCTTGGAGGGTGGGGGGCGATGTCGTCGCCTGTCTTGGGGGGGGTCGGGGGCGAGGTCGTCGCCTTTCTTGGGGGGGGGGCGATGTCGTCGCCTGTCTTGGGGGGGGGGTCGGGGGCGATGTCGTCGCCTGTCTTGGGGGGGGGGGGCAAGGTCGCCTGTTTTGGGGGGGTGGGGGCGAGGTCGTCGCCTTTCTTGGGGGGGGACGAGGTCGTCGTCTGTCTTGGGGGGGGGCGAGGTCATCGTCAGTCTTGGGGGGGGGTCGAGGTCGTCGTCTGTCATGGGGGGGGGTCGAAGTCATCGCCTGTCTTGGGGAGGGGGGGTCGAGGTCGTCGCTTGTCTTGGGTGGGGGGGGTCGAGGTCATCGTCTCTCTTGGGGGGGGGGGTCGAGGTCGTCGTCTGTCGTGGGGGGGGCGGATCGATGTCATTGCCTGTCTTGGGGAGCGGGGGTCGAGGTCGTCGCCTGTCTTGGGGTGGGGGGGATGTCGTCGCCTGTCTTGGGGGGCGGGGGCGAGGTCATCGTCTATCCTGGGGGGGTGGGGGGGGCTGAAATTTTCGCCTATCCTGCGGGGGGGGCCTGAAATCGTCGCCTGTCTTGGGGTGGGGGGGGGCGAAGTCGTCGCCTGTCTTGGGGGGGGCGGGGCGATGTCGTCGCCTGTGTTGGGGGTGGGGGCGATGTCGTCGTCTGTCTTGTGGGGGGGGCAAGTTCGTCGCTTGTCTTTGGGGGGGGGCGAGGTCGTCGCCTGTCTTGGGTGGCGGGGCCGAGGTCATTGTCTATCCTTGTGGGGGGGGGCTGAAATCGTCGCCTATCCTGGGGGGGGGGGGCTGAAATTGTCGCCTGTCTTGGGGTGGGGGGGGTGAAGTCGTCGCCTGTGTTGGGGGGGGGGGCGAGGTCGTCGTCTATCCTGGGGGGGGCGGGGGCTGAAGTCGTCGCCTGTCTTGGGGGGGGTGGGGGGGGCGATGTCCTCGCCTGTCTTGGAGGGGGGGGGGGCGACGTCACCTGTCTTGGAGGGGGGGTGGTGCCGAGGTTGTCGCTTGTCTTGGGTGGGGGGGGGGCGAGGTCGTCATCTATCCTGGGGGGGGGGGGGGGTGGGGGGTTGAAATCGTCACCTGTCTTGGGGGGGGTGGGGGCCGAATTCCTCGCCTGTCTTGGGGGGGGTGGGTGCCGATGTCGCCTGTCTTGGAGGGTGGGGGGCGATGTCGTCGCCTGTCTTGGGGGGGGGGGGCAAGGTCGCCTGTCGTGGGGGGGGTGGGGGGCGAGGTCGACGCCTGTTTTGGGTGTGGGGGGGGTCCGGGGTCGTCGCCTGTCTTGGGGGGGGCGATGTCGGCGTCTGTCTTGGGGGGGGCGGGGGGCGCCGATGTCGTCGTCTGTCTTGGGGGGGAGGTCATCGTCTGTCTTAGGGGGGGTTCGAGGTCGTCGTCTGTCTTGGGGGGCAGGGGCGAGGTCATCGTCTATGCTTGGGGGGGGGGGGCTGAAATCGTCGCCTATCCTGGGGGGGGGGGCTGAAATTGTCGCCTGTCTTGGGGTGGGGGGGGTGAAGTCGTCGCCTGTGTTGGGGGGGGTGGGGGGGCGAAGTCCTCACCTGTCTTGGAGGGGAGGGGGGCGACGTCGCCTGTCTTGGAGGGGGGGTGGTGCCGAGGTCGTCGCTTGTCTTGGGTGGGGGGGGGCGAGGTCGTCGCCTGTCTTGTGGGGGGGCGAGGTCGTCGCCTGTCTTGGGGGGAGGGGTGGGGTGCGAGATCGTCGCCTGTCTTGGGTGGCGGGGGTGAGGTCATTGTCTATCCTTGGGGGGGGGGGCTGAAATCGTCGCCTGTCTTGGGGTGGGGGGGGTGAAGTCGTCGCCTGTGTTGGGGGGGGTGGGAGGGCGAAGTCCTCGCCTGTCTTGGAGGGGGGAGGGCGACGTCGCCTGTCTTGGAGGGGGGGTGGTGCCGAGGTCGTCGCTTGTCTTGGGTGGGGGGGGGAGAGGTCGTCGCCTGTCTTGTGGGGGGGCGAGGTCATCGTCTGTCTTGGGGGGGGGGGGGGGCGATGTCGTCGCCTGTCTTGGGGTGGGGGGGCGATGTCGTCGCCTGTCTTGGCGGGGGGCGCCGATGTCGTCGTCTGTCTGGGGTTGGGGGGGGGGCGATGTCGTCGCCTGTCTTGGGGGGGGGGGGGGGCGATGTCGTCGCCTGTCTTGGGGAGGGGGAGCAAGGTCGCCTGTCTTCGGCGGGGGGGAGGGCGATGTCGTATTCTGTCTTTGGGGAGGGGCAAGGTCGTCGCCTGTCTTGGGGGGGGGGCGAGGTCATCGCCTTTCGGGGGTGGGCGGGGGGAGCGCGACGTCATCGCCTGTCTTGGGGGGGGGCGTCGAGTTCGTCGTCTGTCGTGGGGGGGCGGATCGAAGTCATCGCCTGTCTTGGGGTGGGGGGGATGTCGTTTGCCTGTCTTAGGGGGGCGGGGGCGAGGTCATCGTCTATCCTGGGGTGGGGGGGGGGGCTGAAATCGTCGCCTATCCTGCGGGGGGGGCCTGAAATCGTCGCCTGTCTTGGGGTGGGGGGGGCGAAGTCGTCGCCTGTCTTGGGGGGAGGGGCAAGTTCGTCGCTTGTCTTTGGGGGGGAGCGATGTCGTCGTCTGTCTGGGGTGGGGGGGGGCGATGTCGTTGCATGTCTTGGGGGGGGACGAGGTCGTCGTCTGTCTTGGGGGGGGCAAGGTCATCGTCTGTCTTGGGGGGGGTCGAGGTCGTCGTCTGTCGTGGGGGGGGGGGTCGAGGTCGTCGCCTGTCTTGGGTGGCGGGGGCGAGGTCATTGTCTATCCTTGGGGGGGGGGGGCTGAAATCGTCGCCTATCCTGGGGGGGGGGGCTGAAATTGTCGCCTGTCTTGGGGTGGGGGGGGTGAAGTCGTCGCCTGTGTTGGGGGGGGGGCGAGGTCGTCGTCTATCCTGGGGGGGGCGGGGGCTGAAGTCGTCGCCTGTCTTGGGGGGGGTGGGGGGGCGAAGTCCTCGCCTGTCTTGGAGGGGGGGGGGCGACGTCACCTGTCTTGGGGGGGGGGTCGGGGGCGATGTCGCCTGTCTTGGTGGGGGGGGGGGGGGCAAGGTCGCCTGTTTTGGGGGGGGTGGGGGCGAGGTCGTCGCCTTTCTTGGGGGGGGACGAGGTCGTCGTCTGTCTTGGGGGGGGGTCGAGGTCGTCGTCTGTCTTGGGGGGGGGTCGAGGTCATCGTCTCTCTTGGGGGGGGGGTCGAGGTCGTCGTCTGTCGTGGGGGGGCGGATCGATGTCATTGCCTGTCTTGGGGAGGGGGGGTCGAGGTCGTCGCCTGTCTTGGGGTGGGGGGGGATGTCGTCGCCTGTCTTGGCGGGCGGAGGCGAGGTCATCGTCTATCCTGGGGGGGGTGGGGGGGGGCTGAAATTTTCGCCTATCCTGCGGGGGGGGCCTGAAATCGTCGCCTGTCTTGGGGTGGGGGGGGGGCGAAGTCGTCGCCTGTCTTGGGGGGGGCGGGGCGATGTCGTCGCCTGTGTTGGGGGTGGGGGCGATGTCGTCGTCTGTCTTGTGGGGGGGGCAAGTTCGTCGCTTGTCTTTGGGGGGGGGGCGAGGTCGTCGCCTGTCTTGGGGGGAGGGGTGGGGTGCGAGATCGTCGCTTGTCTTGGGGAGGGGGGGCGATGTCGTCGTCTGTCTGGGGTGGGGGGGGGGCGATGTCGTTGCATGTCTTGGGGGGGGAGAGGCGAGGTCGTCTTCTGTCTGGGGGGGGAAGAGGTCGTCGTCTGTCTTGGGGGGGGCGAGGTCATCGTCTGTCTTGGGGGGAGGGGTGGGGTGCGAGATCGTCACCTGTCTTGGGGGGGGGGGCTGAAATTCTCGCCTGTCTTGGGGTGGGGGGGGTGAAGTCGTCGCCTGTGGTGGGGGGGGGGGGGCGAGGTCGTCGTCTATCCTTGGCGGGGGGGCGGGGGCTGAAGTCGTCGCCTGTCTTGGAGGGGGGAGGGCGACGTCGCCTGTCTTGGAGGGGGTGTGGTGCCGAGGTCGTCGCTTGTCTTGGGTGGGGGGGGCGAGGTAATCGTCTATACTGGGGGGGGGGGGGTGGGGGGTTGAAATCGTCGCCTGTCTTGGGGGGGGTGGGGGCCGAATTCCTCGCCTGTCTTGGGGGGGGTGGGTGCCGATGTCGCCTGTCTTGGAGGGTGAGGGGCGATGTCGTCGCCTGTCTTGGGGCGGGGGCGCGAGGTCGTCGCCTGTCTTGCGGGGGGGCGCCGATGTCGTGGTCTGTCTGGGGTGGGGGGGGGGGTCGATGTCGTTGCCTGTCTTGGAAGGGGGGGGCGATGTCGTCGCCTGTCTTGGGGGGGGGGCAAAGTCGCCTGTCTTCGGCGGGGGGGGAGGGCGATGTCGCCTGTCTTGGGGGGCGGGCGATGTCGTATTCTGTCTTTGGGGAGGGGCAAGGTCGTCGCCTGTCTTGGGGGGGGGCGAGGTCATCGCCTTTCGGGGGTGGGCGGGGGGAGCGCGACGTCGTCGCCTGTCCTGGGGTGGGGGGGATGTCGTCGCCTGTCTTGGGGGGCGGGGGCGAGGTCATCGTCTATCCTGTGGGGGCGGGGTGGGGGGGCTGAAATCGTCGCCTATCCTGCGGGGGGGGCCTGAAATCATCGCCTGTCTTGGGGTGGGGGGGGGCGAAGTCGTCGCCTGTATTGGGGGGGGGGGGCGATGTCGTCGTCTGTCTTGTGGGGGGGGCAAGTTCGTCGCTTGTATTTGGGGAGGGGCGAGGTCGTCGCCTGTCTTGGGGGGGGGGCGAGTTCATCGTCTGTCTTGGGGGGGGGTCGAGGTCGTCGTCTGTCATGGGGGGGGTCGAGGTCATCGTCTCTCTTGGGGGGGGGGTCGAGGTCGTCGTCTGTCGTGGGGGGGCGGATCGATGTCATTGCCTGTCTTGGGGAGGGGGGGTCGAGGTCGTCGCCTGTCTTGGGGTGGGGGGGATGTCGTCGCCTGTCTTGGGGGGCGGGGGCGAGGTCATCGTCTATTCTGGGGGGGGTGGGGGGGGCTGAAATTTTCGCCTATCCTGCGGGGGGGGCCTGAAATCGTCGCCTGTCTTGGGGTGGGGGGGGGCGAAGTCGTCGCCTGTCTTGGGGGGGGCGGGGCGATGTCGTCGCCTGTGTTGGGGGTGGGGGCGATGTCGTCGTCTGTCTTGTGGGGGGGGCAAGTTCGTCGCTTGTCTTTGGGGGGGGGCGAGGTCGTCGCCTGTCTTGGGTGGCGGGGGCGAGGTCATTGTCTATCCTTGTGGGGGGGGGCTGAAATCGTCGCCTATCCTGGGGGGGGGGGCTGAAATTGTCGCCTGTCTTGGGGTGGGGGGGGTGAAGTCGTCGCCTGTGTTGGGGGGGGGGCGAGGTCGTCGTCTATCCTGGGGGGGGCGGGGGCTGAAGTCGTCGCCTGTCTTGGGGGGGGTGGGGGGGCGATGTCCTCGCCTGTCTTGGAGGGGGGGGGGGCGACGTCACCTGTCTTGGAGGGGGGGTGGTGCCGAGGTTGTCGCTTGTCTTGGGTGGGGGGGGGGGCGAGGTCGTCATCTATCCTGGGGGGGGGGGGGTGGGGGGTTGAAATCGTCACCTGTCTTGGGGGGGGTGGGGGCCGAATTCCTCGCCTGTCTTGGGGGGGGTGGGTGCCGATGTCGCCTGTCTTGGAGGGTGGGGTGCGAGATCGTCGCCTGTCTTGGGTGGCGGGGGCGAGGTCATTGTCTATCCTTGGGGGGGGGGGGCTGAAATCGTCGCCTATACTGGGGGGGGGGGGCTGAAATTGTCGCCTGTCTTGGGGTGGGGGGGGTGAAGTCGTCGCCTGTCTTGTGGGGGGGCGAGGTCATCGTCTGTCTTGGAGGGGGGGGGGGGGCGAGCTCCTCGCCTGTCTTGGGGAGGGGGGCGATGTCGTCGTCTGTCTTGGGGTGGGGGGGCGATGTCGTCGCCTGTCTTGGGGCGGGGGCGCGAGGTCGTCGCCTGTCTTGGCGGGGGGCGCCGATGTCGTCGTCTGTCTGCGGTTGGGGAGGGGGGCGATGTCGTCGCCTGTCTTGGGGGGGGTGGGGGGGCGAAGTCCTCGCCTGTCTTGGAGGGGGGGGGGGCGACGTCACCTGTCTTGGGGGGGGGGTCGGGGGCGATGTCGTCGCCTGTCTTGGGGGGGGGGGGGGGGCAAGGTCGCCTGTTTTGGGGGGGTGGGGGCAAGGTCGTCGCCTTTCTTGGGGGGGGACGAGGTCGTCGTCTGTCTTGGGGGGGGGGCGAGTTCATCGTGTGTCTTGGGGGGGGGTCGAGGTCGTCGTCTGTCATGGGGGGGGGGTCGAGGTCATCGTCTCTCTTGGGGGGGGGTCGAGGTCGTCGTCTGTGTTTGGGGGGGCGGGGTCGAGGTCGTCGTCTGTCGTGGGGGGGCGTATCGAAGTCATTGCCTGTCTTGGGGAGGGGGGGTCGAGGTCGTCGCTTGTCTTGGGTGGGGGGGGGCGAGGTCGTTGTCTATCCTGGGGTGGGGGGTGGGGGGTTGAAATCGTCGCCTGTCTTGGGGGGTTGGGGGCCGAATTCCTCGCCTGTCTTGGGGGGGGGTGGGTGCCGATGTCGCCTGTCTTGGAGGGTGGGGGGCGATGTCGTCGCCTGTCTTGGGGAGGGGGGGCAAGGTCGCCTGTCTTCGGCGGGGGGGGAGGGCGATGTCGTATTCTGTCTTTGGGGAGGGGCAAGGTCGTCGCCTGTCTTGGGGGGGGGGCGAGGTCATCGCCTGTCTTGGGGTGGGCGGGGGGAGCGCGACGTCATCGCCTGTCTTGGGGGGGGGCGTCGAGTTCGTCGTCTGTCGTGGGGGGGCGGATCGAAGTCATCGCCTGTCTTGGGGTGGGGGGGATGTCGTTGCCTGTCTTAGGGGGGCGGGGGCGAGGTCATCGTCTATCCTGGGGTGGGGGGGGGGGGCTGAAATCGTCGCCTATCCTGCGGGGGGGGCCTGAAATCGTCGCCTGTCTTGGGGTGGGGGGGGCGAAGTCGTCGCCTGTCTTGGGGGGAGGGGCAAGTTCGTCGCTTGTCTTTGGGGGGGAGCGATGTCGTCGTCTGTCTGGGGTGGGGGGGGGCGATGTCGTTGCATGTCTTGGGGGGGGACGAGGTCGTCGTCTGTCTTGGGGGGGGCAAGGTCATCGTCTGTCTTGGGGGGGGTCGAGGTCGTCGTCTGTCGTGGGGGGGGGGTCGAGGTCGTCGCCTGTCTTGGGTGGCGGGGGCGAGGTCATTGTCTATCCTGGGGGGGGGGGGCTGAAATCGTCGCCTATCCTGGGGGGGGGGGCTGAAATTGTCGCCTGTCTTGGGGTGGGGGGGGTGAAGTCGTCGCCTGTGTTGGGGGGGGGGCGAGGTCGTCGTCTATCCTGGGGGGGGCGGGGGCTGAAGTCGTCGCCTGTCTTGGGGGGGGTGGGGGGGCGAAGTCCTCGCCTGTCTTGGAGGGGGGGGGGCGACGTCACCTGTCTTGGGGGGGGGGTCGGGGGCGATGTCGCCTGTCTTGGGGGGGGGGGGGGGGGCAAGGTCGCCTGTTTTGGGGGGGGTGGGGGCGAGGTCGTCGCCTTTCTTGGGGGGGGACGAGGTCGTCGTCTGTCTTGGGGGGGGGGCGAGTTCATCGTCTGTCTTGGGGGGGGGTCGAGGTCGTCGTCTGTCATGGGGGGGGTCGAGGTCATCGTCTCTCTTGGGGGGGGGGTCGAGGTCGTCGTCTGTCGTGGGGGGGCGGATCGATGTCATTGCCTGTCTTGGGGAGGGGGGGTCGAGGTCGTCGCCTGTCTTGGGGTGGGGAGGATGTCGTCGCCTGTCTTGGGGGGCGGGGGCGAGGTCATCGTCTATCCTGGGGGGGGTGGGGGGGGGCTGAAATTTTCGCCTATCCTGCGGGGGGGGCCTGAAATCGTCGCCTGTCTTGGGGTGGGGGGGGGCGAAGTCGTCGCCTGTCTTGGGGGGGGCGGGGCGATGTCGTCGCCTGTGTTGGGGGTGGGGGCGATGTCGTCGTCTGTCTTGTGGGGGGGGCAAGTTCGTCGCTTGTCTTTGGGGGGGGGCGAGGTCGTCGCCTGTCTTGGGGGGAGGGGTGGGGTGCGAGATCGTCGCTTGTCTTGGGGAGGGGGGGCGATGTCGTCGTCTGTCTGGGGTGGGGGGGGGGCGATGTCGTTGCATGTCTTGGGGGGGGAGAGGCGAGGTCGTCTTCTGTCTGGGGGGGGAAGAGGTCGTCGTCTGTCTTGGGGGGGGCGAGGTCATCGTCTGTCTTGGGGGGAGGGGTGGGGTGCGAGATCGTCGCCTGTCTTGGGTTGCATGGGCGAGGTCATTGTCTATCCTTGGGGGGGGGGGGCGCTGAAATCGTCGCCTATCCTGGGGGGGGGGGCTGAAATTGTCGCCTGTCTTGGGGTGGGGGGGGTGAAGTCGTCGCCTGTGTTGGGGGGGGCGCGAGGTCGTCGCCTGTCTTGCGGGGGGGCGCCGATGTCGTGGTCTGTCTGGGGTGGGGGGGAGGTCGATGTCGTTGCCTGTCTTGGAAGGGGGGGGCGATGTCGTCGCCTGTCTTGGGGGGGGGCAAAGTCGCCTGTCTTCGGCGGGGGGGGAGGGCGATGTCGCCTGTCTTGGGGGGCGATGTCGTATTCTGTCTTTGGGGAGGGGCAATTTCGTCGCCTGTCTTGGGGGGGGGGCGAGGTCATCGCCTTTCGGGGGTGGGCGGGGGGAGCGCGACGTCGTCGCCTGTCCTGGGGGGGGGCGTCGAGGTCGTCGTCTGTCGTGGGGGGGCGGATCGAAGTCATCGCCTGTCTTGGGGTGGGGGGGATGTCGTCGCCTGTCTTAGGTGGGCGGGGGCGAGGTCATCGTCTATCCTGGGGGGGGGGGGGGGGGGGGGGGCTGAAATCGTCGCCTATCCTGCGGGGGGGGCCTGAAATTGTCGCCTGTCTTGGGGTGGGGGGGGGGCGAAGTCGTCGCCTGTCTTGGGGCGGGGGCGCCGATGTCGTCGTCTGTCTGGGGTTGGGGGGGGGGGCGATGTCGTTGCATGTCTTGGGGGGGGAGGGGCGAGGTCGTCTTCTGTCTTGGGGGGGGACGAGGTCGTCGTCTGTCGTGGGGGGGGGGGTCGAGGTCGTCGCCTGTCTTGGGTGGCGGGGGCGAGGTCATTTTCTATCCTTGGGGGGGGGGGCTGAAATCGTCGCCTATCCTGGGGGTGGGGGGGGTGAAGTCGTCGCCTGTGTTGGGGGGGGGGGGCGAGGTCGTCGTCTATCCTGGGGGGGGGGCGGGGGCTGAAGTCGTCACCTGTCTTGGGGGGGGTGGGGGGGCGAAGTCCTCGCCTGTCTTGGAGGGGGGGGGGGGGCGACGTCGCCTGTCTTGGAGGGGGGGTGGTGCCGAGCTTGTCGCTTGTCTTGGGTGGGGGGGGCGAGGTCGTCCTCTATCCTGGGGGGGGGGGTGGGGGGTTGAAATCGTCGCCTGTCTTTGGGGGGGGGTGGGTGCCGATGTCGCCTGTCTTGGAGGGTGGGGGGCGATGTCGTCGCCTGTCTTGGGGGGGGGGGGGGTCCGAGGTCGTCGCCTGTCTTGGGGGGGGCGATGTCGGCGTCTGTCTTGGGGGGGCGCCGATGTCGTCGTGTGTCTTGGGGGGCAGGGGCAAGGTCATCGTCTATGCTTGGGGTTGGGGGGAGGGGCTGAAACCGTCGCCTGTCCTCGGGGGGGGGGCTGAAATTGTCTCCTGTCTTGGGGTGGGGGGGGTGAAGTCGTCGCCTGTGTTGGGGGGCGGGGGCGAGGTCATCGTCTATCCTGGGGGGGGGGGCTGAAATCGTCGCCTATCCTGCAGGGGGGGGCCTGAAATCGTCGCCTGTCTTGGGGGGGGGGGGGGGGGCGATGTCATCGTCTGTCTGGGGTGGGGGGGGCGATGTCGTTGCATGTCTTGGGGGGGGGTCGAGGTCATCGTCTGTGTTGGGGGGGGGGGGGGTCGAGGTCGTTGTCTGTCGTGGGGGGGGGGGGGGGTCGAGGTCGTCGTCTGTCTTGGGTGGCGGGGGCGAGGTCGTTGTCTATCCTTCGTGGGGGGGTGCTGAAATCGTCACCTATCCTGGGGGAGGGGGGCTGAAATTGTCGCCTGTCTTGGGGTGGGGGGGGGAAGTCGTCGCCTGTGTTGGCGGGGGGGGGCAAGGTCGTCGTCTATCTTGGGGGGGGGGCGGGGGCTGAAGTCGTCGCCTGTATTGGGGGGGTGGGGGGGGCGATGTCGTCGCCTGTCTTGGGGGGGGTGGGTGCCGATGTCGCCTGTCTTGGGGGGGGGGGGTGCCGAGGTCGTCGCTTGTCTTGGGTGGGGGGGGGGGGGGGGCGAGGTCGTCGTCTATCCGGGGGTGGGGGTGGGGGGTTGAAATCGTCGCCTGTCTTGGGGGTGGGGGTGGGGGTCGAAGTCGTCGCCTGTCTTGCGGAGGGGGGTGCCGATGTCGTTTGTCTTTTGCGGGGAGGGGGGGTGCCGAGGTCGTCGCTTGTCTTGGGTGGGGGGGGGGGGGGGGGGCGAGGTCGTCGTCTATCCGGGGGTGGGGGTGGGGGGTTGAAATCGTCGCCTGTCTTGGGGGTGGGGGTGGGGGTCGAAGTCGTCGCCTGTCTTGCGGAGGGGGGTGCCGATGTCGTTTGTCTTTTGCGGGGAGGGGGGGTGGGGTGAGGTCGTCGCCTGTCTTGGGGGGGGGGGGGGGACGGGCGGGGGGGGGACAACGTTGCCTCTCTTCGGAGGTGGGGGGGGGCAAGGTCGCCTGTCTTCGGGGGGGGGGGGGATGGGCGAGGTCGTCGCATTTCGTGGGGTCGGGGGGGTGATGTCCTCTGTCTTGATGAGTGGGGGGGGTGCGCGGTGTCGCCTCTCTTGTGGGGGGGGGGGGCGCGAGGTCGTTGCCTGTCTTTGGGTGGGGCAAAGTCGTCGCTTGTGTTGGGGGGGGCGATGTCGCCCCTAGGTGGGGGGGGGCGGCGGTGCAATCGCCTGGTTTTGGGGGCGGGGGGGTGAGGTTGTCGCCTCTCTTGGGGGGGGGTGGGGCCGAAGTCGTCGCCTGTCGGGGGGGGCGTGGGCCCATGTCATCGTCTGTGTTGTGGCGGTGCTGTCGTTGTCATCTCTCTTGGGGGGGTGATGTCGGGAAGTAGTTGGCTACATGCAATAGCGATATCATTATCCTAAATGATGTGCTTTAGTTTCCTGTGAAAAACAAAAATGCTACTGGGTTCGCTTCTTTTCTAGCAAGACCACGCACACGACCTAACTTCTAACAAAACCATGTTCTAGATAGGAGTAAAGAACAAAGCAGAATTAGATCCTATAAGATTTCCTTCTCAGAAATACCACAGGCTGCAATATAAATTATTTACTGTACATTGCCAACAATTCAGAGTGACCTTGACATTCTGACTAACTCCCGTAAGAGTCCCAAAGGACAGAATAGATAAAGAACCACGGAATTGCATGACATGTATCAGAAACTGTATGAACCAGCCTAACTAACACCTAAGTTGCTAGAACAAAAATAAATTGCAAAACATGACAAACACCCCCACAGGAGATTTATCGATAACATATGAAGGTGATCCTCTTCTCTGAAAAACTCCGGAAGAGATCTAAGCTGACGACACACGTCTTTGGGATACCAGATACCAAATAAGACATGTGATAAGATGGAAAACAAATAGATGGCTCTGGAGCACAAAGATGGTTTCAGAAAAGGTTCTGGCAAAACGAGAGGCATTGTCACGGGGATTAGAGAGACCAAAGAAGTCTCGGGGATGCAACGAATTCAAAAGGGAATCAAACAAAGTAGAGATGTCCTCACGGGGCCGGGGAACTGAATGGAGGTGCACCGAATGGATGGGAGGACAGAAAGACCGACTGGGGTAACAGATGCGGATGCAGGAAGGGTTCCAAATGGAAAAAAGGAGCTCAAAGAGCCCTCACGAGAGCTTGGCAATGGGAGCGGAGGAGTCCTGAGCGGGCCTTGGAGACCAAAGAAACCTTGGAGATAACAAAGGGGAACTGCAAAGGGGATTTCAACAAAGTACAGATGTCATCAGGGGATGAATGAAGGCATGCTCAACGGTTAAAAGTGTGACTCAAATTCTTCCTTGTATTCATGATACAAGTCTGGGACTTCACAATGAAAACACCAAAGTCAAACAAACAAACAAAAAAAAATCATACCTTCAGCATGAAAGAGATTGCTATTACCATCTAAAGCTAGGATTTAGCCAGTGTAAGCACAACACCCAGTGTTTCCAGTGCCAAGCTCTACACTGCGTGTCAGCTGTCAGAGAGGCAAGGGGGGCTGGAGCTCGATGCGCCAACTGTCAAATCAAATAGACGAAAACACCAACTTTTCAGTTTATTTTTTAAATAAATTTCACTCATGGATGACTAGCAAGAAATGCATGTTCATACATTAACTATAAGCTATTGAACAATCCTCTCTGTTTTCTAAGTAATTTGAGTCAAAC
This sequence comes from Strix uralensis, assembly GCF_047716275.1. Lineage (NCBI taxonomy): Eukaryota > Metazoa > Chordata > Aves > Strigiformes > Strigidae > Strix > Strix uralensis. Next base: position 290,518 of record NW_027436781.1, on the reverse strand, counting down.
TAATGCCTTATTATGAAAGACAAGACCTACTAGATCTTTCCTCGAGATAATTTTTTGGTTGTAAGTTAGGGCATCAGTTCTGAAACACTCCTTCCTATTATGGGAGGATTTTATAGTTACCACTGCAATTAAAAAAAACCCAACAAAACCCTTTTCCCCCATAAAGTTTGTGGCTATATGGCATTCTCCTAGGAGACTTTCATAGGTCTTCGTGTTCCACAAAAGTTCTTGTCAAAGCTAAAAATTTTGATGGTGGTAGGTCAAGGCAAGGTTTCCATGATGAAATTTTCAGTGAACTTTGCCTAATGATCACTGATTTATTCCATCTTCAGAAAGAATAACTGGGGTTTTTTCCCCTTAAACATAAATGGATCCAAGGACATGTTACATCAATTTCCTTCCTTTTACAGCCAGGCAATCTCAATAAAGCTGAGCTGTGAATCGTACAGTATCTGTGGTCTAAATTCAACTTAGAAATGGTTTCACCACTTCTTTTTGAAACATAGTACACATTTATCTTGGACCAGTTTGTTAATGTGTAGAAATTAATATTTTGGTTTTAACAACCAAGTCAAATATGACACTAAATCAAAATTTTTGAAAAGTACGAAGGAGTTACCTGTTCACCAATTCTAACTTTACAATGAACACTGAAAATGCAGTCAGTGTGGCTGTTGCTTAACAATCACAAATTTTACCGGTGAGTCTGAAAACTAGCAGGCTCTGCTGCAAATGTTTGGTTCTCTGAGATGCTGATCTATAAAAGACCTCTAACAAACTACCGCAGCTTAACAGACACTTAGTTTACAGTTTAACACCTGTAACAATGAAATAATTAAAACAGGACTTTCAACAACATAGGTAATGGCACATAACTTGGAATTATAAAGTGACTTTAACCCCCTACGATGACATCTTAAAAAGTATTTGGATACAGAACTTCCAAGCTCACCTTAAGAGGTCAACACATTAACTCTTAGAGAAGTCATTCGCCGTTGACAAACCTTGTACTACTCACCCTTAAGACTCACTGCAGTATCAGTTACATTAACTATGAAAAACACATCTCCTTGTCTTTCCAATAAACTGTTCCATTTGAAGTTTTTGACAGCCAAGATACACGGGAAGTGAAAAGAAAGTGAAAGTCAGTCAGCATTGTTCAACATAATTTTAATCTCCACCAAGGGAAAATAATATAAACATGTTAACACAAACAGAAAATGTTTTGGAAAAGACCATATGGTACTATGACAGGGTTTTAGTTTATAGAAATGTAATTTATAATTTTATAAAAAATATATGAAAGAATAACATCTTTCAGTAACATCAGACAGTATAGAAAAAATAAATCTCAACATTAGTTGTACTCTGATGGTCCTTCTAGTAAGAAATTTAAAAGTGCTTTTCAATAACAGTGTTACAACTCAAGATTCGTGCAATATGTCAAATCTGTTTTAAAGCAGATATTTATAGCAATTATGCAAGTTCTTACAATCAACAAAGCCCAATCTAAAAATTAACACTAAGTGAGGTAAGTATTCTAATTAGAATTAAACATTCCTTAAACAGCTTACACACCAATTCTACTGCAAGGAAAATACTGGTGCTCCTTCATAGAAAGGCTCAAACCTAAATATGACGTGAAACTTACACTACAAACCAGTGAATACTTGGAATTTAAAAAAGCTCTTGAAAAATATACAGTTTAGTATGTTTACAACCCAATGCTACAAACAGTACCTAATGCAAAATATACCAGCTTAAATAAACCCAAACTTTACAGTTAGTGTACTGAATTTGCTTTTGAATACACTATTTTGTTCCGAAGTCCTCCTAGAAGCTCCCATATAAAGTTAGCACATTAACTTAATGTAGAAATTTCACTGTATTTTTATCTGTAAATATGAACAATTTGGTTACAAACTATGACTGCAACTATGAGTACCGTTACTCTTCAGGCAAGTGAAAAACACAGCACTAGTTGGGGGGGAAAAAAAAAAAAAAAAAATCAAGATTTACTCTTCCCTGTTTTATACATGACAAGCTGGCAATAATAAAAGATACCCTATAGTTCTACAGGTTTTCTGCGGGAATTTGCAGAACTCTAAAACCAGTTTTCATTTTATTGTAGTTTCTTTACTCTGTGATTTACAAGTAACTATTGCCTTTTATATGCAGGAGGCAAAAACTAGACTGCTAATGCTGAGCCCTTATGGCTCATTTGCATATGGAGCCAAAGGCAGTTCATATTTTATTTCTCAAGGTGTTTATAAGCAGGATTTAAGTCACTATCAACAACAGGAATAAAGTATAAATTAATGAACTTTCATTCTAATAGGCTATGGCTTAAAAAGCTACCAACTGAACTGTTTTTTATAGTATTGCACTGAACTTTAGTATTGAACTGACAGTTGAAGCCCGCACAGAACCCATTTTATAAAAATATTGCAATAAAAAAAGCAATCAATAAAATGCAGTATCTAAAAAAAATGCCAGTAGTTTAGTCCTTTCTCCCACCACAGTCTGAACTGCATCATCTGAAATAGGTCTGGGACAGTCTTTGGATACCAGCTACAAGTTCTTTCAACATAACAGACAACCCATAACAATAAGAGAAGCAATCAGAGTTTTCTACAGTAGTATTATAAACTGAAAGACAGTACCCCTGAGTGTATGTCTCAAATACCTTAGAAGGACTTGTTGCCTTTGCTCAAGATAGCTTCAGAAATTAGACACAATTATTCTGTGACTGCATATTATCTCTACTCTGTTATTTTACTGGCACGTTGAGTCCTTTTTAAATATGTTATATTAACCCTGATAATGATATGGAGACTTCCTGCTCCTAAACCAGGAAGCTGCTTCCTAAAATGCAGTAAGTTGTCATTGCAGTGACAAGTTGCTTAAGGCTTTAGTAGAGTCTCTAATCATCTGTTCTACCTTGGGATTTCCAGCTCCACTGGTTGCCAGCTCCTTGTCAATAAGCCCCAGGTCAGGCAAGTCAGGGATGGAATCGGCAACAATCCTCACTGTCCTCTTCTGGTCACCTCCAGGTGTTCCCATCAGGATTGGGATTCTGCGGCTTCTGGCAGCCTCGAACACAACTTCACCTCTCTTCACAATTCCCTGTGAATTTACAACAGTTAAAAAAAAAGTAGTGATACAAATACAGTATTTTAGTTCTAGCCTGTAGTTTACAAATATGTACTGAACGCTTGATAACGGATTAAGCCCTACATTTTACAAGGCAAATAAAAAAATCATTTAGAAGTCCTGTTAGCAGATTTACATGCACAATCATTAAAAAAAAAGGGAAAATCAGCAAATCAAAAATCCCTGAATTGGTTTTAGAGGACACAACAGATGTATAAATTTAGTATAAATTCCTAGAAGAATTCTTGCTTAAAAGCCATAAAGTCTGACTACAAAGTTTAGAAATACTCACCCTATTTTACAGGTGAGGAATTGAGACTAAGAAAGATCGTCTGAATTCAAAGTGCTTTAGTTTGTGCTCAACTTGCATAGCACCCTCTGACAAGTTTAGCAATTTGATCCAAGATTTCACAAACCTACAGAAGAACCAAAAATTCAAATCAGAGTTTACATGTTCACAATCGCTAGCTGAATTCTAAGCTTTCAGTTTCTTTAATAAAAAGGCTAATACTGAAAGAATCTATGGCTGAAGGGGGAGTTGCAGAATATAAGTATGGTAAATCCATAAAAAGGAAAATAAATTCTAAATAACCTCTTACTAATAGAGAAAGGTATGGAATTGAAAAGTAACAAAGGTTGCTGACCAAGAGATACTGTACTGTCATTGAACCCATACAACAGAAGACTTTGAGCCTCTTGGATTTCAAGTACATGTGGGGAAAATAATTCAGAAATAAGTGAAAACAGAATTCAAATCTACTTCTGTGGAAAAAGTAGAAGCAGAGAGTCCCAGAGATACATAGGAGGCATAAATAATCCATTACAGCTCCTCAAAAACAAAAGACTAACAACATAATAGACAACTGTTTACAACGGACAGCTCAAAATTTAAATAAGATCAAAAGCGGGACAAAGGGAAAGGGATTAAAATACAATCAAAAACAAAAAAATTAAGGAAGCAGAGCAAAAGCGTTACAACAAAATGAATATGCGCTACTCTGACTGGTTAGAGGAGGACTGTTAATACATCAAGAAATATTACCCTGCCATTAAAAAAAATTAGACCACAAACAAATGGTAGAAGGAAAGAATAAAATTCAAATGTAGCTGAAAAAATATTTTGTAAAACCATACAACAGTAATGGGTTTTGTATAGTTTGACACAGCCCTGTAAAAGAACAATGAGAATAAGGAATAACAACTGAAAAATAAGAGAAAGGGAACTGAAGAATTATCTTAGGAACAGATCCTTAAAGGAAGTAACAGCACTACAGAATGAGCCGTGTGTCCCTTGGGAACCATGGCGGGAGGCAGCAGACATGGTACCACACAAGGACTGGAAGCAGTCACCGTTCACAGGAGCCTGACCGCCTCATCCCTGCTCCAGCATCTTTAGTGGCTGAGCCTGGACGAGCTGAGGGGAAAACATGCGGGCTTATTCCAGCATCTGCCTGTTACCAAGAAAGAAAATACATCAAGTGACAATGACAGCCCGACACCATTCCCACTTACAAACAAAGGGAGACTTACCTGCTACACCTCAAGTTTTCTGGCTATAGCCTCAAGCACCAAGAAACTATCACTCATAGCACTCTGAGGAGGCATAATTTTGAGTAGAATTAACCCTGTGGCGTCCATCTTGCCATTTTATTCCCAAGAACTGAATCTCCTGTGCTGGTCCCTTGATCTTGCTTTTCTTTATGGCAAACCCAGCTCTCAGAAGAATCTCAATTACTTTTCGTCCTTTCTTGAACACTTCTTCTGCCTTGTTGCCCCACACAATGATGTCATCGATGTACTGTAGATGTTCAGGGGCATCACCCTTTTCCAGTGCAGTTTGAATTAGTCCATGACAAATAGTGGGGCTGTGCTTCCACCCCTGGGGCAGTCGATTCCAGGTATATTGGACACCCCTCCACGTGAAAGCAAACTGTGGCCTGCACTCTTCTGCCAAAGGAATTGAAAAGAATGCATTGGCGATGTCGATTGTGGTGTACCACTTGGCTGCCTTTGACTCCAGTTCATATTGGAGCTCTAACATATCTGGTACAGCAGCACTCAGTGGTGGCGTCACTTCGTTCAGGCCACGATAGTCTGCTGTCAACCTCCACCCTCCGTCAGACTTTCGCACTGGCCATATTGGGCTATTAAAAGGCGAATGTGTCTTACTGATGACACCTTGGGTCTCCAGTTGACGGATCAGTTCTTGGATGGGAGCCAGAGAGTCTCGGTTCGTGCGATACTGCCGTCGGTGCATGGTCCTCATAGCAATTGGCACCTGTTGTTCTTCAACTCGCAACAGTCCTACAACAAAAGGATCTTCCGAGAGGCCAGGCAGATTAGACAACTGTTTGACTTTCTCTGTGTTCACACTGGCCACACCAAAAGCCCATCGGTATCCTTTTGGGTCTTTGAAATACCCCCTCTTGAGGTAGTCAATGCCCAAGATACAAGGGGCTTCTGGGCCAGTTACAATGGGACGTTTTTCCCACTCGTCCCCGGTCAAGCTAACCTCGGCTTCCAGTACTGACAGTTCTTGATATCCACCTGTCACTCCTGAGATCCAGATAGGTTCTGCCCCTCTATAACCTGATGGCATTAATGTACACTTTGCCCTGGTGTCGATTAAAGCCTGGTACTTCTGTGGATTTGATGTGCCAGGCCATCGAATCCACACTGTCCAATACACCCGATCATCCCTTTCCTCCTCCTGGCTGGAGGCAGGGGCCCTCTATTCCTGTTCTTGGTCAGAGTATTCACTGTCTGACCCTTGCTGTGCCAGGCCGGAGACTCCTTCATCAGGGCCAAGGGAGGTGATCTCAGTCTTCCTGTATCTGGGAGATCGCTGATTACTTTCTTGAGGTTTCACACCAGCTACATTAACAACCTTCTTGGATGTCTTCTTGGCAGGGGTCTTTCCTCGCAATTCATGTACACGAGCTTCCAACTTGAAGGTGAGTTGACCATCCCACTTCCTCATGTCCTCCCCCTGGTCACGCAGGAAGAACCAAAGTTCGCCACGTGTCATGCGCCTAGGTTTCCCTTTCCCTCTGACTGGGGTGGAAGAGAACTGATTTCTTGGGGTGCTCCTGACATTTAAGGCACTCGCCCGTAGAGATGAGGAGGTACCAAGACTCTCTTCAAAGTTCTGAAGCCAGGAAGAGACTGCCTCCACAGTTGGCGTACATCTTAGTCCTTCTCCCACATCCATTTCTGGATAGTACATCGCAGCCAAGCCAGCAGAATACGAGGATGGTGCACCTTTAATCACCTTCCTCCACATGGCCCGTGTGCACAGGACATCCTCTGGATTTTTAGGGGCTTCATCATTATCTGGATCACCATAGATGACTTCCAGCACTGCTAATTCTCTCAGGTACTGCACACCTTCATCTGCAGTAGTCCACTTCCCTGGGGAGTTGTCCGTAAGATCTTCCTTGAAGGGATATCTTACTTTAACACTTGAAAGGAACCGTTCAACAGACTGCAAATTCCTGTTTCTTTTCCAATTCCCCTTTCAATTCCTCGATCTCTAGCAAGGGAACCCAGCTGTTGGGCTTCCTTACCTTCCAGCTGCTGAGCATCAGCCCCATTATCCCAGCATTGAAGCAGCCAGGCAGCAATCCGCTCACCCGGCTGGCGGCTATAGTCTTTCCGCAGATCTCGCAGTTCTGATGATGTCAGGGACCGGGTAGTTTCTGCCTCCTGTTTGAGCTCTGTTATTCCCTCTTCTGACCCCTTTGCTGAAGGACCCGCTTCTTCCTCTTCTTTTTCGTCCCTTATTAATTGAGGGTATGGACCTGTTGTTCTCCTTGTCCACTGTTTCTTTTTTACTACTGGGGCAATCTCTGCTGTTATTGTTTTTGTTTGAGTCCCCATCTCCACCACAGTCCTTTGAGAGCACTGAACTGCAGCTTGATAAGCACAGGCCAGGCCCCAGTACAGCGCTAGGAGTTGCTGATTTTCATCGGGATAGACAAGGCACCCTTCTATCAGGTGTTGTGTCAATTTTGCGGGGTTGCTTGCCTGTTCAGGGGTAAGATCCCAGGCTACAGGAGGTGATAACCGTCCTAGGAATCTGCCCAAATCCTTCCACTCCCCCTGCCACCCAGGGACAGGCCGCCTCAGGGCACATTTTGGTATTCTCTCACCCAAAATTTGCCTTCTCTTACACCAAAAACCTAATGAGCTCCACACAGCCCACAATAGGCAAATAGCATCAATGAACAGTATCAAAGAGCTAACATAAGAATTAATAAGTACTTCGGGAGCTTGCAGAATAAAACCACTCATGATGTTCCCAATTTCTTCCAGCATGTTCCCGAGCTTAGCAAAATAAAGAAAAGCAGAGCAATAAACAAACCCGTGACCAGCACAAGAGCTTGTCGCTTACTAACTGCTATAGCTATAGCACAATTAATATAAACTGCCGTTGTCCCGCCCCACGTTGGGCGCCAAAAAAGACTCTGGTGGTTTGACCTTGGCTAAATGCCAGGTACCCACCAAGTCGCTCTATCACTTCCCCCCCCCCTTCCCCTTTTTTTCTCAACAGGGCAAAGACGGGAAAGAAAATAAGAAAGGAAAAAAAAAACCCAACCCTTGTGGGTAAAACAACAGCAGTTTTAATATAAGCAAAGCGAAGCAAAGGTCCGCGTGCGGAAGCAAAAAAAGGAAAACAGATTTATTCTCTACTTCCCATTAACAGGCGATGTCGAGCCTTCTCAGGAAGCAGGGCTCCGATACGCGTAGTGGTTGCCTTGGAGGACGAAGGGTGACCCCACCCCCTTCCTCCTTTCTCCCAGCTTTATACTGAGCAGACGTCATATGGTATGGAATATCCCTTTGGTCAGTTCGGGTCAGCTGTCCTGGTTGTGTCCCCTCCCAAGATCTTGCCCACCCCGTCCCACTGTGGGGAGGGGGGAAATGTCAGAAAGAGCCTTGGTGCTGTGTAAGCACCACTCAGCAGTAGCCACAACACCAGTGTGCTATCAACACCCTGCCAGCTCCCAGCATAAAACACAGCACCATGAGGGCTGCTACAGGGGAAAACCAATTCTGGCTCAGCCAGACCCGGTACACTCACAAAGCAGGACAGAAAAGCAGCACTTGGCACCCTACTTAACCCTTGCCATCTAAAAATGCAGAATTGCTTTAAATAGGATGGTATGCTTTGATTTGTCACAATGATTATGATTACATTTATTTTCTGCTTGCAGATATTATTATTAAAAAAGACATTTCATTTCAATGTACGTATAAAATCAAAGGAGAAAAGAAAGGCAGTGTGCCTGATTTAATTACTGTCCTGGTTCTTTCAGTAAACGATGGCTGAGCATACCAATATGAATAAGGATTTGTAACTAAACGTCACACTGTAATTATGAAAGAGCAGGAAACTGAGATACAGACTGTGATCCTAACTGCTCCATGATAACCATATGAACGCGTATCACTCCAAGTATTCTTTCATGACCCCGGACTGCTCTTTTGCCCTTCTTGTCTATTTATGAAGGAAAAACCTCTTGGCATCTAAATGATGGCTGTGATGTTCTGTGATGCTGATCTTCTAACTGCTCCATTTACCCGAACAGGATTTACAAGTACGTGTCATTAATAAAATCTGTGTCAGCCAGAAAGGAATCTAACTTATACCCAGCATTGGAACATAGCAGTCCTTCACCTCTCTTCACACCAAAAAAAGAGCCAAAAATACTAATTTGCTCAGGAAACAGTATTTTCCTTGACCCACTGAGAATACACAGCACGGGCCAATCATCTGTATCTCAGACACGTTTTAAACACGTTCTGAAGGACGCACAGCCAGAAGCTAGTGTTACACGCCTCCTGCAGCTCACCAGGCAGGCTCCTTCGCAACTCAACTTTTCAGGTAAAACACACTAAGACTTTCAAGATAAAGTTAAATTGGTAGCAGTTCTGGAGGTTTCTTCCCTCATTTAAAATTGGATTAAGATACACCATTCACTTACATAAATAACAGAACAGAAACAGGACTCGGACTCTCAGTTTAGTAGGACTTTTCCAGAATGCTGGAGGACTAACTTTATAGTAGCCTATGATTTCTGTTTAGTTTCATTCCAATTTAATACTAACTTCTTCTCTAGTCATTACTTCTTCTTCTCCTTCCTTTCAGTGACTTAAGCATCAATCCTCCTAAGAACACGCCTAGCCACAAGCATGCAATGGTTATTTTTGACCAACACAAACACGCTCTTTTCATTTGATAATGCTACCTATTCTTTCACTGCAAAGCCCACAAAAATCCGTTTCCCCCGTCCCCAGTGCTCTTTCAGAAGCTGTAGATCAGGGTTAAAAGAGTTTAAAAGATGACAAGTTTTATTTCATTTCCCTGCAGACCTTAAGTTACTCCATTAGTGTGTCAGATTTATTAAACAATGCTTTGGGGAAAATGTGTAGCTTAGTACAAGAGGTCATTCTGAAAATACAGAAATCCCTCTGTTTCTAACTTTTCTAGCTATGGAGAAACCAGCTGCATGTGACTCTCCGTTCTACACTTTGAAGCCACGATGGAAGTTGGATGTACATGTGAAATCAGGCCACAGTTCTGGCTCGTGCTGCTCTCCCTTCACAAGAAGTTTCACAGAGGAATAGCGAGCATTTACTCAGTGAGTCTTTTTCCCTTGCAAAATTAAAAACTACCATGAACTTCCCACTTTAATTGCTATTAGGATATCTATAGAGTGGTGTTATTGATCAGTTTTTGCTATGGTCATTATTAGTACTGCTTACTTTTTTATTATGTCCAAAATCTGTAGTGACAATGCAAGATGCTACTGAGTGCCTTTTTGGCAGAGAGACAAAGCTCTGTTACTTACCATCACAACCTTTATATTTACAGGTTTTGAACAAAATAAACTGAACTGTTATGACACATTTCAAGCAGAAAACTGAAGGGGCAGTTTAACCTGTTCTGTAATGTGTACATCTCTGAAGGTGGCACTTGGGAATGGTGAAGCTTTCAAAAAACCTCAAGGAGTTGCGTGCCCAGTTCCAATTAAAAATCAAAATATGTCATTGTTTTTAAACACAGAAACATAATTTGCTGCCAATGATCCACTAAGGTAATTTGAATGTTTTATTTTACTCATAAGTATCTCTTCTCTGGTTCTAAGCTGTTGTCTGACAAAAAAATACAGAGTTAGGATCTTTTTTTCCTATTCTCTATTTAAAGGCAAATTAAAAACACTGAAAAATCTGTTTTCCTTGCACTGACAAACACAAACGGATTACACGGGCAACTTTGTCAGACTCTTGGAGACAACTTCTGCTGTGCCAGAAATCTCAGGAAAACATCCAGCAAGTGCCATCTGCCCCGTCTGAGTCTCTGTGCCAGTGACACTGTCCTACAAAAGCAGCTGCCCTTGCCCAGAGCAGAGCAGTGCTGGGCCAGAGCTCGCTGCCCAGGCACGCTGCCCTCCGCAGAACCTGCTGGCTCTGGCAAGAGCCCCCCTGGGCTGGAGGATTGGCCCCAGCACCACCGGCTCCTGCAGCCCCCGCGGCGGGCACCCAACAGCCTGCTCCTGGCTTCAGTGGGTCCCAGCTGACCCCCAGCTGCAGGGCTGCCTTTCCGTGCTTTGCTCTCCAAACAAGTAGGGTCACTTCTCAACACAGCGTACTTCTCTGTGCCCTTATTACATTTAGAAGATGGTTCACATTTCAAAAGCAAGCAAATTTCTTTCTGTTGTACAGTTTGTAACTACCTGTGGTAATGACCCACTACCAGCACTGAAGTTTTTTGTACTTTTTCTTTAATAGCATTTTTATTTGTCCCACTCCTGGTGCGGAAAAAAAGGCAAAACAAACCAAAAAGACCCACCACAAAACACTGAAGTGTTCTGGCTATGACTGCCAGAATACTCAGGACTGAGTCAAAGACCTCAGGAACCAAAAGCATGGATTTCTTTAGAGCCAGTCCTCTGGCTGCAGGTTGGTCTGGTGAGCCATGCAGAAATTCAGTTCTGCCACAGATGGAATCTAAAACACATGCTGACGGCTGCACTCCCCAGAGGTAACTCCCTCACTCTGCCTCACAGAGATTCTAAAAATAAAAAGACAGTAGCCAAAAAGCTCTCTAATTGCTTGTACTAAATATTCTAAACATGACTCCAAGCAATATCAGTGTTTGGATATACAGGGAAGGAAATGTAAAAGAGACAGTAAATGAAACAAAGTTGCCAAGGTTTTGTCTAGACTAGAGATGAGCATCACATTCAGCAGCGAGCCCTCCGGAAAGCTTGTACTGGTGCCAGAGCCAAAGAACAGACTCTACAGGCACAGTCTGCCTCATCAAAGAAATTCCACTGTCAGTCATCGAGTGCTGAAAATAAGACTCACCATCTCTTTAGAACCAGGATCTGAGCACAGCAAAGAGCAACAGGAAGAAAATGCAGACCAAAAAGATAAAAAACCCAGTTTCAAACTGGAAGCATGGAAAGCAGAAAAAAGTGAGGCTAAAGGTGGTGAGGGGTGTCGAGAAGAAGAGATAAGGGCAAGAACATATCCTTATCACCTGGACATTAATAATTTTTGCTTTTTTTCTTCTAGTTTTATTTCAGCCACCTTCTCTATCACAGATCAACAAAATAAAATGAGCGACTCAGAATGCAAGGGAAAAATAACTTGGAATTTGAATCCATTAAGTTTGAAAAGTGAGATGTGACAGCCAAACTGGTTTCATAAATTAAGAATCTTCCCAGCCTCATGGATCATCACTGACATCTCAAAATGAACATTTTAAAATAACTGAGATATTTTAGCTTGAAGTACTGAAAAAATTGACAGAGATCTATTCTTGCATTGTTCTCGCTGTGATGCAACATGAAAGGACAAGAAATTTTGTCCCACCACATTACGGCAATGGCTTGTCTGCTGATTAAGGGACAAGAGAAGTGGGATCCTGCAACACCTTGGGTTGGCTCTGGTTTATCAGTCAGCTTTAAATAGCACACACCATACTACCACAGCCATCAGGACATGGCAAACAGAAACAGTAAGAAAACTGTACAGCAGCTGTAAGTGGCTGCAGGGCACAGCAGAGCTTTTCCCTTCGTGTCTCCCCCTGACCTGCAGTTTTGGTGGTACCAGTCCCAAAGCACTAGCAGTGACTGCCTGCTGCCCCCTGAGCTGTGCAGCACACACACTGCACAGCACTGAACCCCAGGGCTGGGATTTAGGTCAGCAGCAATGACCTGCACACAGTGCTCCCAGCCTGGACTCCAGGGTAAGCACTGCTCTCCCACCGGCTTTTAGAACAGCCTAAAAACGGCTGCCAGCCCAAGGCAGCGCCTGGCCCTTCCGAGGCAGCTCTGCGGAGGGTTCTCAATGGCTGCAGCTGAAGCAGCAGCTGTCTGGGAGAGCCCCAGCCTATGGCTTCAGGCCTTCAAGCTTTATTCAGCATTTTCCAGTCGTTTTTCCCCCAAATGAATGTTAGCAGGAGAGGACATCCAGTAGCACCAAAACCAGATCCTGGCATTTGTCTTAATTTATAACATAAAAGAAAAGAGACTTTGCATTATTGGATATTACAGCCATGTTTATGAATCCACCTGCAAAAACAACTTGTTCCTTCCAGCTCTAAGAGCCAAAGAAATTTAACTATGTTTCAGTTAGTACTTAACTGCTTACTTTCAGGAAAACAATACAATTTTGCTAATTTTTTAGAAATGAAGTCATGCTAATTAAAACACTATAATCAATAAATATGAAATAAAACTGATTTTTTGGATATGGGTGAAGACTTCTTTAATTTTCCTGACATTACATCACTTGAAAAATAAAACTGCAGTTAATTTTATACATGACTACTTACCCAAAGTATTCTCATGCTGTCATGGATCAATGCTGGAAGCACAGTCTGTGTCTCAGCAGCACTCAGTGATCAATGTGATTGTCTGAGCAGCCATCAGAGAAGCCGTTATGTTAAAGATTAGCTCCTGAAGACACATCAACACTATCATCACCGTTATCTCAAATGCCCTGTTTACTACACAAAATTACTCTAAAAATGTACTTTTTCATCCCATATTGAAAGTATGTTTTAAAAATCAAGCACAGAAGATGTTTGTTTTTAGCAGCAACCCTTTCTATCTTTCTCCTACTCCAGAAGTCTCGCAGCACACCGACTACCAGTTACAGCTCAATCAGGTCAATTCTTAGAAGGACCCAGGCTCAGATGTTTGGTTTGACACTACCAGGTGTTGTGTTGGCAGTGTGTTCACAGCCCAGAAAAAAAGTCCAAGTATCAGCTGCTCCTAGAGACTGTGGTCTGCCTACAGCACCCAGCGTGACCCAGTGCTCACTTCTGGACGGCAGCTCACCTGGGACAGGATTTGTTCCGCAGGGGAACTTCCAGCACTGCACATGCAATGCCCCTTCAAGGCCCTTGCTCTCACCAAGTCCAACTCCATTAACTAGTTTCTATAGTCTAAAGTAAGTTGGAAAAATCTTTAGCTTATGACACAGCAGAATGGAAAGTGGACAGACCTTGAAAAATTGGGTCACTGGTGTATCAGTTTCCCACCCCGTGTGGGCAAGTGTTGCTGTGGAGACTATTGCACTGTAACTGAAATACCGCTGCTTCAAAGTGAAGTTAGCCTTAAGGATCTTTTTAACGAAAAAGAAAAATTAACATTTTTAACACTGCTAATCCTTCCTCAATTGCCCAGAATAACACTGGTGTTTATCTAGTCTAAGAATGCACTGGGTTTCATTTCAAAGGCGCAGAGATAACCTCAGCTGTGTTCAGACACACCTCCAGCAGCAGGCCAGGCAGCCCTAACGGCAGGAAAACACCATTTCATACATCAGCCAGCATGCTCACCGAGAACAGCAGATGCAAACCAGCCCTGAATGGGACCACCCCACATTTCCACTCAGAAAGAGATTTCTGTGAGCTTGGGTTCGACAGCTGACACAGCAGCTCAGCGAACTTGGGTGCTACCTTATTATTACGGGTTCTATTAGAATCTCTGTAATTAGGGAACTGTCAGCACTCCCAGTGTGAATTCTTTTCCAGGGGTTAATAACTGAGCTGTAAAATCTGCTTTGGGAGGGGATTTTGCATCTGGGTGTGAAACCCTTTTTCGGTGCAAGAAAAAAAAAGGGGTCTGCGTTTTTCCTCTTTTCTCTGAATATGGAGAATTATAACGCTTGAAAACACCTGAAAGCATTCTGAAATACAATGCCTGTAACAATAGAGCAGCACTTCCAGAGTTTTTAAGAAAATAATTCAATACGAATGTCTTCTTGTGGTTGTGTGGACATAAAATGGACAAGAGATTTATGAGATGCAGAGGCAGCTCCTGCCAGCGGACTCTCTGGTGACTTTAGGCAGGTACCAGTGTCCCGGTGATTCGCCTTCCCTGCCTCTGGGAGAAGGATCATTGGTGTAATGCTCTACCCATGAAATGCTCTCACCGAAACCCAGGGAACACACTGTGTGACTGACAGGTCCTTTTTCATACAACACACACCTGCTGACCCTTGCACACCTGCAGACTCCACCTGCTTCACATGCCCAGAGATGCCGTGCGTGTGACAAGTCAGGCACCTGCAGACATTCAGTGTCACTCCATCAATATACCCGGCCCATATGATCAGTGAGAGGGCTAATACCAGGTTCAGGATCCTGATTACACCTGAACGTTGGAGAGAGCTTAACATACATATTACAATAGCCTGACCATTTGTTAGTGCCCAAATAACTGTACCAGGAAATCCTTCTAAGCTGTTTAATCAAATATTAAAAAATGTGAACAAGGCTTTTTACTCCAAGATTTTCAGAGTCACCACTGCTGGTATTACCTTTGGCCACCTCCCTATGTACACCTGATCAGAAATCGGTGTTATAAAAACTGATCTTTTTAAATCCTACAGAACTTTTTTGCCTCTCAAAAGCAGAACCTCCCATATATGAAAGGTAAACCAACAACAGAACAGCTCTTGGAAGTAGCACAATTAGAAAAATTGCCCTAATTTCAAAACTGAACAAGTTAACTCTTCCAGGCACTATCACAGGTACACTTCTTCCCTGAGGGTTTCAAACAGAAGGACTCACATCAAGAGACTTGAAGCCTGATGCTGCAGCCTGGCCATCAGCAGGATCTCAGGGCAGTTTGTGCAGGGAGATATTGCAGTGATCAGTCTCTTCCACGGCATCACACTGACCAGAACAAGGAACCACTGTATCTGCACAGGGAAAGTGAGCTCCGGGCTTTAATCCTCTGACACTACATTCACAATCACTTAATACTTGCAATGCTTCGTCTTTAAGAGTATTACAGTACCTTTTTTAGAAAATAAATAAATAAAAGGCTGCTCACTAAGTACTTAAGGCACAAGCTAAATGACAGCAGAAATCAGAACAAGTGAAATAGTTGAAATCAACACTTCATTGTACCAGGACCACTCACAATGTACACATGTTCTCACTGCAGATAAAAACACTATTATTTGCCTATAACTATGGCTTCAGGAAATGGGTAAAAAAATTGCCTTTGATTCACTACTAGAATTACATTATTCCTTCAAATAAACCCAAACAAGCAAAAAAAAAAAAAATTTATTGTTTTACTCCAGGTAAGTGGTAAAGATAAAACACACACTCAAGTACTCCTTCCTACCACGTCAGACGATCTGAACATCCAAATTCCTGGTACTGCTCAGAACCTGGAACTGCAGGAGGCAGACAAGGGAACCACCGGGTGGTGTGACAGTTAGGGATGCTTTAATACATAGAACACCCCTGGTTTTCTTTACATCTCTACTTTCTCATAACAGAAAACAACTATGAAAAAGAAAAGTCTCACCTAAGCCATTGTTTGCAGCAAAAATCTACCATAGGTTTAAGTATTTTACTGAGCAGAGATCAACTTAAAATTAAATCCACAACAGAGTCTGGGTTTAGAAGACAATGTTAAATTGATAATAAAACGACCACACATATTTTTCCTGAAAAAACTGAAGGTTGTCTGTCTGTTACCTTTGGATTCAAATGACAAGTATTTTAATAAAGCCTTGTTGATGTGAATATCCTACTGCATCACTGCACGATGGAGAACCCCGCGCGTAGCAGATCGTGTGAACTGTGTGGCAGAACCTGGGAGGCCTTTGCCTTGTCTGAGCCTCTGCAGCACTTTAACCACCCCCTGAACTAAAGCAGAAGTGCAGCTTCCAAAGGGCTTGTCCACAAGGAGCCAGTGGCACCACACTGTCTCTAATTGTTCTAACGCAGAGTTATCTTACAGAGTTCACCAAATACTAGATTTCATAGTATAGTCAACCAAGATGACCCAGCAATTTACAGGAACAAACCAAGGCCTCATGTTTTACAACTAAATTCAGATTCAACTGACATACAGAATGAACTTTGCAAGCAACAAAGAACCTCCAGTAAAGACCATTACCAAAAAAACCCCCCAAACCCCATACACTTAGAAAAACTGCACAAGGCCAGAGGAACGCATTTTATCACCATTTTAAACAATGTTTCAAGAGGAGACAAAGAAAAAGCAAACAAACAAAAACACCCACACCACTCAAACCTCAAAGTGCTATTTTAAAAACTACCTTGTAAAATCATCATCATCCAAAGACTTCTCAGAATTTTTTCATCCAAATGCCCTGGGTGGTTTGTAGGTGTTACCGGAGCCACACACCCACCCTACAGACAATGACATTACAGAAGGGTAACTTCAGACAAAGTTATACAAGGTTCTCGCTGATGGTCAAACACCAGAACAGCGTCAGAGTTTAAAGCCATTTCCAACTTCAGAATTTGGGATTTCCCACAAACTTGGGAATTTTCAGAATCAGACTCATTCATTGTTAAAGAATAAAACTTCAGCAACTGCGTGTACGTCTCTATGTGTGGATCTCCTAAGTTAAATTTACTTCTTGTACAAAGTACATGAAGATCTCAATTTTCAGTATCTTCTTTCTTCTAAAAACTAGGAAAAAGCTTGCTGAATCTTATTCAGGGAGTGCAAAGTTCCGACAGCTCATTTAGTCCATTACAAGCCTCACTACCCAATTCCAGCTGCAGTCTGAATGAGGGAATGGGTCAGTGTGTGCTGCGTGGCCTCTTCCACGAGCAAATAAAAGGTCTCTCTTCTCAAAATCGCTATTGATACAGAAAATCCATACTGGCAAAGAAAGTTAATACACTGTGGATTTAACTGGGTGAAAAATTACTGTATCCTCATTTTTTACCTGAAAGAAAACAAATTATTTGCAGAACGAGATGTCTGTAATCAGCATCAGTCAGCTGATAAATCTCCTATTGCTGCTTCACTCTCAGTAATATATAGATGTGCACACTGAATACTTCTGAAAGTACTCAACTGCTCTAAAGAAGCCAATTTCCTAAAGCAAAATCTTATTCTACTTCAAACAAGAGAAAGAGCAAACCACCTTAAAGTTTTACTGTACATACTGTCAGATGATACTCATTCAAGTTACAAATTCTTTTCAAACAAGTAACTACTTTTGAACTACACGGCCTTACCTGTACTGCTCTTAAGCAAGTTGTCTGTCATAGGTTTTACTACAGAATTAAGCAGAACGGGACAGCGTATGAAGAAATAAATTAGTGTAGTTGGAATATAAAAAAAAAGTCATGGAAAAAGTATTCCTAGAAAGCAGAGCTTTAAATTTAAATATAATTAAAAATGTATAAATAAATGAAGCAACAGGGTATGGAAAATTATGGTGCTGCGTTTCTAGTCCACACAGATTGGTGTGCACACTTAATTATTTAGGGATATTACAATGAAAACCAGAGTTTCTTGACCAAGTTCCACCAACTACGGTCTCATGATGGCCACCCGAAGGCAAACAGGTTCAGTAAGAACTGTTCATCCAGGTTTCAGCTCCAGCCACTCAAAGGCACTTCTGAGGGGTGCCACACAGGTTTGTAGAAATTAAAGAGTAAGGTCAGAAGCACAGTCTTCAATCACGAGACTGCAAGCCAAACCAGCAGAGGCAGCAGGAAAGGTTACAGCTAAGAATCCTACAAGAATCCTGAGGAAAAGAAGAGGATTGAGGGAAAAAAAAGAGGAAAAAAGATGATGATAAGGCAAAGTAAGTTTTATAGACAAAAGTGATCTTACAGAGAGGAGAGTGAGGAATATTAGAAGAAACCATTTGAGAGAGAGAAAAAGCAAAAGCCTTACTGCTAGCAGAGCAGTGCAGAGGCAGAATTCTGTTTTCCTCACTCTATGTTTGAAGCTCAGGTATCTCCAATCCACCTCCTGTCAGCTGCCCATGGACAGATCCCAGCACCTACATGGAGCTGGCACAAATTTAACCAAGCACTGCACTTGTACATCTGTACAGACTAGACCACAGAAACAAAGCCTGAGTCACCTTCTAAAATCCACAGCAGTTTGATCAATGGTAAGGACACAGAAGGCATTATCAGAACAGCACAACCTCATCCACAGCTCCGTATCACCCACCGCCTCCTTGTTCACCTGCCACGTACGCCCATTCCTTCTCCTCCAGCCCAAGCCCACATCCTCACAATCCATTCATTTTAATTAGTCTTTCATTCCTATGCCATTAAATTCCATATTCTAAGCGGTCTTCTGAACACAATTTTTGGAAGAAGCACATTCTACAATAAATGAAGAGAGGAAAAACAGAGAAACATAGACAATGCAGAGGCATAAGGAAGGGACGTTGATGCACCAAATAGTAACAGAAACAATTCCCCCTCATTCTTAAAACCTAGCAATCCTCTATCCAATCTTTAAAACAGACAACGCTCATTATACAATACGTAAGCACTGTCAACATCCACAAAAACACACATATTACATTCTGAACACACACACTAAACACACTCCTATTAAACTCAAACCAACATCGCTATCTCACAGGCTGGGATAAAGCACCCTGCTTACTGCAAAATTCTTAAACAGAACTAAGTGGAAAGGGTTGTGTGACATTTCACATGCAATTATACTTTCTGAAGTCAACAGGCTCCACTATGCAGAACTACAGGTGTTCATCTAAAAAAAAAATTAACCTTAAGATAGATCCATACGTACGTAGAATTAGACTAGCAAACCTGTGTGTGCTGTACACGTGTTAAACAGAAAACAACCCTTGCTCTTTGCCACTGCTCAGTACAAAGCATCACTTACTGTACACGTATCCATGGAGTTGGTTCTAATGAATTATGGCATTAAGGTGAGTTAAATCAACAGAAGAGTCTGGTGCCAGGACAGTTTGAATATACATCAGTACAAATTCACTCTCCTACCCTTTCTAAACAAACCTGGTGTTGAAATACACCTTTGTATGAATCCAGCAGATCTTGCACTGACAATGACTGAAATCATGAACTGGACCGACAGATCAGAGCTGCTGTGTCATTTCGTAAGTCTTCCAAGTGATCATGGTGCATTTGTACTCCCACCACAAGGTTCCTAATGCGGATAAACATGTGAAGACCTGACTGTGAGGCACTGTGGACCTCACATGCATCAGCTACATCATCCATGCAAAATGAAGCTGCACACATTAGCTAATAAATGACCACAAACAGAAATCTGCTCCAGAGAGCTCCCACTGCTGGCTGAAGTGCAATGATTTTGAGATCTGGTCACCAGCACTGGGACCCAGACCTCTCCCAGTTCAGGAATTACTGTATTCCCACAGACGGAAACTGCTTTTAATCTTTACTTGGAGATTCTGTTTGCTGAACTTGAGGCAGCTGCAGCTCTGAGTTGCAATAAAACTGCATGTAGCAGGAGCATCAATCACCTCCTTCCTAAATATATTCACAAAAGCTGGAAACAAAGATTTTTCACACATCAATGAGCAGGGAATACATATTGTTAAGTGCATTGCTTTAATCCATTAGCACGGGAGTCACTTTAGTGTTCGCTTTAATGATTAATGCAAGAATCAGTCCGTGCTAAAAACATGATGCCTGTCCAGTTGTGGGATCTTCTACATATTTTCCAAAACCTATTCTTCCCCATACCTTTTACCATTCATGCATCCAGAAAAATGCTTTCTGAGTTTTAATTTGGAATCTGTAATAAGGTTCAAACAAGAGACGATGACTCTCATTTATCAATTAACATTTATCACAGCAAATCATAATGCAGCTGTGTTTCAGACAGAAAGCATTTCTATGGATGAGATGGGAGTAGCAATTTCAACGAAATAAAGTCATAAGCGTCACCATCAAGCTCTATGCATACTCTGAGAATGCAATTAGAGTGATCTCAACATACAACAGGTCTGAACTACTGAACTGCAATTAGTAAAACCCTTCTTAAATGTGCTGTATGGACAAAAAAAGACACCGAATGCACCAGATTTAGAAACCAACAGTGTAGCTGCGCTTAGTAAAGTACTAAATTAACTGCAAAAACACATGAGCCAGCTCAAGGGCTTGTTTACTAAGTGTTAAATACATCTTACACAACTTCACTGGGTTGTTGAAACAGAGTCCTTCAGACTAAGAAATGGGAATGCTACGTGGCAGGAATGCCCCAGCCAGGCAGAAGAACACTCCTGTGCTTGGCAGTGCCCTAAAACACAACAGCACAGGTCAGACCAGCCCTGATGGCTCAGCAAAGGAAATTCCCATGGAGCCTCCCACTCCTCTGCTGCAATCCTTCACATGAGGCCAGCTGAGGGAAGGGCTCTAAGACCAGCACGAAGAGTGCAGTGCAGTCTGGAACTGCAGAGGGCTCAGAACAACATCTGCAGGGGGGTGCAACCTGCGTCCTAAGCCATTTACCTACTCAGCCAGGGCACCAGCTGGAAATCCCTGCGGCTGTCACACTGCTGCCAGACATGCTGCTTTCCATTAAGAAAGCTCATCAGTCATAAATGTGTGTACCTCAATAATATTCAAAAAGTAAAGGAAGGGTGATTGCAGACCAAATCTGGCAGTATGAATCTGGTTCTTGTTTTCAGTACTGAAAGAAATACATTCATCGTTTTTCTTGATTTTTTTTTTTTCCTTTTAAAATATTTCCTTTCTTAAGGGTAGAAACAAAACACAATATTGATTTTCCTTTTTGTTTGCTGTCAGGCCTGCCAAATCCCCCAGCCAACAGTTGTGAGACACTTCAACCCCTCCTGCCTCCCCAGGTGGGCTCTGGCCTCCTCTCCCACCCAGGGGCCTCATCGCCCCCTCACCCTTTCCTGCTGGCATGGGTGCTACCTGGGCATAGAAGAAATCAAATCAGAGAACTTAATTAGTTATTAAAAAAAACCCAAACACACCCACATCACCACAAACAAACAAACAAAAAACCCACAAAAAACAAACTCTGTTTTTTTTCACCTGTTTTCTTCCCTCCTTCCCCACCTTTCACTGCACTTAGATAACAGATGCATTTGATGAACCATGTGCTGGCTCTGGGTCTAAGGCACAAGCGAAGGCTATTTTTCTTGAGGGCCATTTGACAGAGAAAGTTGCAGGGGGAAAAAAAAAAAAACATGCTCTTGCCAAAGCTTCAGCCCCCCCAGCTCCCCTTGGCCCATGCTGAGGATGGCAGGAAAATTACCCAAGGCAGAGCTCTTCCAAACAGAGAGGTCTGGAAGCTTTTATCACATCACTGTTGGAAGTCTGGCAAAAACGCTCCAAAATTGCAGGAAAATATCCTGAGGATACATCTTCCTCTTCCTGTTCTATGAGCACAGCTGTAATAAAATTTCCCTACATTTTACAGAATCTTTAAGGATAATCAGTATATGCATGTTTCCACTTACTGTTTTGAATTCTTATTTTCAGAATATTTTTGGTAAGTCAGAACAACAGAACCAAAACAAGGTCAGTTCCGAGTCCTATGACCACTTCTTCAATGCTTCGCCTTTCATTTTTTGCCATGTTTTTCAAAATTATTATTTTTTTTTTGTTCTAGATCTATGCTTTTAGGGCTTCTACTGCAATTGCTTGAAGAAAATTCTACCACATTCTTTTCTTTCTTAAAAATGCTCCAATATTCAAAGGGATTTTGTTGACAACTAGTTTGATATGAAGTAACAACACAGAACTCCCAGCAATCATCACCTAATATGCATTAGAAAAGAAGTCCCTGAGACAAGATGCTCTGTTAAACAGGTATTAAGAGCAGATTCCAGCAGAGATGACAAACACCCCAGGCTTACCTCCACCCAAAGAAACAAACCATCAGCTCCTTTTATACTGGTCACTGAAAAGCTGACAGGTGGTGCCAACTACAAGCTGCTGTTCATGAGACTTTAAATAAATAAATACACCCCAATCCAACAGCAGTATACCAATGTTACTGATTTGATATGTTATTGATTTAATATAGATTAGTATTAATTTGTTTAATTTTAATAGGTCTATAGAATTATAAGAGATATTTAGTAAAAATCCTATGCTGCATTTGCACTCTATACAGGAACCGAGGCTACTACGAACTCCCCTGTACAGCCCTGTACCAAGGCTGAAAGAATTGGTCAGAATCACCTAGTAGGAACATTTAGAACTATAGCTAACAGGCTTAAGATTCAAGATAATTTTACTTATAAGGTATTTAATAACCTGAAAGAATGCAGAGAGATGTCAGAATCCAAATTAATGGGAAAATAGGGAAATCGGCTGAAGCAACATGTAAGTTTAAGCCAAGAAAGTGTCCTCAGGCAATAGGTAACTCCGACAGGGGGAGATCGCGACCACCGACTCATTACCCACCGACTCACATTACACCCCAGACCCATTTCCAGGTGCTTCTGGACTCTACTGTGCAGAATCGGAAATAGGAGGAGAGTATGATAATGATTTCCAGGAATTGTTATGTTTATGCATGAATACTTAATGAATATGTATGAGTACGTTCCACATAAGATGTATGATTTTGGTGCATGGTGTGCGTCGTTGGTGAAAGGATTCACCCGTGCACCCGGCCGTTAATAAAGAAGTGTCTGCTTATCTGCATCAAATTGGTGTTGATAAGTTTTATTCCGAGTTTTTCGGTAACATGAGGGAAATACCAAATTCCCCATTCTTTCTTATTCAAGTGATTACATGAATACATAAAAGCCTCGTTCTTTGTTTCAAAATAGTTTTTAACATTATGAAGAGTTTGATATGCAAGTGCTGACCCTTCTTAGTTACACCAAATCAAAACATAAGTTAGTCCAAGTTCTGCAGTTTTTGTTCCTGAATGAAAGTGTGAAGCTAGACAAAGACTACAAAACCAGTTTGTGTCAGAGAATGATTTTGTCACCAATACGCTAAATTTGGTAGAAGACTAAATTAAATATCTACAAATACTATGTATGATTAATCAATACTGAGAACATTCTAAGGTAAAATAGCATGTGTAGCTCAGCAAAACATTTAAAAACGCCAGAGAAGGCACTGGCTAATAAGTAGCCTTGTGAAAGCTGCAGCTCTTCAAGGCTCCTTCTGACTATTCTTCTGACTTATACAGAAAAGTTTTTTAAGTATTCATTTCAAAAGAAAGAAAAAAGTAGTAATCCAGACTAGCTGAATGCACACTGCTTCCTACTGAGTAAGAAACATCTTTAAGTTTTGGCAGCAGGTAGCTGCGATCCTGACTATCCTTGATTACCCTTTTGGAACATGCTGAACTTTTAACAAAGAAGAAAACATTCGTTTGCTTTATTTGAAGGGCTAGCAAAGTGAGACTGTAAAGAAACAGAGTACTCCAATTCCATGGGATTGCTTTACTTGTAGAGTTTCACCATGAAATTATTGAATAGCTCCATACCTAAATGTAAGAAGTCAGCTGTAATCAAGTAAGTAAAACATACCATTAATCAACAAACTTTATACAATTAAGTACATTACAAATATGGATGTCTGAGACTCACAGCCTTGCAACAAAACATGAGCAGCCAGTTCATGAACATCTCCCAAACCAACCAAAGCCACAAGCAATGACCGTAAGGAGTGTATTACAAATTTATCGTGCTTGCAATATACTCCCCTCCCCCCCCCCCGCCTCAGTCCGAATGATTTGCACTCAGCTCCCAGGTCTACTTTTTTCTTAATTCTGCCAGCCTCTGGGGAAGGAGAAGGCGCATGTACCAAGACCGCTGCGCCCTCCCGCCGCACAGCGGCACCCAGGCCGACCCCCGCCCGCCCAGGCGCTACTCACAGCGCTGCTTGGGCTCTATGAGCTTCATGGGCGCGTCCAGGAGGCGGCGGAGGCCGGCAGGACCCTGGGCGCCGCCCGACGCGGGACACGGCACAGCACGGCACGAAGATGCCGCCCGCCGCCCGCCCGCGTTTGTGCCGGGCCGCCGCTCCCCGCCCGCCGCCGCCCCATTGGCGCAGGGCGGGCCCGGCCCACGCGGCAGCGGGGCTGTGCCCGGGCGCCGCCGCCGCATTGGCCGGCACCGGGGGCCCTCGCTCCGCCCGCCCGGGCCGCCACCGGCGGGGGGGAACGCCCGCGGCGCGGGAGCCGGGTGGCCGCCAGCCCCGGCCGGGCGGCGATCTGCAGGGCAGGACCCGCGGCCGCCTGACAGCGGGGCCGATGGCGACGCCGGCCCGGCCGGGCCGCGGCAGCGCCGCACGGAGGGGGCCGCCCCGCAGTGCTGCCGCGCTGAGCCCGCCGCGCTCGTCACTTACGTGGCCTGTGCCGCCGGCCCGAGTCCACCCTCCGGCGCAGCCGGCATTTCTTGGCCGCGGAGCCGTGGCTGAGCGGCGGCAGCTCCGGGCGGAGCAGCAGCGGGTGCGGCGCCTCCCCGCAGCCGCCGTGGCTCAGCGGCTGGCTCGGGGGGTGGAAGCCGTTCTGCAGCAGCCCGCCGAGCAGCGAGCAGGAGGCGGCGGGCGATGGCGGCCCCGCCGGGGCGGCGGGCTGGGCACGGAACGGCTCCCCCATGGCGGCAGACCTCTCCCCTTTGTCTCCCGGCTCAGCTCCGGCTGGGCGCGGTGGAGCCTCCGCTCATGCCGGCGCCCGTGCCCGCAGCTCCGAGCGCTGGGGATGCGGCGCCCGCCCCCCGCCGCCGGCAGCGCACGGCGCAGGCGTCCTGCTCGCAGCGCGCTGCAGAGGGGCGGCCGCCGTCCTCCGCCGGGGACACGGCGGCGACCCCCCGCCTCCCCAACGCCCGGCTAACATGCGCGTTCCCGGCCGCCGCCGGCACCTGCGGGGCTCCGGGAGCGCGCCGGGGCGGGGGGCGCTGGGGCGGCCCCCACTCGCACGGTCCCCCCGGCAGCCGGCACCCCTGGCCCCAGTAACCGGCTGCGGGGTCATTTTCGCTTCAGGGCACCCACCCGCGCGCTCCTGTGACTCGAGGTGTGCCTTGTACCCCGCACAAAAAGTTACTTGGGCATCAGCATCAACATTCAAGTTTTTGTCTGCGTAGTCACGTTGTTTCCTCAACAGCTTAGTGGGGCTAGTGTGACCTTGAATGCGTCTGACCTCGTGCTTTTTTAGTATCTTGGCTTTCCCTGTGCAGCACTGGTAATCCTGTGACACTGATTTACTCTCTGACCCTTGAGACAGCCAAGTGTAAAAACACCATTTTCTGAATGAAATATATTAAATATCAAGTGGACATAAAACCGGGTGAGCTGTGCTGCGGTGCCATGCGTGTACTTGAAAAGAAGCGGTAATTGAATTCTGGCCCTGCACATGAAGGTCATTTCTTCACACAAACTGCCAGTCCCTACATGGATGATTGTTCTTAAACTAAAACCAGGTCACATCGTCTCTCCTCCTTACACCTAAAATTAGTACAGGACACAGGCCCTCCCCTGAAAAACACCTACGAAGAATGAAGAGCTATTCTAATTGCCTCCAGAAAGGGACATTGTATTAAGCAACTGCTTCCTAAGAGGTAATGTGACATTCTCTCCCCTTCTGGGCTAGGGACACAACATTATATTTAGGTAACTGGGAGCAAGCCACAGAAAAACAGGCGCATGAAGCTGGGGAAACAAAGAAAGCACGTTTGAGAACAAAGAACAAGTAGAATTTTCTCCCTAAAAACCAGTAACTAGTGTTCTGATGATTAAAACACTCCAAATTTTCCTTTTCCTCATATCCTAATGCATAAGCAACTGTTGTAATTGCTAGCCCAAACGCGATTGCCCTGAAGAGGGCAGGAAGGCAAGCATGCTATGTATGTTTACTGCTAGAAGGAGCTGTAGTGCTTCCAAACCTGTGAAATTCTTTGAGAACTCCCTAACTTACTGAATTATGTTTAAACCAAAAACAAGGCGGCCGCTGCCTTGACTGGCAGGGACCTTCATACCACTTGTTAGCAGTTCTAGGCAGCTGGCTGGTTATGCTTTGCGAACTTTCCTTGTTAATTCAGACCTCTCAGGGCATGAGGAATCCTTGCTGCTCTGTCCCCAGCTGGTAACGGTTGCCCCTTTCTCTATGTCTGACACAGAAACTGACTCCACAACCAACCCACCCGATGCAGAACAGGGGATCATTCCTGCAAATCTGTTTTTCTCTGCAACTGCAGAGCAGACAGATAGGCAGTTACTGTATCTCAGCTGAAGGGTGGCAACTTTTTACCTTAGTGCAACAAAAGGAAGTCACCTTTAACTGCACGCTTACATTCCCTCGTGGTAGGATAGCAGCCCACTGGCTCTGCAATGGAATACAGTACCTGTTTCAAGTGCTGTGCTCAATTTCAGGCAGTAAACTTCTGGAATAACTAACAAAGGATTAAATGAAAACATCAAGTTTTAGTCTAGGAAATGAAAGATTTGAAGAGATACTCAAATCTGGAACAGCTAACAGCAAAGGAGATATATCACAGTTGCTGAGAAACTAGAAGGAATTCCTAAGCAGTAACTGCAGTAAGGGAAATTCACTTTAGACTTCAGGCATTTCCTAGAATGAAGTTAGACAAGCATTAGACTGCACCGGAAGACTCAACTGTCCATTGCCGCAAATTTTTAGGAAAAATTAAATATCTGTGAGGAACAGTCTAGGTCGAGCTGATCCTGACTTAAAGCAAGGAAAAGGCATGGCCTAGACACCTTACTGAGGTTCTTTCCAATCTTTTATTTCTAATTAAATATTTCCCTAATATTTTGCTGTAAATATTGCACAATTATGCTCAGGTCACTGAAAAGTTCAGGGGCAGTGTAGACCAATGGCACATAACAACAACAAATGTCACATCAAATAATGCTGGAGAAAATAAGAAACAGAGCAACATTAAAGACGGTCCAAATCAGTTGACAGGTTTTATGTACAAGGACAGATGAGTCCTTGAGAGTGAGTCCTCTAAGTGAGCAAGTTTCCCTGATCTTGTAAGCTCTCCAGCACGAATGGAAGAAAACACTTTCCTAACATTTTGTATTGTTGTGGAAATATCAAGTTTCAGACCAAGGTGCTGCTTTATCAAAACAGTTTCAGACTCTTGTACTGGTGAATATCACATGAACTGATTTCTGCACTGCAAAGTATCACCTTTTACATATAATTTTTGTTTACACTTGTTGAATTTTGGAATGAAAGGTTTTACATACCCTCTTCAGTTCTGATTTCAGAATTCTTCAGCTCTTCTGCAATGTAAACTAAGACAACGGGAATAAAACTAGAGTGTTTGATGTATTACGGGATCATCTGTAAGGGTTTAAAATGAAGTAATCTCATGTTCTCAGGTGTATATAGCATTGCTTGTTCTGGGCACAAGCAAACTACAGTGCAATCCATTTGGCATTCAGGGCAAAAAGACCTGAGCCTTTTGCATTAATAAAGTTGAAACTGGGAGCAGATGAATTGTTCACCCTATTCTGCATCAACTGTGAGCCACAGGTAGAACCACAGTACATCATGAACTCACTCCTGATGCAGGCAGCCTGTGCTCTTCTCATATTCTGCACTGGAGCTAAATTGGTGATGTGAAGGTCTCACATTATACTTAGTGTTTGAAAATCTGGAATGTCTTAGAAAACACAATCCAGAAGAAATATGATGGAAGTGATAATGTCACCTCTTCAAAACAGGACAAAAAGCAGAAATAAACTATCCTGCTACTCTCACAGTTGAGCCATTGGCTCCAGACCTGCTGTCTGCTGGTTTTTTATCCATACTATTTATGAGATGATGCATCACAGCACAACTGGCTGAAAGCAGGTATTGTTTTTAAGAGGTACTGCACTCTCTTGCCTTTATACCACAGATACACATTCAGTATATTAATGTCTACTCTACATCCCTTTATATTAATTTCTGTATATTTTATATATATATAAGTTGTTGCAAATCAAGAACTAGGTAGAACTACAACACCCGTCAATGAAGTCATGGCATGTATTACAGGTTGAATTTCTAACCCTTTGGTGCAACCAAAGTGAAGTTTTCCTCTTCCTTTTATCCTAACTTTATAAATAAACCCTGTGAGCCACTTCAGTTTTCAGTCTAACCTGCAAGACAACAATCCAGGTAGAGATGCAATATTGGCAAACAAAATTGAGGATGCTTACAGTTCTTTCAATATTAACGTTTACTCAGGATTTCTGTTTTCTTTTCTGAACAGGAGTAGGTGGAAACTACTTGCTTATTTTAAAATATTTTCCTATATATTTCACTAGCAATCTGGTGGGAAGAGGACTACAAACACGTAGTACGCTGAAGAAATCCAGGACACAAATGGACTCAGAACAGTGAACAAGTCTGCTACACTGACTCACTGCATATTACACATTTGCAGAGCAAACACTTCCTGGATTATTCCATCCCCGCCTGCACTTCAGACTCCCAGCTTTTTGTCACCTCTATTTATTTGTTTATAAACACAGAGAGCCAGGCTGCAATTCTCTAACTCTACAAGTCAGCTTCAGCAAACTAATGACTACCCTGGGGTTAAGATACTCTGCCACAGGATCAAATATGCTGTGCTCCAGCCCTTACAGTTTCAAAACCAATGGAACTGAAAAAAAAACCCCAAAACCCAAACCAAACCAAAACACCCTTTCAGGCATGTTATCACAGGCAACCTGGCCTGAAATTTTTAGGCTCGTCCTCCCTCATTCTGTGGACCTCCTATGTCCCTGGTCTGAGACTAAGCTAAAATAAGCACCAAACAGGTGCAGTCCACAGGTAAATCCATTACCCAAGAACCAAAAAAAAAATCTTACAGAGCACCAGTGGTGTTATTCTAATTCAAAGCCATGCAGATACAAAGCTTTGGTCGTATTTTGGAGAGAAGTAGCAATGAGGAGCATGTACACATCTTCTCAATTTACACAAACTCTATTAACCAATGCCAAGAGTGTAATGAAACAGACTTCTGGCACAGCTGCTGGCAGATTTATGTTCAAGGGGTTGCTGGCACTCTGCCATTTCTGTTTATATTTCTATTCTATGTTTACCCTGTTTCTATATTACAGGAAAGTCATACTAGTTCTTATTCATTTTTTCCCCTTTGAAAATAAAGCAAATACAGTACAGCTTAATAAAGTAACATGAAAATATTAATAGCATTTCTTGCAAAAAATCAGATACTGTTGGCTTAGGTATATTCACATATCACATGTATCAAAAGGAAAGAACCACATCTAGGAGTTCAGTATTTCTTCCTAATTTCTTTTCAGAACTGGGAAAAAAACGTACTAAAAACAACTAGCCTTAGGTAGACACCTGTTTGAAATATGTTTTAATGCTCTTTCTCCCTTTAAATTGCAGGACTAGAAGACTAACAGTCAAACATAACTATATAATGACATATGATAAATGTGTAAATCAAACGGGACAAAACCAGCTCTAAAACTGTGTAGAATTCTTATCTGGAAAATGCAATGACAAAGTACTTAGAAAGGGACCCAAAGTGCTCTAGTATTATCAGTGCCATCACAGGAAAGCTAAGCCTTACTATGACAACAGCTAGCTAGCACGAGAATTCTGCTTTCCCCCAACACTAACGCATCTGAGAGGGGAAACTGATTGCAGATGATAGAGGAAGTGAAGGGCATAAATTTAGTCATATGCCTAAATCTTTGCCAGATTGAGGCCAAGAAAGATTATATTGAGACCATCAGTTCCTTTCCTTTTCTCCCCACCCACCTCCCAGTGCAGGCTCCTTTCAATTATGCCTTCTGTGACACTTAAACAAAACCTGTTGATTTAATAAAAAGCCCGGTTCCCCTGCACAGAGTTGAAGCTCATCTCCCCTTCACTTTCATCAAGGATGAGAAAGATGGAGAAAGGCACTCCTGTCTAAGCGGGAGTTTAGCTTTGGCAGTCTGAACAGCCCTCAGGAGGCATGTTCTTTCACTTCACTGATGACAAATAGGGCATAGATAGATCTCCTGGCCCAAGTGCCAAGCTGAATGTCCAGGAAAGGCGGTATGAACGCTACCTGGAAAAAGCTGTCTGGACTAGAACATAACAACAATAGCCAAGACTAGGGAATAACAGTCAGAAGAGTACACAGGTGTATCCTGGTCTCACCAGCCTGCCCATCCCTGCGGCCAGACTTTGTCGTGGCCCAAGTGGTTTCTACAGTTATTCTCTGGCAGTGCTGAGATGTGGTTAGAGATTGTGGTTGCCGTCTTTCATCCCAACTGAAAAAAAGCATGCAGCAGTCACAAAACAGCAAGAACCTTTTCCTTCTAAAGCTTTTCCTGCCGATACCTCTGTTTCTCTGTGTCCAACTAGACAATCACAACTTAATTTGCAGGTGCATTTACTCTCCACAACTTTAACTGATCCCTGGCAGAGCTGTTGGTTGCCCATCTTTGGTAGGAAACAAAAACCTTCAGTGCCTTAGTTCAGACATTTCAAATAAACTCCACAAATTAGTAAACATTTAGAATCTAGTCCTTGATTATTGCTTAGGATTACAAGCCAGTGAAGATAAAGTAGGTGTTAAGAGGTGAATCATCTTTTTTCCATGCCATAAGTTCTATTCTGCAGAGAGTTTGTAAAAAAGGAAAAGCCAGGTAATTGATTCAAACTATTAGGTATGTAAAAAAGCTAAAAATCTCATTTCAAATACACTGTCCTTTGCTCCCATCCAGTCTACCTTGTACCTAAGTATTTGGCTCAGTGTACTGCTGCTTATCTTTAACTATCAAACTTAAATATACAAAATGTAATTGAAAAACAGGCAAGTTAACAACCCAGAGATTGAGAATTACTGTTCATCATCATAAAAATGATTGTAACAAGTGACAGAGCATTTGGTAGAGAGAACTTGGTAGAGAAAAGCCTTTGTTCCTGACTGCTCCCCCACAGACAATTACCCTCATGTATGTAAACTACTGGTTTTGCTCGGCTGAATGTCTTCACTTTTTTTCCAACTCAGCATTTTTATATGGACCTTCATAATGCCATCAGGAGGGAAGTAACAGCTTCAAAACAAGCACTTTGAAAGACAGTAACAGAATGGCTGACAATTACAAAAGACTCGCTCTTCCTTATTCAGCACTACCACATCTGAAGAGGAGGAGAAACTGGTTCTCCTATTAGTACTCAGCTGCATGGAGGTTTTTCACTTGCGTTGGTCTGTATTCCCAGAGTTTAAATGCTGACACGAAATTCCCATGGATATTAATGATTATGAATCAGATAAGAACAGGTGTTATTGATTAATTGTAATTTAGTGGGAAATAACCACTTCTCAATTTTTAGTGATGAATAAAATTTTATTAGCAAGCGGCGAGTGAGCAAAACAGCGCTGGGTGTGCCGGGAGTCTCTGCTCTACCAAGACACACACCTTACAGGACAGCACTGAGTCCCTTTATAGTGTAGGCTTCATCCATATTCATGATGGGCGTACCCTGAGGGGTCTGCAAAGTTGTAAACAAGTTTCCCGGGCTTTTCTCCTGTTTTCGCGGGCTTTTCTCAGGTTTCCGTCACAGAAGGGGGGATGACTCAGCACAAGTGTTTTTGTAGTGGCTTGGAGATGGGGGCCATTTTAGCTCCCTTCTAACAACTGATTTTAACAATAGAAACTATATACATATATCTTATTTCTTATTTACATAAGAGAATTACAAAACTGTTCGGCCACAACATCCTGACTACAACTTCTTTTTCCCCTTGAGATTTGAATAACAAATACCATATATGTTTTATTACAACAGGGAACCAGACTTTCTATGTCTGTATGTGGAAGAGGGAAAAAAAGCATCTCTCTGAACTATTCTAGCTAGACATACATACCTCCAAACCAGACAAAACTGGCTTACTCCTCTAACCCAGGAGGGAACACACAGTGTCCATCAGAGGCTAGAAAGGTCACAGAGCTTCTATTTTCCTTCTTCCAAACTAGTCCACGGATGGGAATCGGTGCAAAACAGAAACACACCACACCTTTGGTTTTGCTCCTCAATCACCTTCAGTAGCAGGGAAGTGTATGTCTGAAAGAGCATTTAAGCACAGAGTTAAGTCCAAACACCACAACTAATCTAGAGTTAAGACTTTAGTACTTGAACAACATGACTTTGCTTTCTGATAGATAAAACAAACATTTGCTTAGGTTTTTGATGCTGAACAACATTTAATATGTCCTTGTGAAATTAAGCTGAAACCACAGACAATAAAACTCAAATGCTAATCTTTTTAAAAATACCTTTTTTATCCATGTTTGCAAAGAATCAGAGTCTTGTGTAGGAAGGGGCTGTGCTATAAATGACAAATGTGTTCCTAAAGGCTCCGATTACCTAGTAACAAAGAAGGGAAATAACCAAACATTATGCTAACATTGGGTTGGTTTGCCATAGTTACATCCTCTGATGTTTCTGTGACTGGTGACCTTTCAGAATAAATACTACAGGGAATAGTCTGTTCTGTGAAATGCATTTCATTTTGTTCAAGAGGCCAATTTAGTGCTTTCAGGTTTTCACAAGGTCAATACAATCTATGTACACACAAAAAAAGAAAAACAGAACTACACAGACTTCTGTCTTTTCATTAGATACACTGTGAAAAAAACCCAAAACAATAGAAAGGAACTTCCAGGATCTCTCCCACACAGAAGGCAACTTGCATTTCACTGCAGGAACCTTAGTGTCACCAAAATCTTTGTTTTCTTGCAATAAAACATAACTAATACACACACTTGGTCTAATGGGAATTTAAGACTCAAAGAGACCATCTGGGTCATTGAAACAAGTTCTTTGAATCAATGATTAACCTGAAAGGGTCTAAGAAACATATATGCCAAGTACCACAGAGCATAGATGATGTTCTATTATCTCACAACGTATGACTGAACACCTTGGGACCAAAGCATTATTTTGACACACATAAAGTCCTAATTATACACATTTATCATTCTTTTTAACCCAGAATGGTAAAACAGACTCCTTGATCTCATGAACACTGCTAATCAAATTTGCTGTATTTATCCTTAATTTTGACAGAGAAGTCAGATAAAGAAGCCTCGGAGTTACTTTGGTGCCAGACATTTCACACACGGGAAAAGAAAACAAAAGCATTGTGTAACTCCTGTACAACAGGAGACAGAGATACCTTTTTTGTTTACAAAACCTCTGTATATCCACTGAAAACAGAACTGATAGTGCTAAGACATCAACCCCTCATACTTTTTGTCTGACTGCTCTATATGTGGCAAGCACCAACTGATTTGCGTTTCCTCCCTTTATAAAATTTACTTAAAATACCAAAGGAGACATCTATCTTAATTTCATTTCCTCTTAGAAGGGGGAAAAAAAAAAAAAAAAAAAAGAAAGAAAGAAAAAAAAGAAAGAGAACAAGCACACAAACCAGACAGGAAGGTACAGCTACCCCTGCTGCAGTGGTTATGAGGCATCAGTGGTCATGGATTGCAAGTGAGAAAATCCCCACAAGTTACATGACATGATCTAGTCTCCATTCACAAGCACAGCTGCAATCTAGCATAAGCTGGAATTGATACGCCTGACCTAAAATCCTAAACCAAGAAAAGCTGCCTGATTTATGACCTCCTTATTATTGCCAGTTTTTGTTATTGATTAATTGTAATTTAGTGGGAAATAACCACTTCTCAATTTTTAGTGATCAATAAAATTTTATTAGCAAGCGGCGAGTGAGCAAAACAGCGCTGGGTGTGCCGGGAGTCTCTGCTCTACCAGGACACACACCTGACCCGGCAGAACCGAGTCCCTTTATAGTGTAGGCTTCATCCATATTCATGATGGGCGTACCCTGAGGGGTCTGCAAAGGTGTAAACAAGTTTTCCCGGGCTTTTCTCAGGTTTTCGCGGGCTTTTCTCAGGTTTCGGTGGGCTTGTCTCAGGTTTCCGTCACAGAAGGGGGGGATGACTCAGCACAAGTGTTTTTGTAGTGGCTTGGAGATGGGGGCCATTTTAGCTCCCTTCTAACAACTGATTTTAACAATAGAAACTATATACACATATCTTATTTCTTATTTACGTAAGAGAATTACAAAACTGTTCGGCCACAACATCCTGACTACAACTTCTTTTTCCCCTTGAGATTTGAATAACAAATACCATATATGTTTTATTACAGTTTTCAGTCCTTAGATCCTCCCAGAACATATAAACTAAACAACGCACACATAAACCAAGTAATTTTTAGCATGGATTAATTCCCACATTTTGAAGGAAATGCAAACAGCACTGGATAGACACATCATGACTGTTTTCATAGGAGTAGCAAAAACTACCTAATCAATTAAAACATTAAAAAAATATATATATATGAATTTCCTGCAGAGAGAAATAGGCTGGAACCCTACTTTCACTGAATGAGAAAGTCTGTGGTTAAAACATAAAAAAAATATTCTCTGCCCCTATTAAATTTGATTGTAAGCAGACTGATTTCAGTCACAGCACAGACTGGCATAAGGAAAAAGGAAGAAGACATAGTTCTACATTTAAATACTTTGCACTAATGGAGTGCTCTGTACCCACAGGTCTTCAGACACTTCATAAAGTGTGAATAACTGCTCTTCTCATCTCCCATTTAAAGAAACAAAAGCAACAATGCTAAAACAAAAAGTAGTGAGAGAGCTGAGAAAGGACTTGCAGACAGGTCTCACCTCCAAACCGAAACACGTATTTGGATCAGTTTGACCCCAAATGAAAATTAAAATATCCATGCCCCCCAACTGTCGGGGGAGGCAGCGGGTCTGCCTCTAGTCTAACTGAAGAAGAATTTAACCTTGAAGAAATTCCAGTGTATCCATGAGAGGCGAGAAAGTCCTGAGAAGTGCCATGGAAACAAGATTAGAGAACTAAGATAAGAAGAACTGTCCTGACGATTCAGGCGAGAAACTATCACCCAATCGTGAACTGTTAGTTACTAAAGTAAACCAATCCTGTATGAACACCTACTTTGAAGAAGGTTATAAAAAAGCTTGTTAAAACAATAAAGGGGCTTTTGCAGCCATTTTGGTCGCTTTCACACAATCTGATGTTTGTCGTGTCCGTCTCAACTGCGACAAATGGTGACCCCGACGTGATAAATTAGAGCGACGTGATAAATTAGAGCGACGTGATAAATTAGAGCGACGTGATTAGAGCGAAGTGGTCATTTAAAGGAGAAGTATAACGGCGGCGGGAAGAGCCGCGGAGACGGAGCCCGGTGTAGCTGAGAGCAGAGGGAATCTGCCTGGTCCGGACCTGAACTTCGACACCTAAAAAGGTGAGCCACCGGGAACGGGACTGTAATTACGGGGCAGTCATTAACAAAGGAAGAGGAGACAATTTTGTCTACCTGGAAAGCCCTATTAAAAAGAAAGGGGGTTAAAACCTCAGAACAAAGCCTGAAAAAGATTTTGCTATGGAGTAAGATGCAAGGCTTTGAAGCCACAACAGTTACTGCATTCAGTGTGAGTGCATGGCAAGCAGTAGGATTGAAAATATTGGATGAGGTCTCTAAAGGACAAAAAGAGGCATGTGAGTTGGCAACCACATGGCGCTTATTGAGTGAAACCTTAAAGGAATGGAAGATAGAGCGTGAGGCCTCTGATGGGAAACTAACAGACATTCGACCTGAAGACAATGACGGGGAGGACTGTGGCAAAGGGACAAAGGCAGTGGATACCTCAGCCTCAGGAATAGCAGGCAGGAAACCCCTCACGGGCAAAAGCAGATCGCGCCCTCGCCCACCTCCTCCTCCTCCACCATTAAATATTTTGCGGGGCGATGAGGAGCCCCCCCCACCTAGTGGTGCAGCGGCGGCCCCTAGCGGCGCAGCAGCAGAAGGGGTGATTCCATCAGCCCCCCCCGAGGAGGAAAATAGGGCGGGTAACACAGAGCCAGAGAGCGAGAGCGAAAATGAAAGTGAGGGAGAAGAAGCTTTAACCACGGCTTTACAAACTCTACATATCACAGATAAACCCATGGTGAAGAAAGCCCAGCCATGGACTCTCCCTCCATCCACAGTAACTGTAATTCCAAGGTCCCCTGATCGATTTTGGGAGGGAGTTAGAAAGTATGCTGCTGAGGCTGGCAACTGGGATCTGGTTGAACGCCTCAGCCCATACTCTCCAACCCCGGCATGTCCAAAGCCTGTAGATATAGCAGCAGAGGCTTATGGTGCATTCCCTGTTTATAAAGCTGTTGCAGGCACAAATGAGCATGATGAGCACAATCCGATCAGTTGGAAGGTGGTGCAGGATTTGCAGAATAAAGCACAGAAATTTGGAATCAATTCTCCTGAGGTGATGCAACTTATTCGAATAATCAGCACAGATTTGTTGTGTCCATATGATGTTACACATCTCGCACAAGTGCTGTTTCAGCCAGTACAATTACAAGTGTTTCAATCTACTTGGAGGCAGATGGCACGAGCAGCTGCACAAAATAATGCTCGACTGCCACAAGACGATCCGAGGTTAGGACTCGGAGAAGACGCCTTGCTTGGCGAGGGACCATTTAGTAACCCTCAGCTGCAAGCTACGTGGCCTCCGATTGTCCTTGAACAGGCACAACACATAGGGATTACAGCATTAAAGCGAACCATGGAAATGGCAGCTCCAAAACAGAAGTATATTGCTATCCGGCAAGGTCCTAAAGAACCCTTTTTGCAATTTGTAGAAAAAATATCTGCTGCATTGGAGAAACAGGTAGAAGATGAAACGTTAAGACAAATGTTA
The DNA here is from genome assembly GCF_047716275.1 of Strix uralensis. Classification (NCBI taxonomy): domain Eukaryota; kingdom Metazoa; phylum Chordata; class Aves; order Strigiformes; family Strigidae; genus Strix; species Strix uralensis. Next base: position 253,318 of record NW_027436781.1, on the reverse strand, counting down.
TGCAAACAGCTAGCAAAGGATAATGCTAATGAGGACTGCCAAAAGATAATACAGTCTTTACCAGGAGATCCTTCTATTCCTGACATGGTGGCCGCATGTTCAAAGGTTGGTACAGTGGAACATAAAATGGCGGCTTTAGCTACTGCCATGAACATGCGAAATACAGGAAAATGCTTTGGATGTGGTAAAGACGGTCATATGAAAGTAAATTGCCCGAACAGAAGGTCGGCAGGCAAGCAGCCCATGACTGTCCCACCAGGAACTAATTGCAATAAATGTGGGAAATCGGGACATTTCGCGAAACAATGTCGTTCCAAGTTTCATGCTAACGGGCAACCGATACAGGGAAACCACAAGAGGAGTGCGAGAGGGCACGCGAGGACATCAAATCCCCTCCAGACAGCAGGTCAAATCCCCTCTGTGAGCAGCTATCAGCCGCAACTACTGGCTCAGCAGGGTTGGATGTATCCACTGCCGACACAATAACTATAGTTACAAAAGACATTGTTAAGGTCCCTCTTGAGGCGAGGGGTCCCATAGGACGAGGACTGAGTGCGTTACTTATAGGAAGATCAAGTAGCACCTTAAACGGATTAATCGTGCATGTGGGAGTCATTGATGCTGACTTTACGGGTCAAATTTGTGCATTAGTTTCGACCCTTTATCCACCTGTTACGATTCCAAAAGGTACTCGTCTTGCTCAACTTGTTCCTTTTTTGAGTTGTGTCCCAAAAGCAGAACAGCGACTGCGAGGCGATGGAGGCTTCGGTTCTACAGGACCCCCTCAAGTGTGCTGGTCTCAGACTGTCTCATCATCTCGACCACATATGACGTGCACGCTGTCAAATCATGGACATTCACCGACTACAGTAAGGCTTGCGGGGCTCCTAGATACGGGCGCCGATGTGACTATTATTTCTAACTATCTGTGGCCATCCACCTGGCCAACAGAGGATGTGGACACAGGGGTAGTGGGGCTGGGAGGCTCCGCACGAGCAAGAACAGCAGCTACGGCAATTCTGATCACCAATCCTGAGGGCCAACAAGCAGTCGTTAAACCATATGTGACAGCAGCTCCCCTCAATCTATGGGGGAGAGATTGCTTGTCACAGTGGGGGGTGAAGATTACTACGGATTTTTAACGGGGGCCACTGTGCTGCAGGGTGTTAGGCAACCCACGCTTGTTTTAACTTGGTTAACGAATAACCCTGTGTGGGTGGATCAGTGGCCCCTACCAATGGAGAAATTAAAGGCCCTGCAAGAATTGGTGGCAGAACAGCTAGCTGCTGGACACATTGAACCCTCTCAGAGCCCCTGGAATACTCCAGTGTTTGTGATAAAAAAGAAATCAGGAAAATGGCGATTTTTGCATGACCTGCGGCAGATCAATGCTGTCATGGCCACGATGGGGGCTCTACAACCAGGCATGCCTTCACCGGCCATGATCCCTCAAGATTGGGAAATCATTGTCATGGATCTCAAGGATTGTTTTTTTACAATACCATTAGCTTGTCAAGACAGGGAAAAATTTGCATTCTCTGTGCCTTCTGTCAATCATGCAGAACCTGCAAAAAGATATCAATGGAAAGTTCTGCCACAGGGCATGAAAAATTCACCAACAATTTGTCAATGGTTTGTGGCACAAGCTTTGTCACCTGTAAGGGAAAGATTCCCTACCAGTTATTGTTACCATTACATGGATGACATCCTGTTAGCATCAAACAACAAGGAGCAGTTGAATGACATGGAGAATGTGACTAGAAATTCATTACAACACTATGGATTAGTTATCGCCCCTGAAAAGGTGCAGAAAGTAGAACCCTGGAAGTATTTAGGACTAACAGTCACAGGTAGGCAGGTAATGCCTCAACCTGTGAAACTTAACCTTGAAGTTAAAACCCTTAATGATGTACAGAAGTTAATGGGATCTCTGAATTGGATTAGACCCTATCTCGGACTGACCAATTCACAACTGCAACCTTTATTGGAATTATTAAAAAATTCCAATGATCCAACAGAACCCAGAGTATTAACTGAGGAAGCATTAAAGGTAATTCACATGGTGGAACGATCTATACACGAGAAATTTGTTTCTCGAATAGATCTGTCTCAATTGGTGCAACTCTTTGTACTAATTGACAAAACTGTACCATTTGGTGCTTTGGTGCAGTGGAATTCTGAGTGGGATGACCCACTGCACATTCTAGAATGGATGTTTCTGTCATTCCGACCACGAAAAACTGCTCCTGGACTGTTTGAGCTTATTGCTGATGTAATCATAAAAGCCAGAAAACGATGTACAGAACTAACAGGGCGTGACCCAGCTAAGATTGTTTTACCTGTTCAGAATTGGTATTTTGAATGGTGCTTGGCAAATAATTATGAACTACAGGCAGCCATGGCGGGTTTTCAAGGACAGGTGTCATATCACCTGCCGTCACATCCGCTACTGAAATTTGCTCGAGAAATACCATTTGGTCAAAAAAATTTAAGCCGCCCAGAACCAGTGAACGGCCCTACTGTTTTTACAGATGGCTCAGGAAAAACAGGTAAAGCAGCAGTAGTATGGTATGAAAACAACAACTGGAACAACAAAGTAGTATATCAAAATGGTTCTCCACAAGTAGTAGAGCTATGTGCAATGGCTGTTGTTTTTTCTATTTTTTCTGTTCCTGTAAATATTGTAACTGACTCAGCGTATGTAGCTAACTTAGTTTCTAGACTAGACAAAGTGGTTTTGACCATGTCAGACAATCAATTATTATTTGATGTACTTTTAGAACTCTGGAAAAGTATTCAACTACGGACAGAACCTTATTTTATCATGCACATCCGTAGTCATACCACTTTACCAGGATTTTATACAGAAGGTAATGCCAGAGCAGATGCTCTTGTTTCCGCTATGGCTCTTAATACTGTTCCTAACATAAAGCAACAAGCTGTATTATCACATCAATTTTTTCACCAAGGATATCGAGCTTTACGACGGCAGTTCGGCTTGTCTCATGCGGAAGCTCGGTCTATTGTAGCCGCCTGCCCTGACTGCCAAGGAACTCACACACCAGTATATTTTGGTACTAACCCCAGAGGTATGCAGGCTTTACAGATTTGGCAAAGTGATGTTACTCACATAAATGAATTTGGCCGACAGAAGTATGTTCATGTTTCCATTGATACTTATTCTCATGCCGTAGTAGCAACAGCACATAACGGGGAGACAGGAAAAGATGTAGTTCGACACTTCCAAAAGGCTTTCTCTATGCTTGGGGTACCACACCAAATAAAAATGGACAATGGCCCAGCATACATTTCACAGAAGGTTCAAACATTTTTTAATTTGTGGGGTGTTACTCATGTTACAGGAATTCCCCATTCCCCAACAGGACAAGCAATTGTTGAGCGTGCACATAGTACGTTGAAGCGGCAGCTTCAAAAACAAAAAGGGGGAATGATTGGGGAACCACCACAGGCATGTTTAGATAAAGCAGTTTATGTTCTTAACTTTCTCCATTACGGGGATAATTCTTCTTTACCTCCTCTTTTTCAGCATTTCTCTTCTCTTTTTTCAAAACAGGATTTGCAAAAAGACATCAAAGTGCATGTTAGAGATCTAATTACTGGCCAGTGGAGTGGACCATGTGAATTATTAACCTGGGGCAGGGGTTATGCTTGTGTCTCTACAGATGCCGGCCCTCGCTGGGTTCCTGCTCGGTGTGTTCGGCCTGTGCTGGAACCTGCATCAGGCTGAAGGATGGGTAGTTCCACAACCCAAGCAGAATATCTGGGTAACTTTGGCAAATATGACACATCAAGAAACCTTGTGCCTTTCTACTGCGAACCCGGAAAATCCATTCTCCACCTGTTTGGTGGGAGTGCCAGTAGACACATGGCCAATCCCACAAACCCTTCAGGCTTTCTCTCTTTGCAACTCTTCAAAAAATTGTACAGATAATTGGGATGGTGTATATAGTCACCTTCCACAGGTTACGCAAGAACCCCAAGAGCTAGAGTTGCTAGGCTCTGTTATAATGGATGCTTGTGTGTTTTTTAATTACTCCTATAACACCACACGGAGAGGGCAAAATGTGAATGCAACTAATGCTGCTTATCATAATTCAACTGCTTGGTGCAATTATACTTCGACTAACATCTCACGATCTTTTGCTGTTCCTCTTGCATTACCTCCTGGTGTGTTTCTAATCTGTGGAGATCGTGCCTGGGGAGGCGTCCCATCTAAACTGAATGGAGGCCCGTGTAGCCTCGGACGTCTCACGTTATTAACACCAAATGTGTCAATGATTCTGAATATGACTCGAAAACATAAGCGAGTCCCAAGGACCGTTCATCGGTTTGAAAGTTCTTGTCGAGATAACGTTGAATTCTGGAATCCAGGCCAGATCATAACGGCCTCCATATTGGCACCAGGAGTTGGTGTTGCAAATGCCTTAACGACTTTGAATAAGTTGGGATGTTGGCTTAGCAAACAGACTAACGCTACTTCTTTAGCTTTAAGTGGCCTTTTAACTGATGTTGATAGTGTTAGACATGCTACTTTACAGAACAGGGCTGCAATTGACTTTTTGCTTTTAGCGCAAGGACATGGATGTGAAGATTTTGAAGGAATGTGTTGCATGAATTTGTCTGACCACTCAGAATCTATTTTTAAAAGTATACAGCAGCTGAAGGATGGTGTGAGGCGTCTAACAGAAGAGGACGGATTGGATTGGCTTACAAGGATGTTTAAAGGATGGGGACTTTCTGGATGGTTGATATCTCTGGTCAAAACTGTGGGGGTCATGATCTTGGTAATTGTGACTGTGCTTTGATGTTGCCATGTCTTGTCAGTCTTCTGCAAAGGGCCCTGCAGAAGACTGCTTCTGCAATATTTCTAGCACAAATACAAAAAGGGGGAATTGTCGGGGGAGGCAGCGGGTCTGCCTCTAGTCTAACTGAAGAAGAATTTAACCTTGAAGAAATTCCAGTGTATCCATGAGAGGCGAGAAAGTCCTGAGAAGTGCCATGGAAACAAGATTAGAGAACTAAGATAAGAAGAACTGTCCTGACGATTCAGGCGAGAAACTATCACCCAATCGTGAACTGTTAGTTACTAAAGTAAACCAATCCTGTATGAACACCTACTTTGAAGAAGGTTATAAAAAAGCTTGTTAAAACAATAAAGGGGCTTTTGCAGCCATTTTGGTCGCTTTCACACAATCTGATGTTTGTCGTGTCCGTCTCAACTGCGACACCCAACTGGAAAATTCAGTTGCAGTATTCCAGAGTCATTCTCCGATTTTTAACTCATTTGCCTAGGCAGGATCAGTGCTGACATGGAAATATGAAAGACTTCTGTTTGAAAAAATCAGAATATCCTGATTTTCTTAAAAGGAATTCCCATTTTTCTCAGCCAGTCACAGATTCAGGAAACACCTTCAGTTCCTGAGAAGTTGTATTCTCAGCAAAATTGGCTATTAATTTAGCAGTGCTTTGCGTTGGCCGATTAGCAGTCAAACCTACATTTCATCAGACAGAACATGCTGTCTTCTATTTGATATGGCAGAGCCCTGGAAAGACTCCTCCTTCATGCTGTTTATTGAAAACAGGATCCATTTAGGTATAAAAACCAAACAAACAAGCAAAAAAAACCTCTTGCAGTTTCAGCAAGTTAACTCATCAGTATTGGCTTCTGTGATAGATAGTAAACTATTTATTCATCAAATTCAGTTAAAACAATGGAGAAGTAAATCACCACCTGAGCTATGTAAAGCTAATATTGCTACATTGTATAAAACTAACCGACTAACAGAAAGCGCTTAGCTTAACTAACATAATAAATCAAGGCTGTGTAGGGGGTAGGTAGAAGATATAGTGGTGCGTCCTTATCAGAGCTTTAACAGAGACATGTAGAGACAAGAGGCAAGCAGAGACATGTCAGAGAACTACAGAGGCTGCGCAGAACCTTGGGGTGAAAAGTTCAACGGCGAGGAAGAGGAGATACTTCATCTCTACGACCACTATTCAGGACTCTGCGACCACCGCCCAGAACTGTTGAAGTTTACTGCGCAGAGAAACCTCATTAAAATATGAAGCGGGGGTAGGCGGGGATAGATTATGAATATATATGAGAGTTTCATTAATATACATCACTTTGTAACACATAAGCAAGACGAAAAAACTTCGAAAGTGCGCGCCATTGGTGGAGTTGAACTCCCCGGCCGCCCAGCGCTGTTTTGCTTGTTGCCGCTTGCTAAATAAACAATTGGAATTTTTATTGGCCCTGTCTCACATCAATTTGAGAATTTACCTATAACAGCTTCCTTTGTTGAAGCACCTTGAGCCTATTAGAAACATACACCTTCACTGACATCTTGCTGTTCTGCTTGGAAAATTCAGCAAAAAGCTACCTATTTATCTTTGCATGTACATCCACATAAGTTATGTCAGCTGGCTGTCACCAGTGTGACCAAAGTTCTAGGCACACAGGTTACTGACCTCAAAACACGCTGTTTGAAGTCCTTGTTTGACGTAATTTGTGTTATTCTCTACGTCAATAGCTATTTCATCTGTTGTCTACTATATTTACAACTGAACAAAATAAAGAGAATAGAAACTATTACTCAATGCAGTTTTCCTTAGACATTCTCCTGTCTCACTACAGGAATAATTTCAGCTATGCTAGCAAATATCCTACCTTTTAAGAATAAGGATGTATAGGTATCTGCAATGAACATGAATAATTTCTAATGTTATTAAAAACTCAAAACTTCCAATTTAAGAATCATAGTTGAGAAACATGAACCCCTCACAAAAATGTGCCTGACTTTCCTCTTCATTACTTCAGCTGAAAATCATTCAGAACTACTACAATAAAATCATGCTCCGTATTTTCACTGCACGATGAACATGCAATGTGGAGGTAGTATCTGACTTTTTTTAGGGAAGAGTGTACGTATAGCCAAATGAAACTGCGTTCCCAGCAACCAATAACACTGAACTTTGATATGAATTAATGATACAGAGGAAGGGCAGAAACAAAGGGAACTGGGGGGCAAAGGGGAAGATAAGCAACAGACTTGCCTAAAAAGAGGCTAGAAATCCCAAACTTGTGGTCTGTGTTCTCTTCCCATCAGAGGCAGGCATGGGCATTAGCTGTGGTTTCAACAGATCAGACCTGCATTGTGATATTCCCTTACAAACTGCAGCCAAGGAGGAGGGGCAGGGCAGGGAGAAAAAAAGAAAGAGAACAGAGACAGGGGGTTACAGCCAACAATACAATATATCCATCCCAAGCAAAGATGGCATGGATCTTCTATCATCCCCATGTCAATGTTCTCAATAATATTCATCAAACAATTTATTAAGAATTCTGAGGTGAAAAGTTTGTTCATAGGAATGTTCCTGTGATGAGGCTTTAATAAATCACAGTTCCTGTATGGAAAGAAATACATACCACATTAGACTTCCCTTGTCAAAGTTCACTGCTGAGATTCTTGGTGGCCACAGCTGCTTTAGACACCCAGTAGCTACTACAGCATTCACCTAAAACTGAAACCAAAACATCAGATAAGAAAAATTGGCATGTGTAACACATACTCAAGCAGCACTGTGGCATAATTTGCAGCGTATAGCTACATTTGTTATACCTGAAATCAAGCCTCATGTTTATTTGTAACAGCAATAGCCATCTGATTAAAAAAATAATAAAACTATAGCATCTATTTCTGAATCATTTGTCTTGGATAATTAATTTGCCAAGAGCATGAGTCACCCAGTTAGAAATGAGTTAGAAAATTACTCATTTCTAACTTTATACTAATATTATCCTTAAAATAAAAGGATTCCTCCCTTACCCCTAAATTGTTGCATGTTTTGTTTCTTTTCACAATGCCAAAATCTGCTTTATACAGAATTTTTGGATTGTTGGAATAATTATCTTAGGTTTATAACGCCATTCACCCAGAAAGATCTTACGGTGCTTTGTAAATGTCTGTGTATTCTTCAGTGCACCCCCATACATGATGCAGTACATGACAGTACTTGGCAACACTATACAAAAGCACCTGACTGGAACTGCAGTCAGATCCTATAATCTGTTGAAACAGCAAAGGGAAACTCAGATGCACAAAACTGAATTACTAACAACAGAATTTTGCTGTTTACAGCTCAGTTTTTGCAAAATGGGGTTTATTCTGACTACAGAGGGTCAGATCAGCCAGTGCTTGGTAACACTCATCATTTCAGTGGAAACCTTTCAATTTCTTCAGATTTCAGCTGTGAGCAAACTTTCAGTAAGGAAGCCTGGCCTGCTTCAAAACTCTTCTCATCCTTGGCTGCAGCATGTTGTGACAACATCAGGGCAGCATTAAATGGAGAACTTTATGCTGAACAACATTTGGAAATACTCTCTCTAACTCTGCAAGTCTGGATATGCCCAAAGGCTGCAATCCAGCCAGCCTCCTGCATATTTGACTCCTTGCTGAAGAATTGCCAAAGATGCAACTTCAGAAGCAATTTAGCCAATCTAAGACTGCCTAATAGATGAGAAGCAGCCCTGCTCTTTTGTCCCACCAGCATTTCTGCCTGCTCTTCTGCTGTCCCAGCACCTGTTTGGCCACATGGATCTACTTGCTGATTTGGCTGAAAATAATGGTATAAAAACATGTTTAAAAAACTAGCTGCTCATTAATCAACCCTTTGAGAAGCAACAGAGACTTCATGAGTTTTCATCATCTTTCATCTGCTGGTGCACTTTCAGGGAAGAAGACTGTGCTTCTCTTCAAGGACTGCAAAGAACACTGTAGTCCCATCGCATGGCACAAATACAGGCTCTTCTTTTCAGGAGTATGACTTCATTCTATGCAGGGCAGATGTCTAGTGTGTATTAAGCTCCCTGCCTTCTGTTTTTCCTACAGGATGGGCAATGGCCAGCCTGAAATACTACTAAAACATAAGCTTACAAAAGAAAAAAAAAGGAAGATGAGCTCAGACCAAAACAGGAAATGCCCTGGGCCATTTGTTATTGTCAAAGAGCCATTATTTTCAAGTCCTTTAAAGATGTGACTGGTTAAGAAATTTGTTTTCTAAATGTTAATTCCTTGCCCTTTTATCATGCTTTAGGATAACTGTGTTACCCAATATTAGACATTAAATTTAACATCTAAACTAAGCGGCTAGAAAGCAAGGTTCCTCCAGGGGGCAATTCAGGTTATGGTTATATTGCTTAGCTGTACCATGTAGCATAACTGGAAAGAACAAGAGTTTAACTTAGGCCTGAAACTATTCTGAGCATTTCTCACCACTGGCTCTACAGGAAGCCCAAGTTAAAACATCTGAAGGTCAGTGGCATGACTATCCCACTCCAGTCACATCTTCACTTAAGTTCAAGGAGAAGCCCTGAGTGCCCAAAACCATGATGACATTCCGAGGAATGGTACATAACATCAGAGAATGGCACTAGTTTCTGAGGTCAAGACAGACAGTTGACACTTGCCAAGGATAAAAGAAGCTCTGTCTTGGGTGTCAGAGCCAGAAAGATGAGTAATACTACACTGAAATACTGTAATGGCTGCACTGTAACATATCCTGCTCCTTGGATTTAGCCCATGTTACATGAGCAGTAAGCTTCTTACTCTTGAACCACATCTTTTTGAGGCACCTTATATTTTTGAGACACAGAAGTGTCCAGTCTTCTGGCTTCTACACAGAACTATATATATATATATATATGTACACACACACCCCCCTTTAGTGGAGATCTTTCAGTTTCTTCAGCTATCAGATAAATATCTGATATTTATTTAGATATATCTTGGTATCTTGGCCAGTTTCCCCATTTCAGAATGGCATGACTCTAGATATGTATTGACTTCATGTTCCAATTTATTTATCTTGTTAAGCTTCTAGTAAGAGGACAGCAACAGTTGAGAATGTAACGAGCAACAGAATGCCTTTGGTAAAGTTTTCTGGGCTGTTCTGAGGGCTCTGGGACCATTAGACAGCTATTTACAGCCTCTGTTTTATATAACACTACAAAAGAAGAAACAGTATTCTCAAAAAAGTAATCCTAAGGATTAAAGCTTGAATTTCTTACACCATGAAGAATTTCCATAAGCAGCCCGGAACTGAAATAAAACTTCTGAAACCTCAGTTGAAATAAAATTCAAACATATGTTTCATTTCAGGAAAGTCAATCCTGAGATTTTTACCTTTAAATAATGGTTACCCATGTTGGTATTTACACAGCTCTGTGGATGATTGAAAAAGAATCAACAACACATGGAGAGAAATAGTTTTACTAGTAAGATTTGGAATTCATGCCCAGCCCTTAACCTGGAGGTTTCAAGCTAACATACTGTCTGCAAAAAAAAATAATTAACATCATGTATGGCAAAAAGTGCAAAACAGGCCTAGTCCCAGACTTAGAGATAAAAAGACATTATGCAAATATTTGCAGAACATAGGCATAGGTTTAGAAATTAAAAAAAAAAAAAAGAAAAAGAAAAAGAAAAAAGGGGACATTTTAGGGAACCAAACAATATTTGGATACACAGTTCAAACACCCTTCATGAAATATAAGCAGCACATATAAAAAACATTTTCTGAAGTAGCCAGTGTTCCTGTACTGTATCTGTCCTTCTGCATTAACCATACCACTCTATTTTTATGTCCAAAGGATGTAACCTTGAAACCCATAGGAAAACTAAGATGGCTGTGTGAAAACAGCGGCAAAGCTCATACTGACTTCTCTAAGTACAGGATTCGATTTATTATTCCAGCTGTATAGCTATTTCTAACAGTATGTCCTGAGACATCAGTAGAATGTCGGCTAGGAGAGAAGAATATTACACACCTAGTTGATACCAACCGTCACTCTTTCTGCTTGTGCTTTCTATGGCAAGGTTTTCAGTTATGTGATTACCAGTAACTCAAAAATGCCTGGTTTACATGATTCAGCATGATCACAACCCAAAGTGAGACAGTGTACCGGCTCTGGCTGGGATGGAGTTAATTTTCTGGGGCACATCACAAATGCCCCAGAAACTATATTTAGCAACCAGTTCTACGGAAAAGCCATCTATGCAGACTTTTCTTAAAAATAAGACAGCACGCAATTTAAGAGCAGTCATCTTTTCTTGTATAAATACACTTTCACAAAAAAACCTTTGACCGTATATTTTTTAAACAATAGTTTTACTATTCACAACATGTATCTTAAATACCTGATAGCTAAGCTATTTGCTACATGACTATGAATCAGTCAGACAAAACAGACTGAATGTTTTGACATTTGACAACAAATTGCATCAGACATTGACACTGACAAACAAAATGAATCAAACAGACAAAACATTTACAGGACAAATACTTGTGTCACAATGTGAAAACAGTTCTTACCATTTTCTCCAACGGAGGCCACTTTTGCTGTTACATTGACTACTGTGATACTGTGTTGTTTGGCCTGATCAGCCAACTCCTGTCTAAATGCTTCAGCCCCTTTCAGCAATAAAGAAGTAAAATACTTAGCCATCACTGGTGGTCTTACAGCATCTGTGCCAGAGTTACAGAAAGACCCTAGAAAACGCAGAAGAAAAATAAAAGTTGGGTTTTTTTCCCCTCCAGTTAGTAAAGCTTCAGTTTCCTTTGGTAGTAAAACATATAAATATATATATACGCACATACATACACAAAATATTTCTCAATTATTATTCATCTTGAGAGTCTATTAAATTTTACTCCAGATTGGCAGTTTAAATGAGTAGGGTATGTCACAGAAACATTTAAGAAACATACTTTATCATCATTTATGCTGTGATGATGTTAAAAAGCTCCTGTGAGGTTAAGAATGCACTGTATTAGGCAAACATGAGTACAACTGCACTAATGGAAGGCCCTAATGATCCTGCCTTGAAAAGCTTCCTAATCATAGTAACAAAAGATTTAAATGGATGGATGGATGGATGGATGGATGGATGGATGGATGGATGGATGGATGTATGTAAAAAATATACAGCACACTAATACTGAAAAAAACTGCATTACTAATTCCTCAAAATATCCAAGCCATTCACTTATTTTAGTTGCTAGAGCCAGTATAGAACACTATTACTGTGAGGCACTTGGTTACACACGCTTCTTTAAGAGCTGTTCGAATTAAAGTGACCTGAGAACCTAAGTACACTCATACACTTGGTAAGCGTAATGATCCAAGACACACAATTATGTTTTCAGGTACATTTTTAAGCCTGTTGATGAGAGATAGAAGTTTCTGATTTCAAAATGCTAGATCTGACCTTCAAAACAGTAATCATTTATATTACCGTATTGCAGAGAATAATCGATTTTGAAACTATTTGGTTTAATTACAAGATTAAAAGGTTGGTTAAAGCTGAAATGATCTCTTTAGCTCATCAGAGAATTATGCAATAAATCAAAGGGTAGAATGAATAACCAGGGTGGAGGGAGAAACAGCAATAGCTTTTTTGTCTCAGTTGCACTCTTTCCAAGGACTAAGTCTTGAGTTATTCAAATTGAACAACATACATCTTAGTAAATATAGTTCTTCTATACAATACAAAACAATACAGCTCCTGCTCAAGGAGTAATACTATGTTTGCCATGTACATGCTTTCAAATGAAGCTATGAAGATTTGAAAATTATATGCTGAGCACATGTAGCACATTTTTATAACACAAAACCCTGTCATGGGACCAGGTGGCCTCAATGCATCTATGAAAAGCACACATGCAGCAGTACCTAAACATGCCTTAACACAACCATGCCTCCAGCTGTGAGCTCCCTGTCTCTTCTCTTCTCAGTGAATGACTTTAAACGACCACAGGGCAACAGGCAACCCCAACACCTTACTTGCCACAGCAGCCAGCCCTGGCGCTGGGAAGCCGCCAGAGGCCAAGTGTCAAGGCCCGAGTCCAGCACCAGGTGCTATGGCTTGCCTCCAGCAGCCCATCAGCGATCCCCTCCTTCCTCCCCAGGCCCCCAGCTGGCTATTTCACACTGCCATGTGCTGCTCAAGCCCCCTCTTTGCCGGTGGGTCTGGGATTCATTTTCCAGACTGTATTTTATGCTTCCAGAGCACCTCAAGGGAGCGGCCTCATGACCATCCGCCAACTCCTTCCTCCCACCCTGCCCGAACTCCCGCAATTACTCAGTTAACCAAATTACCCACGAAACAGCCGCAGCATTTGGAGGCCGGCGGCTGGCAGAAAGCCCCTGCCCCTGGGGAAAGGGCCCCGACTACAGATACCGCCGGGGACGGCTGCGGCTCCGGCCCCACACCGCCGTGGGGCTCCAGCCAGCCGCCCCCCACCCTGCAGGGCTGGACCCCGCCTGCTCCCGGCCGGGGACGCCCAGCCCCGCTCGGATCTCCTGGGCCTCGACGCCGTCACCTGCCCCCGGGGTGACGCCTCCCGAGCTGGGGAGCGCCCGCGGCAGCCCCCAGGCCGGGCGCCTTCTGCCGGGGCTGGGTGCGAGGGCCCGGCGGGGTCGGGGCGGCGGCGGGTGGTCTGTGGCCTCGCTTCGCGCCGAGGCGGCTTCCGCCAGCGCTGCCGGGCCAGCGGGGCCGGTGGGGCCTTGACGGTGGGGCCGAGGTGCTACGGCTGGACGTTACGGCGGGCCTCGCGCTCCGGGCCCCGTCACCTTGTCTCCCGTCGTTAATTTGACGTAAGTTCAGGTCCCTTTGAAGGAAGAGACGCTGTGCTGGCCGACTGACACCGGACCGCAACGTGAATATCGTCTGCTTGCCAGTGACTGCCTCTGCGCCCCTCGGTTCAAGGGAAGGCTTGAACGTATGCACGCTGATGCACAACAATTACACGGACAAACTCAAGTCATTTTTCTCTTAAGTTTGTGCCTTTAAAGCTAATCTTGAGCAGGAAACAAGCAAATAGTTGAAGAATTGAAAGTCAGCTGTGGAAAAAATATATTGGATGAACTGGGAAATGTGACACTGAAGAAGCAGCTTATTGCTTAAAAGACATAAAGGAAAATATACCTATATCAGTAAAGAAGAATGCACAAATCAACAGCCTGCAAAGTCATGAGTTCACAAAATCAGCTGTATATGACTTAGAAATAATGTCACCTGAAGGCAATTGATGGCACTGGGCCAACGAGGGTACCACTATATAGGTTCAAATTAAAGGCAGTGTGAAATGCACCCACAGGACTGTGCAAATCACAAGATCAATGACACGCACTGCCCTGAAAGACAGGTGAAAAGGGGCTGATATGGCAGACTACCAAGAAGGTAACGCAGCACACCATTTTCCTCCAAGGCACCTCTGTGACAAGGAACGGGAGCTTTCCTGCCAGTCAGCTCCAAACAAGCCCTGCAGAAGAAGGACTCTCCTCCAACCAGGATGGGAAGGCAGCGCTGTCAGGGCACAGGGAAGCGCAGCAGAACCAGGAGTGCTGAGGGGAAACTGAAGTGCTTTGTCAGTTCCCCGGGGAAGATGAGTTGAGTACAAAGACGCTGAAGCCAGTTCTGGTTTGGCTGCTGCTCAGATGTGCTGAAGGATGCTGGGCCAAGTCCCAGAAGTGTTGACTGTGTCTCTAATTTCTTCTGACAGCAGTGTAAAAGCTACCCGAGATACGCTGTCTCAGAGGGCATCATCTCATCACTCTGATGAGGAGACTATCCACAACTTTTCAATCCTGTCCCAAATATAAGGAGCATAAGTTTCTAAGGGTAATGATGAGAGCTGTAACAAGTAATTCATAAAAAAAATCTTTTCCCCTTGCAGAGTGGCAACCTTGCTCCACAAGTTATAGAGGACTTAAAAAGAAACATAATCAAATTTCAGGAGCTAATGAGTTAACACTTTTGGCAGCAGATATTTTTGTTGCAACTGGCTGTCCTTGCATAAACTACTTTAAGGAGAATATATTGGTGAAAAGCCATATAGGTTATTTACATAGATAGAGTTTCATCATCTCCCACTCCAAAACAGGCTGGGTTGGTTATGCTGATGTAATGTTTTCTTTATCATGGTTTGTGTGAGGCTAGGAGCACATGTTAGATTGTGTTTTGCTCTTTTAGTATGTTGATGGTAGTCCTTTGAGATACTAGTTTAAATTACGCAGCATGTGCAGTATTTTAAAATCAGTTTCAGAAATCTAATATTCAAACAAAACCAAAATACTGCTTGTACTATGAGCTTTGTTATGCCCCAAGTTCTGCAGAAAACAGCACCCAACATTTTTAGGAATATACCTTGAAAAATATTCCGAGAAGATCTTCAGTTTTCCTTTTCAACAAGTAGAAGAGAACAACTTTCAGGTTTGCTCGCAGGAGCTAATTTTCCCCTTTATTTGAGAACCATTCTCAGTCCCTTCCTGGTATGAAAAAGGTGGTTTGGCATTAGGTTAGTTCAGTAGTTTGAATTCACTGTTCTGTTCAGGATAGAAACTAAAATACTTTTAAAAAAGTTAGCCTAAGTCTTAAAGAATGTCTACAAGAGCTTTTCGGTTTTGTTTGGCAAGCAATTTCAAATCCAAAATCGCATCACTTTCTGCTGTTAAAACACACCGACTCTTGCAACATGGTCTGCATCTGAACTGAAATCAAGCACACATCTTTTACTGATACGACACAACCTCTGTTTAACGAAAGATGGGATATAATCTTAAAGACAACCTCATCAAAGCAGCTGATACAGGATCTGTGTAGAATTATTCTTTTACAGAATTGCTTGCACTAGCTGGCATTTTCTTCAAATGAAAGACAAACGTTTGGTTTTGGTAGTTATTGACTACTTTCAAGTTACTTTTCCTTTTATTTCAATTTAAAACAGGCAGACATTCTTTATTAAAGTTCAAAGAATTCCTGTCTGAGTCTAAAGAGAAACTTATGGTGATTTTTGTTACCTAAATCCGTACATTTCCATACTCTGGGTGCCTGCAACACAGAAGCCTCAGAGAACACCCCTCGCAGCGCAGCGCGCCCCCACTGCGAAGCCCAGCCGCCGCCTCAGAGGAAACCTCCCCCCCGCACCGCCAGCCGGGCTGCCCGGCCCGGCCCGGCCCGGCCCCGCCGCGTGCCCCCCCCAGACTACATTTCCCGCCGAGCCTTTCGCCGCGGCAACGTCCGCCCTCCCTCGCCGGCGGTCGCGTGACGGCGCCGAGCTCTGCCATTGGTCAGATTTGAAAAGAATCGCGGCCGTGCCTTAGTTTTGTTGGTGAGTCGCAACGGTTGCTAGGGCCGCTCGGCAGAGCCGAGCGGCTCTCGCCTGGCGGAGGTCGGTGGCTGGGCTCGCTCAGCCTGCCGTGCGCTCTCCGGTAAGGGGTTGTGGGGCTGTCGGGCTGCCGGCCGCTCGCTAGAGGAGGGAAGGAGGCCGCGGTTTCGACCTCGGGGTCGCGGAGCTGGGAAGCGGTGCTGGGGGGTCTTCCCCTCGCTTCTCCCCTGGCACTACGGTGGGTGAAAACTTGTGGAGCGGGGGATGTGTGTGTGAAAACTTTTAGGTACTGCTGAGGGGCGTGCAAGTCACGGGTAGCGTCCAGGGCTATGACCAGGCCATGCGACAGTGTCCCGTAAGAACGGGACAACACTGCGAAGCCTTGCAGTGAGAGATTGGTAATTGCGGAGGAAAACTTTTCTTTTAAATTTTTTAAAGTGTAAGTACGGATGCGTTATGTTTCTTTATAAGCTGCCAGCTGTGAGGTTTGGAGCCTTTTCAACCCTTGTGCTGTCTGACAGTGCTACAGGTTGTGTGTGTACCGTGACCAGGTTTTGCTTTGTGTGCCATTCTGGATACCCTTCTCTTAAGGTGTCTGCAGCTCTAAACTCTGTTGTCACGATAAGCAGAATTACAATAACGTATCCCAGTATACAAGTACATTTTAGAGGCTACAGCCGGGCAGTATACCTGTTTACCCCAGAACATCTAAGGTAATTACAGTGCTGTATGACACAATGTGCAGACAGATGGACAGTTTGCATCTTGTGTTTTACATGCTATTAGTGGTTCAACCTGACTTATCTGAATGCTGGGCTCATATGAATGCTTTGAATTCCAGCTTTACATACATAGCTTAATGTTTGTATTTTGCCCCTTAGGTAAAAAAGCACAGAGTGAGAGCATAATCTCGACAAATCACACTTTAAAATAAGCTTATATTTAAAACAACTAAACTGTCAGTTACCTAACAACTATGTTTCCTGTCAAGGTCTGGTAAGAGTTTTGCCCTGTGACTTTGTGTAGCTGATGAGGAAGACTTCTAGATCGGGACAGCACAGGTATGTTTCTTTCCAGTAGTAGCTTATTCCCAACTTGGTGTTTGTTCAAGCTTTGTCAGTATTTCAGGCCAAGTTTTTCCTGGTTTTCATATAGTTGTCTGACAAAATAAGAACTGTAGATTAAACTAAACATTGCTGCTTAGTTTATGTATAGCTTTACCTCATTTGCCTCTTGGTGAAGTTTGTCTGGCTTCATGAAGCCTTGTATCTGCCTTTTACAAGCTAGATAGTCAGGCTGAACTGTTAAATGTTTTGACACCAAAGTGCTGGCATATTTCAGGTTTTTTGCTGGGCGGAACAAAAATATTACGACTGCTTAATAGGCAACACCTTTTCTGAACCAGCCCTGGTCTGTCCACTGTTTTAATGAATGCTGTGTGTTCTCCATTAGTATTTAGAGACAAAATATATATACGTGGCTGTAGCATAGACATGGGAATGTAGTATTAGACCATTGACTCATCATGTCCAAAGCTTCAAAACTGTAGGAGACCATGTGGTAGATGTCTAATTGCTGGAATGCTTGCTGCCATAGTCTATGAGCCCAGTGAGTTGCTGTCATAGTCTGTGAGCCCAATGAGTTAAACTTAATTCATAACAAAAGCTGCCAAGCCACGTCTGTAACATCACAGGAAAAAGCAACTGGAGAGTGAAGGGCAGACAAAATACGCTAATATTTTGAAATAAAATGCACTTTTTAAAGATTATTTTGAAATCTACCTGTCTACTATCAACGCTGAATCAATTTACTTTCATTTTCTATAGCAAATTTTCACTGCCCAGATTCTGAGATGCACAAAAATCATTAAATTTTGGATTAATAGATGAATTGCTGATCTATAAAATGACTGAAAAAGTTACTAAAAAGCAATTCTGTAACTTGCCCTCTGGCATGAGGTCTAATTTTCTAGTGTCCCCTTAATAGCTAAAACTATATGCTAGTCTTCAGAATTTTTCTGAACTCTGTCATGCATTAAGCTACATTGTGTTATATTTATAATACCAATTATTTATCAGGTCCTGCAGAGATAACCATGAAGTCTGGGTTACTCTTGCAATGAACTTTTATTCTAAATGGACACAATAATGGGATGATGGAGAAACGGATGTGGAACAATATGATTGTTTGGTGTTTTTATTTTTTAATTCTATCTTCCTTGTCAAACATGGGTTTTAGCAAGGTTGTGGTATATGTGTAAGGCTTTTTCCCTCGTAAACAGTTGCTTTGCATTGAAAGAAGAATGGCTGGTCTTGTTTCATCGTGATGTGAACTCCATTGCAGACCCTCTCCCCAGCTATCAGAAACTTGCTGTGTAAATTTTGAATAGGATAAAGAAAGCTTTCTCCTTAAAGAAACTGCAGCTATCAGTTTCAAATTGGCTTGTCTTATATAAGAGACTTCAGAAGCTCTATGTTATGTGATCAGAAAACAAAAGAAGGATTTTATTTTATCTCGCAGGATGGAACCAAATTTGGATAAAGAGGAATTTTTCAGACCATCCTATATTGCTAGTGCTGAGCCACTTCAAAGAACAGGGCCAGTAAGTGTGGAAGACCTTAAAACAGATCTCTCTGGTGATTTTTCTTTGGTTTCTTCAGACTCGGACACAAGCCAGGTAAGAAAGCTTTAACGTTTGCATTGTTTGGATATTTTTTAATAAGCTTAGTCTTTTCATCAATACGAATAATCAGAATTTTACAGAGAAGATGAAAAGCATCTTTAGTATGTTTTTAATTTGGAGGAGATAGATAGGATTAGACTAAGTTGTGTGGCACTGCATTGATACCTTATTGGGCGCATCAGTCTTGGAGCAGCTTAATCATAGAATGTTTTTGTGGGTTTCATTCTTGATTTCTCATTGCCTTAGTGTCGTGTGTGTGTGTATATATATATGCTGCAAGATTATGAACTCTTAAGTTATCACAGCGAACTTCTGCAGAGGCCTAAGCACTTGTGAAAACTGATGTAGTGAATTACTTTTGCTTCTCTTGTCATCAAATAAGTCTGTTCAAAGTAGCCTGGTGAAAATAAAACTGCCTTAAGATGCTAGCTATCCAACAAAGAAGCTAGTCAAATTTCTAACTTCCTTATTTTTTTTTTATTTAAGAGGAACGTTTTGGAGCCTAAGGGACACATACAAGTTTGCCTGCGTATTAGGCCATTTACATCGTTGGAGAGAGAAAATGAATTGCAGGTGTGACATTTATATAACTTGAAAATACCTTAAATGTATGCTTGGGGTTTTTGGTTTGTTTTTTCCTCTAAGCTGAGCTTTTCATACACTTTTCATGCCTGCATTGTTTCTGGTTCCTTTTAATAGAGCTGTGTTTCGATTGAAGATTCAACAAGTGTCATACTGAAGCCACCCCAATATTCTTTGAGTCGACTGAGTGAAAAAACTGTTGGACAGAAGTTCACTTTTTCACAAGTAAATGAATTGTCTTTAAAAATTTTTAATCTTTTCCTGGAAAAATTTGTTTAACTTTATATTATTAAATAGCAATCCAACTAGATTTTTAAACTGTCAATAGTCTTTAAGATTATAAACATACAGAATTTAAAGGATTCTTTAAAAGTCTCTAATGATTGCTGAAACAAAATAAAGATGTTTCTTGGTAATGCTCAGGTGTTTGCCCCTGAAACAACTCAAGAAGAATTTTTTGAAGGCACCATGAAGCAACCAGTGCAAGACTTCTTAGATGGATATAATCGTCTTATTTTTACATATGGCGTTACAAATGCTGGGAAAACCTACACATTCCAAGGTATAAGTAGAAATGTGTTCTTGAATGAAATTCCTTTTTTTTTTTTTTTTTTTGAGAGGATTACTTCTAGCAGAAATATTATAACTCTTTCCTTTATTTAAGCTGTAGGCCCTGTACATTGGCTTCTCTTGAATAATAATAATAATAAATAGCCTTTGAAAGTCTCCTTCCATAACCAATATCACTAAACTGCCAACTGACAGTCACTGCCAGAGTTTACGTAGACATACAGTGGTATTGCTTTGTAAGGCTGTAATAATTTCAACCAGGTGTACGTGACTTCTTTTTTCCTCCAAGTATCTAGAGGGTGGAGGGGGGAGTTAAGAAAATATGTGTTCTGTATATCAGAATGTGAAAAGTGTGTAAGTCCAGACTCATATTTTCTTAATCATTATTATAAAGGTCATATGCATCTTATATGCATTGTCTCCAAATAAGGAATAGTATTTGAGTCCGTTTCAATTATTACAGGCAGAGCATAAATGGTTTGAAACATATTTGAGTACTTCCAAGTATTTCTGTCTTGTCTCGAGTTTCTGAGTTTATCAATAATATCCTAGGAGACCTTGTCTCCTGATGTACTGTTTCTGTACTGTTAAAGCTCAATATCCTTTCTGGTTGGAAGATGTCATTCTTTAATTATTTTTCAAAACATTTTAACAAATAAGGTGGCTTGATTTAGATGGAAACAATTTCTCCTGTAATAAAATGGCAGTTCTAGATTCTATAATGCTTATTTTATACACAGAAGTAGTAGAAGGACAATATGTCTTATGCCATATGAAATTGATCTTTATTGAAGTGACATTGTCTTCTAAGTGATCTTCTGTTAGGTAGATTATAACTAAAGACTACTGCCAGTATTTTCAGTTATCATTAATCTGGGGCAATGATGGCATGCTCTGTCCTAATAAATAATAGGTAAATAACAACCCCCCAAAATTCCTAAAGTGTACAGTCCCGCATGCTTGGCTAGTTTGGGCTATATTGTGTGGGTTTTCAAGACTTTTTGATTCATGTCTTTTCAGACTCTGCAGACTTTTTCATGCTATTATATTTTTCTAGGACTTAACTATCAACTTGTGATAAGAACTGTCAGGGCAGAATGTTGCCTACGGGGTGCCATGATTTCCTCTTCTGTTATTCCCAGTATTGTCAATATAGCCTTTCCTTTGTGGCAGTACATGGCAGTCTGTATTCAGTCAATGGCAAGGGACTTAAGTGAAAGATGCAACAGTTTTTTAGGACTGTTTGTTGTTTGCCAGTGACTGCTACTTTGTTCATGTGAGGTTGAATTACAAGTGGCATTACGAGAAACAAAAAATTACGAGTAGATGAGGAGAAACAAATGTAATCCAACAGTACTTTAGTATGTTATTTGGTTCCTAGCTTGGTGTTTGAGTGCCAGCTAGATTTTACATAGGTTCTGACTTGGGCAACACAGCTAGTGCTGTAACTGGTGAAAGCCCATCTGTCTCAGGAGCGGTAGGAGTTATCAGAGGCTGGAAGATAATGCTGTCAGTCTGAGACAGGATAGTTGTTTCTCTTCCATTCTCCCCTCTTTCCTCTCCTCTCTGGTTTAGAAATCAAAGTTAAGTGAACCCTTTTTAAACTTGCATCTGGATTCAGAAAGATCAAGTGTTCACTGAGGCTTTTATCTGACTCCTTTTTGCCTTTCATGTGCAAAAGTAGGATGCTTTGGTAGGAAAGGGTCTGGGACAGGGAAAGGAGTGAGTCTTCACAAGGCTTCTAGAACTTTTTTGGTAGGGTCTGTGGAATTAGTACAGGACTGCAGCTGAGAGAGGAGTCATCAGTTGTATTTGCAGATTACTTCCTTGAGAGAGAGAGTGAAGGCAGCCTATGAAATGCAATTGAAAAACTGCAAATCTCTATTGAATGTGCGTTGGTTGTGGTTGGTTTGTTTTTTGTTTTTTTTCCTTAAGGCTAAGTTTATGCAGAACACCCCATCAGTTTTTATGTTCTGCCCCTTACTGTCTAAGGGGTAGAGCATGAGCTGTTGCTGAAAGCCAAATACCTTTCAGAACACTAATGACATTGCTATTACCTTGAGAATAAAAAACCCACTGCTTCGTGCTGTAAGTGGCCTCCAAATCCATCATGTATGCCTTGAGATTAGAGTTGCTTATCTTTCTGTCTTTGTTTATTTGTATATCTTGTTCACAGTAATAATTAGGGTCTTTCTTTGGTATGTTGCTTTCAGGGACAGAAGATGACATCGGTATTCTGCCAAGGACTATGGATATGTTGTTTAAAAGTATTCAAGGGAGGCTATACACAGCAATGGATTTCAAACCCCATCGGTGCAGAGATTATATAAGGCTGACTAGAGACCAAGTGAAAGAAGAAACTGCTATTAAAAATTCAATACTTCGCCTAACAAAAGAGGTAGAGGAGCACTTCTTTCTGTACTGACGAGTACGTGCATCTTTAGATAGCTCAATGTTACCATGTTCATTTTTCAATGGGAAGCAACTCTCTGTATTTAAGTATGGACGTGTCTTTGCTGTCAGGTAGCTCTTCAGATGAGCAGCAAAGTGAGCAATATTGCTGATGAACCCTGTTCTGTGAATTTCTGCCTTGTGGCTGAATACTTTATACAATGTAAACACTAAGGTTTTTTTCTATAGTTTGAGCATCTGATAATTTATCCTCTGGGGTTACTGGTGCTTAATAAGGATGGAATGCAAATAGTCTCGCCATCTGCGGGGATGCTAGTAGGTCTGCTCCTTTAAACAATTTACTCTCTTCCAGGATACTTGAAAGAAATGAATGATTTTGAGGTTGTTCCCCTCTTCCAGTCTATGCCAATAACCTCAAAGGAAGCAAAGGGTTTTTTGGAACAGCAGAGCTATAAAGCTGTTGGATTTCTAAAGATTTGAATTCAAACAGGTTTCTGCTGGACTTTATTCTTAAACAGTTCACTATTGAGTAGTCCAGAAATACACTTCAGTTTCATGAATTGCTTGGAACTCTAAAGCTGTTTAGTCCAATTACAGTTGTGGGGATTTGTATTTTGTATAAGCATACCTTTTTCCTGGTGTCTTTAACTCTGAAATGAATGCAATAATGTAAGAAAACTGAGCATATGCTAGGAATTGGAACTAGAAATGGATTGCAGTGCATTTTTTATTTTTAGTGAAAAGAATTATCTGCCTAGTGGTATGCTGGGTTATAATACAGTGGTGTGGCTGTTGTGGGATGGAATCTATCTGTTACCTTGATTTTTATCCGAGTTACTTAACTAGAATTCTCCAGTGTGGAAGGCAGGTGGCAGCAGAGTTCTTCAAGACTTCACTTCAAAAGCACAGGCGTATGTTCTATCTAGCTCTAGCAGTCTTTAAGGGCTTCAGAAAAAACGATCATGTATGTGTCCCCTGTAGTTTTGCCACTAAATCTCTAAGCTGTTCTTATAACAACAGTTTTCAAAGTTTGCACCTACTTCAACAGAGAGAGGTTTGGGTGGGTGTTTTATATGTGTAAAGCTTAAACCTGAAAGTTTTGATTACACACGTATTTAACTATTTCAGGAATTGCTTTATGGAATCCCAGCTTTATATGACATATGCTCTTGACAAAACATTAAAAAAACCCAACCCAAATCACACCTGTTTTTTAATCCATGTTTCTTCTCTTAAGCATACTGGTTTTGGTAGACGAGTTGCACTTCTTTGCAGTTCTGTGCCTAAAAAAACCAAACAACCAAAACTAAGAGTGGGAATGGAGTGTGTGTGTATTAACCTCTATCTGTAGGGATTTGTTTTACTTTGGTTTTTTTTTGTTTTTTTTTTTTTTAAGAATTCAGCAGAAGGAAGTTTTCCTTCTCTTTCTAAAACCTGGGCTTTATTTCAACTGTGATACAGCCTGTATCATGTAGTAGTAAGTTGTTCACTTAATTTCTTAAGTGAACAAGTGTTCTACATTTACCTCTATTTCTGAGAGTTGACCTAGGAAGCTGTAAGATACGGAATCCTGAATTAGCAAAATACCAATACTAAAAAATTTCCAGACTCTCTAGATTCACCAGGTTAAGAATAATGTGTAAACTGCAACTGGAGTTCCGCAAATCATCCTGTTAAATCACCCTGTTTCTCTGTGGGGTCCCACCCCTCTATTTTTCTGTGGCTAGTTTTCCTCTGGCTCAGGGAGCTGAAGTGCTCTGTACTGTGATAGGGCCTGATGTAAGGGAAGTGTCAGGGATGAGTATTAAGGTAAGAACAATCCTTTCAATAGGAGTGAACAGGTGCATTGAACTAGACATGATGCCTAGTCAGGATCTTTGTATTGGCATATTGCAACTACACTGTATTACTGTCTAGTAGGAGCTGTTACAAAAGGAACTGGTGATCTACTGTCAACGATGTATCTTAAAGCCTCTGTTCTCTTTTGTAGGTAGACCATCAAGATAGCACTAACAGCAAAGCACCAGTTGGTTGTAAGGGTATGTTTTATATTAAAGAATTGCAATTAAAGCAGGCAAAGAAGCTTTCTTAAAGTCAACAACTGACTTCTGGCCTATGTTAATAATAAAATGACTGCTTGGCATTTTTATATGCCTGTGAATTGGATAGTGATCAATTTATCTGGCCAGAAAACACAAGGATAAAATGGTTAGAAGTTTACCTGAACAGACATTAAATGAGATGAAACTATGGCAAGGAAAAATAGTACTACTTATGCTATGGTCTCTAGTGGTATCCTGACCCTGTATGTAATTAGATAAACCTAATTCTAGCATTTAAAAACTACCTAAATACTAGGTTTGCTTTAAAATGTTAGAATGATATGTACTTGTCAGTTTGATTCTTTTAAAGACATTGAAGAGACTTGAATAATTCTAACAAAGCTGCATGTTTTTGATAGAATTTGCAAGTGGGAAAGGAAGTGGTAGATGAGGTGTCTGGCAGATATGTAGGGTAAGCATGTGACTTCCAGATATTTAAGAAAGGGGAGAAAAGTTTCAAGGGATTTTTGTCTGGGGTAAGTGCTTTTTAGAAGGCTGCTGTAATATCAGTCTTCACTTACTAATTTTTTGAATAAAGTTTATTTTACAAGGTCTATACTGACTTGTAATATTTTGTACTTGACAGATTTGGAAGAACTCTTAAAAGGCTCAGAACAATCTAGCACAACTGCGAAAAATCACGTGAAATTTTCTCTTTGGGTTTCATTTTGTGAGATTTACAATGAATGTTTTTATGATCTACTGATTCCTATGTCAAATGACAAGAAAAGAAAAACACTACGCCTTGCTCAAGACATCAAGGGATGTTCTTATGTAAAAGGTGATTAGAATACATTGCAAATTGCCAAACGTGTAATTTGAGAAGTCAGTCTTCCTGTAATAATATTTATTTCTAGATTAGAAAACTCCTAACTGTATTCACTGTGGCACTAGAAATGTCTGCCTTGGGTATGAAAGGCAACAATCTACATACACAGAAGTATCTGTACCTTTAATAGTGTTTTCTCTCTGTTGTTAACTGTAACTCTTAAAAGCCTGCGTGCACTCCACTGACTTGATATTTCTCTGAAATGGGAGAAATATTGAGAACAATTGACAAATTTTTTAGTGTTTTGATTTTTTCCATTTTCTTAAAAAAGACTCCAAATTCTTACCTATAGTTATAATTGGCTCAACAGTTCTATTTTGTTAGTATTTTCAGAGAATATGTGAGAAAGTTCAGTCTGACTGCAAATTACATTTTACAGTACTCTAATGAAGCCTGTGATGTGATTTGTTGTGGGTTGGGGGAGGCGGGGGGTTAGCAGAACTCTAACAGTTCAGTGTTTGTTTCTGGCCATGGAAATAACAGGTTTCAAATCCTATTTGATTTATAGGTTCTTTGGAAAATCAAGACACCAATTCTAGATTAAAGGCTTTTTTGGAGGTGTTTGGCCTGCTCCTTTTATCTTTTATATGCCAAATTATAATTCAAAAAGCTGAATCAGATGATAAACCCAACTCCTTCATTTCTTCAAAGACTAGAAGAGGTGTGAAGTAGGAAATAGTCTGCTTTGAGCTATGCTTCAGCATAATCTCTTTTTATAACATTTGGAGGTATAAGGCTGTTCCTGATGTTCTAGAGGAAAACCAGCTGATGATTTTCTTATTTTTCTTCCTCACAGCTGGTATTTTTGCTAGTACAATTTTGGTGACCTCTAGTTTAACAGAGGCCATAATGTTCATATTCTAAGTTCCATTAGTAGGGTTGTAGGTATTTACTCTAGCCCATACCAAGGTGATATACAGTCATCATATTGCAGACAAAATTCTTCACTGATTTTCTTTTTTTTTTTTTTTTTTTTTTTTAACTTGATGGCCCTGAAAGATGTCTAGGTGATTTTCCCCCCGCACCCTCAAAATCGTAGGCTAAACCAGAGAAGCTGTCCAGGTAGAATTCTGCCTTGATGAGTATGAACATAGGGCGTTCATGCTCATATTAGACCCTGTGCTTTGGCTTTTCAGAGTGGAGGCTAAGGTTGCTCACTTAATTTGGATGGAGCATATTTCTGTGTGCTAATAGGATGAAATGATGAGAGATATGTGCCCTTCCTTTCCCATGGAAGGAAGAATCTTGATTTTGTCGTCACATAATTTCTGTCTGAAGCATGCTTAGTAAAATGTTTTTGTCTCAAATAAACGTATTATTCTTGGTGTGCATACGTTATCCCCTAATCCCTTCTTTCTTTTTGATAATGATATTTACAAGATTACTGTGTTTGTTCTTCCTAAAGGTCTGCAGTGGGTTCAGATTTCTGATTCTAAAGAAGCTTTTAGACTTCTAAAACTGGGGTTGAAACACCAGAGTATCGCAAGCACGAAGCTAAATACTTTCGCCAGCAGAAGGTGAGAAACTTTTTGAATAGCACTGGGCATAGGATGGTGTCTGGGAGGAAGGGGGAACTAAAATATGGATTGTGGCTTTTAGGAGGGGAAGAGGCTTTAACAGGGTCTAGATATCTAGGTTTGGCATCCTTTAGCACTGTGTGACCCAATGTTTTTAGTCAAAAGGATTCAATCCGTCAGTAAGATGAACCTGTACAAAAGCTAACAGATTTATCAAATACTGTCCTTCAAGCAAAAGCACTTAGCTTTATTCCATCTAAATGTCTGAGGAAAAAGCAAAATAAAGGCTACACCAGCATCTCTTTAAAAGTTTGTATCTGATAGAGTATATGCTGAGACAAGTTGACAGATTCAACAGTGTTTTGAACAGATGTTGTGGAGGCTAAAAATATTTTGAAGGTATTAGTCTACTTTATCTTCTCTGCTGATTTAAACTTTTCCTTTTAGTCACAGCATGTTCACAGTTAAGATACTAAAAATTGAAGATTCAGGAGCCCCACAAGTCACCCGAGTCAATGAGTAAGTTCAGAGCAGAGACCCTCTCTTCTTTTGTGATGAAGTTGTCAGTTATCTTCTGTGTTGGTGTACTGGTACTGACTATATACCCAGTGCTTCCTGGTAGAAGCTCATGCACTTTCTACCCACTTCCCACTCCTTTTCCCCACTTTCTACAATCATGCAGTACTTGGCCCTCTATCTCCAGCCATCAGGTTGCAGTGCTGTTCTATATCTTGTCCCCTCTGTTCAGCACAAGTTTCTGTTAGCCTGCTATATACCTGAACTCGTCTAAGTCCTCAAAAGGAAGAGGATGGTGGTGGGGGGGAGGGGAAATAAGAAGTGTGTTGGGAAAAGATTTGTCAGGAGGTAATGTAAAATTTGATTGGGAAAGCAACACTGAAAAGAATGGAAGTGTTTGTGCAGATGAAGATCAAGAAATTCTTCCTCTAAAAACAGTGATCATTTTAAAAAGTGAATAATTTGTGCATGTTCTAAGGTAAATAAAGGGAGTTTTCCTTATCTGTTTTCAGATTGTCACTGTGTGATCTTGCTGGTTCAGAAAGATATGCCAAGACCCACAATGAAGGTCATAGATTGAAAGAGAGTGGAAATATAAACACCTCTCTTCTGATTCTAGGCAAGTGTATTAACGCACTCAAGAATTCTCAACAGTCAAAGTAAGTCCTTGTACGAATTGCAAACTGGTTGTGGCTTTTAGGTATTACCTACAATGTTTAAAATATGCAATGCTAATACTAAGTTTTTGGTGGAAATGATGTATAGACTTGTTGATCTACCAAAGTCATCTTAAACTTGCCTTGTTCTGCTCTTTAAATCATCAATTCTAATCTCCTTTAAGCATGCTATTGTATATTTTAGCAATTTAACTTTACTCCTCTGAGCTTGGTTTATCAAAAAATCAAACTTTGGAATAAGTTTAAACCCCCCTTTTCACCAGTGTCATAGTAAGTGTCAAATTTTTAGCCTTTTATTACTCCTTACGAACTAACTCAACTGTCTAATACTTCTAGTGTAACATTTTTTCATCAGCAGAACATTGCTGTGCTATCATAACTGTGCACCATTTGACAAAATTTGTCTGTTTTTTAATAAATACTGACATAACTTTTAACACTCTCCTCCTGATCCAGCTAACCATATGCAGACAAAAGAAAGCCTTCCTGCTATTTATGCCCTACCTTGGGGATCTAAATAAGAGTGAAATAATACAAGAAGCTAGTTGTCTAAAAAACAGTACAATATATAGTCACAGCTGGATATAACTGTCCAGGAACTGCTTTCTCCACATGTTCTCATTTGCAGCTCTATTTCTGTCCCAGAAGTTAAATGAACCCAGTCTGCTGATGGATGTGCTTTGCCAAATTCACTTACCCCGTAGCACTCTTCCTGACAGCCTGTTCAAAGTCTGTAACACCTTAAGATGAAGAAGCTTTGCTAGCGTGTGTTCCTGATTATGTTCTGTGAATTTACAGTCTGTCTTATTTTTCTGTTCTTTCCAGATAGGAAGGATGCATTAAAACTAGCGGCTGCTTAGAGGGCTGTTAATGTATTCAGAATGACTTCTTCTGATCCCAATAACTTGGAATTTTAAGAGATCATGCTTCAGAGCATTTCTTCTATATTGTTAAAGTGTTAATACATGCCCTTTGCAAGTTGAATAGGAAATAGAAACTTTCTTAAAATTATTTTGGACTACCAGTCCTGCAGCAAAGCTATTTATGAGCTGTCTATGTACTCTGGTAGGAGTGTCGCTGCCTTCCTGAGTTCTGTAGCACTGTCCATGTAACTGAATAGCTGTTATGTGTCCAAAATGCAGGCAACCTATTTGGTGGCAAGTGTGCGTTCAGTCATGTTTTAGGAATTCTCATAAAATTTCCTATAAGCATCAAAAACTACATCCCCAGCTGTTAAATTCAAGGGCACAAATTGTGATTTTTTTTTTTTTTTTAGGAAGTGCCAAACTGCTGGGAGATTAGGAAGAAAGTTCTGAAAAGTATCTCCATGTGTTTGGTGTATGCTCATTTTCTTGCCTAGGCACTTGCTCTTGTCCATTCTCAGAGGCCGGATACTGAGTGAGAGAGATCTCTGATGATGTTGGATACTGCATGCCTAGAACTAGATATGTTCTCTTCATTAATGTGGAAGGGAAGAGAGAGGTTGGGGTATAGTTTGGTGTAGCATGAGGCTGTGTGACCTGCCCAAGGCTAAACGTTGAACACTTTCAGTTTAAGTGCTCCCATTGGTTATATTGCTATAGCCTATCTAAGATAATGGCTAAAGCCACAGTCACAACAGCCACATGGTCTCTCTACAAACAGCTGCATCTAGTCCAAAACAATTTTAATTTATTTAATGACTACTACTTTAATAAATATTTTTAAGTCTTCATGCTGGGTAGCTTTTACACTGACTGGAAATTATTAAACATCTGGTCATCTGTTCTTTTGTCTTTAAAGGTCGCAGCAGCACATACCCTTTCGGGAAAGTAAACTAACTCATTTCCTTCAAGGATTCTTCAGTGGAAAGGGGAGTGTATACATGATAGTAAACATAAGCCAATGTGTTTCAACGTATGATGAAACACTCCATGTGTTAAAGTTCTCGGCCATTGCACAAAAAGTAAGTGTGTTGCAGTTTATCTTGATCAGTACTTCTGATTTGCCTTTAAAGAGCAGGTTCCCTCACTCCTAAGAATATGAATTTAGTGACTGGGTTTTTCTGTCTCATGTTGCAATCGTATTTTCTGATTGCTCCTAGTCAGGCTTTATTTCCTTGTAAAGCTTTTAAAAAGGCTTTGTTGGGACATATATTTCCTATTAAAAATCCGTAATTCCCATAAAATATCCAGCCTGACAAGACACTTGCTATATTTGGAAGAAATTCCATGAGATCTGGGTGAATTTTTCTTCTGTAGTCATAGCATGCTCTCACCTAGTAGCAAGTCTAGCTGCCCCATATACTACTGCTATCTTAATGTGGAATATTGCTCACCTGAGGTATGTAGGTTGAGCACCAAAGAGAATTTGAAAGGTTGTCTTTATGTCCTCAGGAGCTTCAGTGGGAAGGTGGAGGTTAAGCAGAATGAGTAGGAGTAAGTGCAGGGATAGAACCCTGGTGGAGTTGGAAGACAAAAGTATTGGGGATCAGTGCTGCAGCCTTAATGGAAACCATGGAAAACTTCTGTTGACAGTTAAATATGTTCAAAGGACAAGAGATCCAGGCCATTAGAATGTGGGCTCATCTAAATGGGTTAAGTACAACACTAAAACAAACAGAATTTGTTGGATGGCATTTGTGTAATGCAACTAGAAACTCAAAGTATAGGAAATACAGAAATCTGAAGGTGCATGAGGTGGCAACCCTCTTGTACGTTGTCAAGCTAGTGAAACTTGGTGTTCCTGCAATCAAAAGAAGGGTTAGACTCTAAAGTGACTCCTTTATACTCTAGCTGGAAACCAGTTGAAGTAGTGACTCTGAACAGACGATAGACTGGGGGAGTACTGTGCTCAGGAGACCTATAGGGAAGTGCAGCGGGTATATCTTGGAAGTGCCAGTAGAGGATTAAAAAATACTGAAGACTTTATTCTTTGTTTTCTGGGTAGGTTTTAGCTATGGACACATCTGTTTTTGTCCAAGATCAGTCATTTGACCAGAAATCAACAACATCATCACTACTTAGTCACATTAAAATGCCAATTTCAAGGAAAAGAGTTACTGTCCTATGGGACAGGAGCTTAGAAGATGTGATTGAAGATGATAATGAGATGGAGGAACAGCATATGTCAGGAGAAGAAGCAGTGCAGAAACATGAAGATAATAAAGTTATTATGGGAAAAAAAGAGTACATGGTATGTGCCAGGGGTATGTTAAGAATTAGCGTAGCATGGAGTCTTGAAGCAAGGTATTATTCTGGTTTTCCCCCCTCTCACCTTTTTTTCTGATCACCCTTATTTTATCTAAATCCAGCATTAAGAACTAAAAGTGGGATTACTCATGATGTGATGATGCCTGTTGTGGGAAAACTCTATAATGTGTCTGAATATAGACCAAGCAGTAAGAATTGCAGATTTGGCTTTCTCTCCTTTTGGTAGCCTGTGGTCAATGCACAGCAAGTATTACCTGCTTTTAGCAATACAGAAGACTGTTTCTCTGTATTCTGTGTACAAGAAAATGCTGAAAACTGTTCCTTAAGGAACAGCAAATTTAGTCACTTCTAGGGAAGATGAGGAGGGAACTGAGGACTAGAAACTGTTTTGTGGAGGTTTCATTAATATTGTCCCAAAAATGAGCACCTGGAAAACAAGAGCCAAATCCTGTGGAGCTTAAGCCTGTTTAAGACAACTTCAAGAATTCTTGTAATAAAATGGATGTTCTTTACAAATGCCTGCTCTGTGCAAACTTATAAACTGCTGTGTTAGTACCAAAGAGATCTTCTGATCTACTCATAAATCTTCCTGTTTATGAATAAGCTAATAAAAGAACTGGAAGAAATTTTGTCAGGTGGAAGGGTAAAGTGGTGTTGTAGTGTTTGAGGAATGAGAAAAATCTCACTTATGGGAAACCATGTCGTTATGAAAAACTTAATACTAATGGTAATTCTAGATGCTGCTGAATCTCATAGAAGAGTTGAAGAACAAACTTATTGCTGAAAAGAAGAATAAGTTACTGCTGGAACTAAAGATTCGTGAAGAGGTGATGCAGGAATTTGCCCAATATTTTGCTGAGCAGGAAATATATTTCAAGTAAGTTAGCTTTAAGTGGTTTTTAAAGTTAATGATTAAAAAAAATTAAATTCCATTCATTTATTTCTTAAATCTGTCTCTTGGCTATAAGAGACCACACTCTTCTGCTAGACTTACTGCCTCTGTTAATAGATCAGTTTCTGTTTGGACTATGAGTTCAGGAAAAATACTGTGTAGGAAAGGCTTTGATTTGGGGCACATAGGGTGTGTGTGTGTGTGTGTGTAATCTGTCAGCAGTGTTCCTGTAGAGCTCTCCCTAACAGAAGAGCTTTGATAGGATGTCTGTAGAAAGAGTGACACTTGCAAATTCTTTGGTTACTGCAGTCTTAGTGATACTTCAGATGGGTATTCTGGCTCAAGAAGCTTAGAAAAAATGCTTGTAGTCAAGTGTTAGCCATATCTGTGTATATATGTCTCCCCCTCATTCTTCAGGAGTGTGCGTACTCTGGTGTAGCAACACCATTTTGTGTATTGTTTTATTGTGCCAAAATAAAGAAAAAAACATCTTTGTTTATAGGCAGCTGTACTAATAACTTTGTAGCAGCTCATACTAGCTAGCTTTTATCTGACTTATTTTTCCTACTATAGTGAGTTCCTTTCTTATGAACGAGAACGGCTTCAAGAAGATTCTGACAGACGCCTGGAAATCTTCAAGGAACTTGTAAATGGTGATCTTGAAGACATGGATGAAGAAAATGAACTAAAGGATAAGCGTCGCAGTGAACAAGCTGGACCTCTGGTATTATGCCCCTGATAACATCCCTTTCACTAACTACCTGTTATGGTGATGGTACGTCTCAAGAATTAGAAGAATGGTTTCAAGGAATTGCATGCTGCCTAACTGTATCCTCAGCAAGATATATTTATCATGTTCAATAGGAGTAGTTGCTGTGCCTCGGATATGCATTTAGGAATCTGGGGTTTTCTGCATTTCTGCAACACAAAGTGAGAATTACTGTGTACAAAGAAACTGGGGGAAAAGCTGCAATTATGCTATAAACTGTTGCATTGAGTGCCTGTTTAAGGTATTTGAAGCTGACTTCTAAGACCCCATATATGGATGGTACTGGAGTGGTCCCAGAGACTTCTTTCCTCTTAAGGCTATTGTGGCTACAACTGAAGCAATGAGAATTGTATATACACTTAAGCATAACTAAACTCTGAAGTTGAGGCTGGTTCTTGTGAGTTTCGAACCCTTTGTTTTTAAAAAAACAAGGAGGAAAGAAAGTCAGTGTTTTAAGTACAGCTTAATTTGATAAGTTACCACAAACTTATTTGACCTCACAAACTTTTACTGA
Organism: Strix uralensis; assembly: GCF_047716275.1. Classification (NCBI taxonomy): domain Eukaryota; kingdom Metazoa; phylum Chordata; class Aves; order Strigiformes; family Strigidae; genus Strix; species Strix uralensis. The sequence goes on along the minus strand of NW_027436781.1, from coordinate 219,873 downwards.
TATTTGAAAATTTCAGATGTATTCCTTCTAAAACTGTTTGCTTGCTGTGTTCATTCAGTGTTCTCATCGGGTAAAAATGCTAGCTTTTATATTAAATTTGGAGGGGATGCTTTTGTGGTGGTATAAAAGGGAATGTGATGGTGGGCCGTTAAATGCTTTAAAAATAAAGTAGCTGTTACTTGATGCTGGAGAATTCTGTGTGAAGGTAGAGAGAAACTGGCAATCAAATTGCCTGTGAACCTACAAGATGGCTTTGAAGTCAGAATTAACTGTACTTAGATGTTTGAGTACATAACGTTCTTTGAAATTTTCAGTAGAAATAATGGATATTGTGTAACTATTTGCTACTTCTAAATGGATATAAATTATCTTTCAGGATGGAGAACATGGCATAGGGCCAGGCACCTACATTGATCTTGAGGATGTTATTGATTCTCTGCAGAATGATGTCGTTGATACCAAAAAGCAGGCGGAAGAAACATACAGATACATTGTGTCTCTGGAGGACCCACAGGAAGCTATAGGTTGGCTTGAAAAGCAACTGGGAAAAACTAGCACTGAACTAACTCAGACCAAAGAAAAGCTGACAGAGAAAACCAATGAACTAATCAAAATTGAAGAACAGCTGACACAGAAAACCAAAGGTGAGCTGGGTGTGTGTGTGATGTGAAAGAAAAAAGAAATGACACTGTAAAATAGAAATAATCCAGTTGAGCAGGATTTTGGAACCAAATCGTATGTTACCTCTATAGGTGGTAATCAATTGTTTTGTGTATGTTTGGGTTGAACAATTCCACAGGCCTTGATTATTTCATTTTTAAGACAAAACTTAGAACTGTCAGTTGAAGACTTCTGAATTGTGGGGGTAACATGTCAACATTATTTATTCTTGATTTCATGGTTATATTGTGATCCCAGCACTTCACATTTTGCTGATGCAGTGTTTTCAGGTATTCTGTGGAACATTCATAGATAAAAGTATCAATACCTCATAATATGATTTCAGCAGAAGTCTCTTGACATGATCTATATTTTATACGGGTTACAGGGCCCAATTCTGTTCAAAAAAACCTGAACTTTTGAAATGTGTCCTGTAAGTAGAAGCCAACACAAAAATAAATGAGTCTATTCAAAAGCTACTGAAGTACCAGAAGATCTGGAAAAATGGATTACTGAGTAAACCATGTAATAGCCACTTATTTGATGCAGGCTTCTCTTCCTGTTACAGACTTTGAAATGCAGATGATTAAATCGGATGAGGCTGCTGAGCAGCTTAAAGAAGCAACTGAGGTAACTTTCTCAAAAAAAACTTGTGCAAAATTACTTGCTTTAGTACAAAATTTCAGTAGCTTAAAATGCTATTGTAGTATGTTTCTAGCTTTTTTTATATCAAGCTTAGCTTAACTGATCTTGCTTCTAAATGCATTGTATAGTTCAAGAATTTAGCATTGACTGAACTACTTTCTTTTCTAAGAAAATGAATACGCAGAATAAAAGGATTCAAGAACTAATGGACATCGCAGAGCAAAAAGATGATGCTATCACGAGACTGCAAGATTTGATATCCTGTTTAGAAGAAACCATAAAAGACTATGTAAGTCTTAGACATCTCAATTTTCTGTTTACAAAAAAATTAAATCTGTGCTTATAACGGACTTGACTATTTTGGAAAATTGAATTTTTCTGTAAGTAATTGCTACTTTCTTGAAATGGTAGCAGGCGAAGTTGGCATTACAACTGAAGTTACGGCAAAATGTGTGCAGAGGTGTGTGTGGAAAATAGGATTTCTGGAAGCAGTGATCTGGAGTTACTATTGGAGGACTGTCGATGAGACTATGAAGAGCCACTCTAAAGAAAAAAACAACACTCAAACTGGGAGGACTCCAGCTGTGGGAAGAGAGGGATTATGTCACTGTCTTTTTTATTTTTGCCTGAATGGAAGAGGAAGGAAAGGAGGTTTTGCTGCAGCAAAAGCTCAAATTTAATTGAAGTTAGAAGTTAGTGTGAGAAGGACAGTGGTTGTGTAAATTGGCAACAAAAATCAGTGTGTCCCACCTACTACCATGATGCACACAAACTTTCTAAGGCAGAGCAATAATATGAATGTATTGAGCAGAGTTTGATCTAAGAGTGGATGGCCAGGGTATCTCTGCTTTTGATGCGATCAATAAAATTTGCAGCTGGCTAGTCTGCTGCTGGCTGCTGAATGCCAAAAGGCTGGCTTGGCTACATGTACACAGGTTAAAAAAAAAAAAATCAAAACATGCGGTTAGGTGTTTTTTTGAGCCTGATGCCCTGTAACCTGAAATGTAGTTCTGAGAACATTTTAAGTTAAACTTAGGCAGCGCTCTGATCCATTTTTCTCTTCCACTGTGAACTTAAAGCTTTGACCATACTTAATCTTCTATTCCCTCTCTGCCTCTGAGCAACTTAGCTTTTCAATAGTATTAATGCTCAGAGTGGTAACAGTTGTGATGACTGCTTCCTATCACTGCTCCTTCCAAGAGACAGGCTCTAGCTCTGTCCAGTGTTTCTATGAGACTGTGTGGGATGAAACTTAAAATGTGACAACAAACCTCAAGTCTGTTCTATAGATCATTATTTTTTTTAATGAATTACTTAGATGAGTGATTGGTCCTTGGCAACCGGCATGGCTTGCCACTTGTGTCATCTTGTGAGTAAAGAAACTTTATTCTTGGTCAAATACATAGTCTAAAGTATGTATGACAGAACTGACTAGGCTTTCAAATTGCATCAGATCTTTCATGATAAAAATGATCTGTGGCTTTGCTGAAGGTGGTTAAGACTCCCAGCTCTACCAACTATGACAAGAAAGTGATGAACTTGTAGAGCTGACCATTGGCCCTTTGAGCAAATCATGGATTTCCTCAACTCTTTTGACACTGGATACTTCAGGTGGTAAACTCCTTTTGCATTTCGTAGTTTCCTAGTCTCTTGCTCTACTTTCTGTACAGTGCAAAGCATTGTGCTTATTACTGTCTGAAGGTGTACCTGCTTTTTGTTTAAGCAACTGATCTGTAACTGACTTGTTCTTCTGACAACCCATATACAGGTTACCCAGATAGATTTGTAAAAATATTTGCATCTAAAAGATTACTAAGCCTATTAAGTGCTCACTTTGTAAAACTTCAAAGTAATTTATCTTATTTTAACACAGGACAACACTGTAACTACCATTAAAAGAAAATTGGCAGAAAAGAACTCTAATGAACTGATTGAAAGCAGCCAATTCAGGGATTGTGAGGAGACTCTATTGAAAGTGGGAAGAAAACGTTGCTCTGAAAGTAAGCCTATTGTGGAAAAAGTCAAACCCTGAAACATGAACTAGCACAATAACAGTTTTTGCAGGTTTGATAAACATTTAGCAGTGGAACAATAGTTAGGTTTTCGTATAATACAAGCCTTAGTCTGACATTAACAATGAAATGCTCACCTAAATCAAGTTGATGAGAATCACTTCAGAATTTTGGATTTGGAAAGTTTAGTAGAGATACTCTATTTCTTTCTAATAGAGCTTTAGATCTCAGGAAATGGGGGAAATTACTTGTGATGAAGGCACTTTGGGAGAGAATGGTGGGAACTAGGATGGGGGCTCATCTGTAAATATATTTTCAGATCTGTGTGCAAAGGAAAAAATAATTGAAGATATGCGGATGACATTAGAAGAACAAGAACAGACTCATATTAAACAAGATCAAGTGATTGAAACCAAATTAGAAGAGACCAACAGATTAGTTTGGGGTAATCTCTCCATGGAAAGGGAGCAAGGAGACAAAATTGTTTTGGATGTATTGTGATAGCTGCTTTAAATCTCTGTTTTGATTTGCTGAGTGTTATTTAGGCATTAATTTTATATAGTACATAACAAACTTCTAACAGTTAAAGGCTTCTGTTGTCCCTCTGTGGTCATGGCTGATAAATCCAAGTAACTTTAGTAGAAGGATGTGAATGTGGTCAAATATGCATTTAAGACTATGTTATATAACCTCATTTTGTGTGCTGACTAGAACTGGAAGCATGGAAGCAGAGATATAGAGAGCTGGATAACCAGAGCAATAGTGACTGGCAGCAAAAGATGAGCAAAACCACAGAAAAAAACATAGATGAAAATGAGGAATTAATAAAGCTGCGAAAAGAACTGAAGGTAAAACATGGTGATGTAATTCATACTTAGGTTTAAAGCCATAACTTTCATTTAGGAGTCTAAATTTTTTTTGTGTTGCTATCTTCAAGAACTAGGGCACAATGTGGCAAGTTCTGGTAAAGGAAACCTCCTCTAAAAACTGCCGTGCATCAGTGCAGCAAAGTCTGGATGTGGTGTCTTTGTAATATACAGCATCACTGATGCTCCATAATGGAGTGCACCCTTCACTATGTTATGCTACCATGGACGGTGCTTCTCTAGCTGGGCTCCTCTTAAAATTGTCTTGAACAGATGTCAAGAGTTGGATTGTTTCAAGCCTTTTTCCCGTCAGTTGCTTGGGCAAATAAATCAGACTGTTTAAAGATCTTGTGCTTGCTGTGTGACCTGTAAGTCCTTCCTGTTAGACTAAGGATTTACCTCTTAATTCTCCTTGGATTAGAAAGTAGACTTTTTTCTCAAGCAGCTTTTCAGGTCCTATGTGGGAGAATGTCTGACAAGAGGTTTGATTGTGGCAGAGAAGGAGGCAAAGTTGCTGTGATTGAAGCGACATTCTTAGTTACACACTCTCTCTGTTTACCATTCAAATTTTGCTGCATTTTTTGCCTTTCAGTCTTGAAGTAGGTTTTTTAACATGTTCTGCAAGTATAAAAGATTGGGAATTTGTAAGTAAAAAGGGTCTTTTTGCCATTACCTTTGGTGTAACTTTAATAGTGTTTGTGACCTACCCAGAGCATTTTTTAGAGGGAAAAAAGTCTGTTCCCTGAAGATGTGCCAGTCCGAATAATAAGTTCTGAGAACTGCTGAACAATTTTTTTAACTGGAAAGGAACAAATGAGAATATAATACTTGCACTTGGGAATATGCTGGAGTAAAACTGTGCTAGTATTTCTGTTATCTTTTTGAAATTAATGAGTTTAATGGTAATCTGGATTTTAAGACTTCTTTTTTTTGTTGCTTAATCTCTGCCTATGGCTTTATTTCTGGTTCCACTAAAATAGGAAAGTGAGACAAAGTATCAAACTGATAAAAAGAATTGGCTGGAGGAAAAAATGAGACTCATGAGTGAAGTGAAAGAAGCTGAGAGCCATCACAACAGAGAAATGAGAAAATTTGCGGATGACAGAGAACGTTATGTAGAGCAGCAAGCAGAAATTGTAAGTGACTGGAGGTCTCGTCAGAGTCCTCTAGCGTAAGTCGTTAGTACAGAGCAGATCTCGTGTCAAGTGTTAACAGTGTGGGTGCTTGAGGGGAGCTGGCCTTTGTCAAAGTCCCCTCATTTATCACATGACAAAGCCTACATGAGATCATCTCAATGTGAAAGGGAAGAATAGGAGTGTCACAAAATGAAAAAGCGTGATACGTAATGGAAGTTAGTGTGCCTGTTCCTTTCTATCCTGTCACCACCACCACCTTCTTCAAACTTCATCTTGTGTGTAAAACACCAATAAGTAACCTATGCTTAAATGAATTGCTACTTAATGAAGCTAAGAAAACATACTTTGAAAAACAAGATTTGTTGCTTGGCTTTTCTGAAAAAAAAAAAGGGGGGGGGGGGGGGGGAGAAGCCTATGAGGCTTTAGAAGGAAGAGAAGAAGCAAGCAGTAGTTGACAAAAAAAGCCTCTTTCCAGATCTTTCCAGTAAAAATACTTGGTCAAAATGCTAGTGGTTTTGCTCCCATACCACTTTCAAAGTAGGGTGACTGATAGTTAATAACAAGGTGGATACCTTGCCTGGTCACTGGGCTGTATCAAGGTTGTAATTTCTTAAGCATATGAAATTATTGTATGAATCTGTGCAATCTAAAACTGTACTTGCATCTAGAAGTAGTTAGCAATGACCTTCTGGACCTGCAATCAGTACAGGGGGATGTTAGGAGCTTGGGACTACTTTCACTTTGTCTGTGACTTTGCTTGCCTGAGACTTTCCAGTAATAAAATCAGTAAGTGGGCAAGCAGGAGTGGTGGTTCTTGACAAAAATTCTCTTCACAAACAGTATAAATATAGATACAGTTTTTTCTCATTTGAAGCATGGTTTGCTTTTGTATATTTGTAGTGAAACTAGTTCTGTGTGAGCTTTTTAAGATCTACATAGGCTCTCAAGTCTACTGAGGCCATAAAATAGTACTGACTATGCCAAACTAAGCTGTCAGAACAGTTCAGATGGTTTGTAGAAGTGGTGTTCAATTCTAACCTATTTTTTCCCCCATTCAGGAAAGACTTGCTGCACAGCTGGTAGAAAAGGACAACAATCTTCAAAAGTGGCGTGAAGAAAGAAATAAATTAATAGAAGCTTTGGAAGTACAGCTCAAGACTTTGGCTTCTATCACCATACAAAAAGATAAAGAAATAGCAGAACTGAAAGAAGCTGCAGTAAATGATTCAGGAAAGGTCCTCTCTCATTCTTTCTGTTGTTTCTGTGGGATTTTTTTTTTAGTTGTTTTTGTGATTTTTCTTTTGTTATTCACTAACTCTGCAAAACACTATGTTTTGGCTCTATTCCAAACATATTGAAATTGTTTGCAGCTAATACAAAAAAAAAAAAGCTTTATGCTTTTCTGAAACTGAATTTGTAACAGTAACTGAAGTTTCAAAAAACTTAGTAGTTCAAATAAACACTCAAGTCTATTTGATCATTTGATTGCAATTTGATTAGACTGGAAATCTGAAACAACTATCACATCAGCTGCCTTTTGCACAGAACCAAGAACTTCACAAACAATGGGAGGTGAAATTTATAACCCTACATAAGTAGATTAAAATAAAAATTTTGCATTGCATCTTCCCAGGCTGTTGTATGACCTTTCTTGGCTTTAAGTAGAGGCCACTCATACATGAAGTTGTTGGCTTTTTGTTGGACAGCTGGCTGTTTGAGCCTGCAATTCTAAAACTGATGCTACTGAGTAATTGTAATGATGCTCATGCACATGTTAATTTCTTTTGCCAATCCTGCAATTTGTGGCAATTTTTGCTATGTTTATTAGGATGAGGGAACTGATACAGAAGAACTAAGAAAACAGCTGACTGAGAAAGATGACTTTATAAAGGAATTGAAACAAGGCGTTAACCATAAAAGTCTTCAGTCTTTGGCAGAAGTACCTTTACCTGAAGGACAAGATAAAATAGATCAGTCTGTAAACAAAGAGGTATGTTTGTTATATTTATAGAAAGTATGTACTAATGATATGTTGTTAGTAACATCTTTTTTTTGTTGTTTTCTCAGTATATATTTCAGCAATGTGGGGAATCTCCCAGAAGTTACTTTCTGTAGTTCTTCGTACTTTAACTATATCATTAATTCTGAGTTCTTGTTTATTCTTCTCTCTCCCTCTTTCAAGTTCCCTCTCAGAAAAAGAAGTACTTTAGTTAAGAGAATACCACCTCTCTATACACTATAAAACTTCTGTACCTGAGGGAAAAACTAGTTAACTAATCCAGATTCTAGAGATTTGAAGACATAATATTTGTGATGTCACCTCTGTTTGGTTATGTCAGTGCTAAGGGGATTTCAGCTCAGACAACTTTCCTGATACCACCTATAGTGTGGTAGTAGAGATGGTTCTGTAATTAGAGCTGCCAGCCCGTATGGGGTTCACAAGAACAGAACGGTATCTTGCATCTTACTTAAAAACAAAACAATATTTGAAGTTTACACAAAGAAAAGATCGACTTTGCATATTTCCTGAACAAAAATTGAAAGGCTTGCACCTGTACTGAGCCTTCTGATTATGACCAAATCCCTGTGTGCTACGTGAGCAGTATTCAGTGAGGTAGTTTTCCTCCCAAACTGAATTAATGCTCCGTGACTCCATTGCTAACTAGTAATGAAGAGAGCTGAACATGGATTTCCTAGCAGACCCTCCCCTGGCTGCTAGAAGATGCGATTCTCCTCTTGTGGCAGAACTGGACTGAATGATGAAATGCATCTCTTCATCTCTCTCCTGTCTACTGCCAAATAAGACTGGCCAGTTTCTTGCTACTTCATCAATTCAGCTGGTGCCGTATAGATAAAGCTTGTGATGTATGAGGGAGTAGAGAGGAGCTCTCAGAATGGTTATTGCTTTATACAGCTTTGTAATGGCAGCTAAGAGAGCACCATAAAGTTAGTTATTTTTGCTATAAAATTAGTTACAGAGAAGAATTGTTGTGAACAGTTGGTGCTGAAGTATTTACCTCAAGCCAGTAGCCACAGTACTTGATGTTATGAATAAGGAGAGGCTACTACCAGGATTATCATGTGATAAACTGTTATGGTGTGAAGTGAATGGGGTAGAGTTTTGGGGGGAAGTCAAATAATTCTCAGGAAAGATATAGTGGAGATAAAGAAGAAAATCTAAGGTGATCAAGACGATGTGTGTCTCCTGCCTTGTGAGGAGAGGCTAAGAAGCTGGCACTGTGATTAGGAGAGGTTAAGGCCACCAGAGGGTTGTGGGGCTGAGGTTTACAAAATCATGGTTGCGGTGGGTAAACAGAAGGCAGAACTGTCCTTGTTAAAATCCTGCAAGAACTGGGCAGCACTTCGTGAAACTAATAGGAAATAATTTTAAGACAGCTAAAATAACATATTCCTATATGAAGCAGCTAGTAATTTTCTGGAGGTGGTGGAAACAGTTACTGTCAGCAGGGATTAGAAAAATTTTGTAGTAGAAATCCATCAATATATTTTTAAATGGATACTCTGAGGGTTAGACAGTGGTGTAGACTCTGACAATTGTAATGCACAGCTAAGAATGCTGGGAGAGTATGGAGAGGACAGATGACAAGGTGACCAGGATCACTATCTTATCCTTAAATAGCATCTCCCTTTGCCACTCTGGGGGCAGAATATTGAACTAGACGGACTGTTGGTGAGACCCAGCAGGGCACATCTCATGATGGCATCATGAGTAGAGGTTACTGCCTTAAACTTGTGTTGTCTCTCAGCCCAGGTGTTCATTAGCTGTCTGCACTTGAGCTTTTATATTGTAGCTTTAGAAAAATCAAAATATTTTGAGGTTTACAGTTTAGCATAATCTCTTCTCGTTCTAAATATTTACAGTTTATAGAAAAACAAAGCAGGACTAATCCTATACTTTGTCAAGTATTTCAGTTAGATATGACGCAGTTAAAGGGAATTATTCATTATCTCAATGTCCTGGCAGTGCCTCTTCATTAAGTGAGGTTGGTACAAAACTGAAATTTAAAAATTTTATGCAGTTGTATGGGTTTTGCTAAATGCAGAATAGGGAAGAAAATGTATCCTGTTGTCTGAATAATTCTAAAGTTTTATTCTGCAAATACCTTTCTTGGTGATCAGATCACCTCATTTTAGTGGCTTTTGGTAGAAATAAAAGATGTATAACATAATCATGTGAATAGCTATATCTGACTTCAGCTGCATGCTCTTGAAATCCTACCTCTCACCAATGCTTATGAAGTGGCTGATTATTAGATAAGTCACTTGAAACAAATATATAAACCCTTTTAAATGGATGAGCAGTAGCAGGGCAAATTGGATTTGCTTTCTTCCACTACAGGATTCCTGTGTGTAGCTGTGTTAGCTAATGACACTAGCCATTCCTGTGTAACTTTTTGATGGCTAACTCTCATGAAATAGCAGTTATAAAGAAAAATGTTTCTATTAGCCGACTCCATTCTTGGGAATGCAGTGGTGCTTGTATTCTTACTCAGAATCCCAGCAGAGCCTGTTGCAGAATGTGACTATCTCTGGGCTTTCCATGAGCTTTGATCACTTTCCTTTTTGAGAGGAGGAGAGTGCCCTTCGAGAAGCCACAGCAGCTGCTCTGTTTGGGACCCCACCAGCAGCAGTAGTAGCAGCCACCTGCAGTTTCTAAGCACCAACCACCCCAGCAGCCTGTCTTTCAGGTTTCATTCAAACAGCTGCTGAATCCATTCCTGTATGCTAGCCAGCAGCTGAACTGCTGCCACAGAGATGCAGGAGCTGGGAGGACCACAGCTCTCACTTGCTGGTTTTGCTAAGAAAAACAGGTTGGGTGGATGGTGGAAGGTAAGTGCTGCTGAGGAAGAAGAATTGTCAAACTGATTTTTCCATCCCACCCTCACTGTGCAGTTCTTGCAGTTTGGCTGTAAGCAGGTACAAGACAAGGTTTTCAGCTTGTGGGCTGCGGGCTGCCTTAATGCCTGCTCTTCCTCCAGAGAACAGGTAGTGATGTAGAAGCCTCTCATAGGTTGAATTTGGCTTGTAGCTTGCTAGTTGGACCTTGTTACTTACACAACTTCTCTGGTGTAGAAGGGGAAGGGAAAATTCCTTAAAGATAGGCTAGAGAAAGGTTATACTTTTCTCTCAAAAGCTGCTATCACTGCCTAGCTCCTAAGGAGCAGCAGAGTTAAGATGAAAGTCATGTCCATTCTACTACTGCTACTTGTGAAAACTGTGACTGTCTCTGCCCTTGAGCAAAATGACTTGGAAACAAAGTATCAGGCTGAGTTCAAGTTCTGTCACTGTAGATAGAAATGTTAACTTTTTAAAATGTAACAAAAAAGTTTTAGAAAGTAAGGGTTAAACTCTGCTATGGTTGAAGTAGATTCCTTCAATTAGAAGTGTTCTGAAAGTGAAAGCTGGGAAATGGAATGCTTACTTTGCAATCCATTGGGGAAAGATGTGTATTATGGGTTTTTTAACTCAGTTATTTTAAAACTTGTGTTCTTAAAATTTCCATGTATTTGCAGGAGCATTCAGAAATTGTCCTTGACTCTTCAGAAGTGTCCACAGAAAGTGGAAATACTAGTTGGTTCCCAAAACCAGAGATGGAAATTCAGTTCACACCTCTGGAACCCGATAAGATGGAGGTGAAACACCAGGGCAGCACCTTACCAGCTACAGTTAAAGTGCTCAAGCCAAGAAAGAAAAGGACAAGTGAAGAGAGGGATGAGGTATGACCTAGACCAACTGACAAAATGTGTTGTGTAGTCTTTCAATTTATTACTCTGATCATTTGTTAAAATCCTATCCTTTTGATTCTCACTGAGATCCTAAGGATATATACAGAGAATATTTAAACCTCTTTCCCCCCCACCCCCCACCTCCTGCCAAGGTGTGGATCTCTGGCCTATGTTGAATAAAGTCATAGATTTCAATTTATCCAGACTCTGGACGCTTGTCCCTGATATGTACTTCCTCTTCACCTTTTACATTTCTCTCTCCTTGCTCTTACTATTTGCTTCTGTCTGTAGCTGTGATCTGCAGGATTAGAGACCAGTTCAATAGAACTGCTTCTTTTGGTTTAAGCAATCATTGGTATCAACTATAACCTCTTCTAATAGGCAATTAAAAGTTAAGCCTCTGGGCTTAATCATTGCATTTCAGAGTTTCAAGACCACTTCCTTTGACTTTTTGTCCAGTCTGTGTTTTCTTTGATCTTTTTGTATTTAAAGGGAATATACAGAACTAATTGCACGAGCACCTGAACCTCCCTGTTTTCTGTAGAACTTAATTCCTCTTTAATTCCTTCAGTTGTGCTAGGTTATATGTGCCAGCGTTCTTAGTGTGCTGTGGTGTTTATGTGCGAGACTAAGGCTTCACAGCAGTTCAGGGTGGTAAAAATCTTCACTGCTCCTACTTGAACCGCACATTTCTTTCCTCTGACTTTTATCAACATTAGCATGAACAGAGCTATTTCTAAGACACAAAGACTATGAAACCCTAATACCTCATTGTGGTGGTACTTACTTGTAATCCTACTTGTGGGGCTTATGAATCTCTGTACTTCTAAGGACTTCTGAAGCTGACAGGTGAGTATAGGGAGATGACCTGTGGGTCATTTGCATAAGTGGCAAGTGATCACTCTGAGTTTGTCTCAGCTGGAGAGTGAAGTGTCTGATGGTTTTCTAGCATTCTCATTCAAGTGTTCTCAAGTGATGTTTTTTTAATCTCTTAGTAAAATAGTTAAGAGAAACGGTCACTTCAGTGATTAGTGTTCAACAGTACTTCAATAAACTCATTTTGTTAAACTTGGATTGCAAAAGTAACTGTTAAAAGTTGTGTAAGTTAATTCATCTGGAATTGAACGCTTCATTCTGGAATAATGTCCAGATTTGATTTAAACTTCCTATGTCTTGAACCAATTTTCTTTGAGAGGAGTATTCTCTTAGGCTGCTGGAAAAGTAAGTGTAAAAATAACCATCCTTCTGAAGGCACTGGAAAAGTACTGAACCTTATCTACAGATGAATATATTTCATCTAACATAGTTATCCATGTTTTGAGAAGACTGTTTTACCAATCCATTTATAAATCCTTTCATAGCGTAGATGTTCATATCCTGATGGGATAACATTTAGCTAAGTAATTTTTCAATAACATGGAACTAATTTTAGAAGTATCTTATTGCTGTTTTATTCACCTGAATGTTACTCTTAAATCACAGAATCATCTAGGTTGGAAAGGACCTTGAAGATCATCTAGTCCAACCGTTAACCTAGCACTGGCAGTTTCCAACTACACCGTATCCCCCAGCGCTATGTCGAACCTACTCTTAAACACCTCCAGGGATGGGGACTCCACCACTTCCCTGGGCAGCCCATTCCAATGCCCAACAACCCGTTCTGGAAAGAAATACTTCCTAATATCCAGTCTAAACCTTCCCTGGTGCAACTTGAGGCCATTACCTCTTGTCTTATCGCTCATTACTTGGTTAAAGAGACTCATCCCCAGCTCTCTGCACCCTCCTTTCAGGTAGTTGTAGAGGGCGATGAGGTCTCCCCTCAGCCTCCTCTTCTCCAAACTAAACAACCCCAGTTCCCTCAGCCGCTTCTCGTACGACATGTGCTCCAGACCCTTCACCAGCTTCGTTGCCCTTCTCTGGACATACTCGAATAATTCAATGTCCTTTTTGTAGTGAGGGGCCCAAAACTGAACACAGTAATCGAGGTGCGGCCTTACCAGTGCCAAGTACAGGGGCAAGATCACTTCCCTGGCCCTGCTGGCCACGCTATTTCTGATACAAGCCAGGATACCATTGGCCTTCTTGGCCACCTGGGCACACTGCTGGCTCATGTTTATCCGGCTGTCAATCAACACCCCCAGGTCCCTCTCTGACTGGAAGCTCTCCAGCCACTCCTCCCCAAGCCTGTAGCGTTGCTGGGGGTTGTTGTGACCCAAGTGCAGCACCCGGCATTTGGCCTTATTGAAGCTCATACAGTTGGCCTTAGCCCATCGCTCCAGCCTGTCCAGATCTCTCTGCAGAGCCTCCCTACCCTTGAGCAGATCAACACTCCCACCCAACTTGGTGTCATCTGCAAACTTACTGAGGGTGCACTCGATCCCCTCGTCTAGATCATCAATAAAGATCTTAAACAGTAGTGGCCCCAAAACCGAGCCCTGGGGGACACCACTCGTGACCAGCCACCAAGTGGATTTAACTCCATGCACCACAACTCTTTGGGCCTGGCCATCCAGCCAGTTTTTTACCCAGCAAAGCGTGTGCGACCATCCAAGCCTCGAGCAGCCAATTTCGCCAGGAGAATGCTGTGGGAAACGGTGTCAAAGACCCTACTCAAGTCGAGGTAAACTACATCCACAGCCTTTCCCTCATCCAATAAGCAGGTCAACCCTGTCATAGAAGGAGATCAGGTTTGTCAAGCAGGACCTGCCTTTCATAAACCCATGCTGACTGGGCCTGATCATCTGGTTGTCCTGCATGTGTTGTGTGATGGTACTCTGGATGAGGTGCTCCATCAGCTTCCCGGGCACTGAAGTCAAGCTGACAGGCCTGTAATTTCCTGGATCATCCTTCCGACTCTTCTTATAGATGGGCGTCACATTGGCCAGTTTCCAATCTGTCGGGACCTCCCCGGTCAGCCAGGACTGCTGATAATGATGGAAAGTGGCTTGGCGAGCACCCCAGCCAGCTCCTTCAGCACCCTCGGGTGTATCCCATCAGGTCCCATAGACTTGTGTGTGTCTATGTGATGCAGTAGGTCACTGACTGTCTCCTGGATTGCAGGGGGGTCGTTCTCCCAGTCTCTGTCCTCTGGCTGAGGAGGCTGGATTCCCTCAGTCCAACTAGTCTTGTTATTAAAGACTGAGGCAAAGAAGGCATTAAGGACCTCAGCCTTCTCCTCATCACTTGTTACCATGTTTCCCCCCGCATCCAGCAGGGGATGGAGACTCTCCCTGGTCTTTCTTTTGCTGTTGACATACTTATAGAAACATTTCTTGTTATCCTTGATTGCTGAAGCCAGGGTAATTTCCAGCTGGGCTTTAGACCTCCTGATTTCTGCCCTGCATAGCCTCACTGTGTCTTTGTAATCACTGTGAGTGGCTAGTCCCTTCATCCAAAGGCTGTAAACTTTCCTTTTCTCCCTGAGTTGCAGCCAAAGCTCCCTGTTCAGCCAGGTTGGTCTTCTCTGTCGCTGGCTTCTCTTACAGCACCTGGGGACTGCCTGTTCCTGAGCCATTAACACTTCCTTCTTAAAGAGTGCCCAGCCTTCCTGGACCCCTATACTGTTCAGGATTGTCTCCCAAGGGATCCTTTCAAGCAGGTGCCTAATCAATACAAAGTCAGCCCTTTTGAAGTCCAGGATGTCAGTTCTGCTTAGCCCTCTCCTGGCCTCTCTAAGAATAGAGAACTCTATTATTTCATGATCACTGTGCCCTAGTTGGCCTCCAGCTGCCACATTGTCCACCAGTCCTTCTCTGTTCACAAAGAGGAGATCCAGCAGGGCACCTTCTCTGGTTGGTTCTCTCACCAGTTGCGTCAGGAAGTTGTCTCCCACACATTCCAGGAATCTCCGGGACTGTCTCGCTCTGCTGTACTGTACTTCCAGCAGATGTCTGGGAAGTTGAAGTCTCCCACAAGAACAAGGGCAAGCGATCATGAGATTTCTTCTAAATACTTATAGAATATTTCATCCACCTCTCTGTCCTGGGTGGGTGGCCTCTAGTAGACTCCTACTACAACATCTGCCCTGTTGGCCTTCCCCCTGATTCTAACGCAAAGACACTCTACCCTGTCTTCGCTACACTTGTGCTCAAGGCAATCATAACAGTCCCTAACATACAGCGCCACCCCACCACCTCTCCTTCCTTGTCTGTCCCTTCTAAAGAGCTTGTAGCCATCAACAGGCGCACTCCAGTCATGGGAGACATCCCACCATGTTTCTGTAATAGCCACAACATCATAATTTTCCTGTTTCATCATGGCTTCAAGCTCCTCCTGTTTGTTACCCATACTGTGTGCATTGGTATACATGTACTTCAGATGGGCTGATGTTTTCCCCCTTCCCCCTTCAAATCTAGTTTAAAGCTCTGTCAATGAGCCCAGCTAACTCCTGTCCCATGATCCTCTTCCCCCTCTGGGACAGGTGCATTCCATCTAATGCCAAAAGGTCTGGCGCCCTGTATACCAACCCATGATTGAAAAATCCAAAGCCCTGACTGTAACACCAGTCTTGGAGCCACAAGCTCATCTGTTGAGTTCTCCTGTGTTCTTCTTCATCCATCCCTCCAACTGAAGGGATGGAGGAGAACACAATTTGTGCCCCCGACCCCTTAATCACTTTCCCCAAGGACCTGAAATCTCTCTTCATTGCTTTAGGACTTCTCCTAGTAATGTCGTCACTACCTACCTGAAAAACCAGGAGAGGGTAGTAGTCCTTGGGTCTCACTAGAGTGGGGAGTTTTGCCTTGAGGTCATTGACGCGGCCCCCAGGGAGGCAGCAGACTTCCCTATGAAGCGGGTCCGGTCTGCATATGGGGCCTTCTGTACCCATATTTAAATATTTAAATATTTATCTTCATGTTACATATGCCAAACAGATTATAAAATGATTCAGTAACTTTAACTGTTACAAGTCTACTGAAGACACAGTTTGTTTTTTTAAATTTCCTAAAACTGAAAAGCATTGTGAAAACTAAAACTGAGGGGAAACCTGTAGTGCTAAAATAACCACATACTGCTCATGTCAAATTTTTTTAAAAATGAAACAAACTCCCTGGTGTTTTAGAAACAAACAAAACCAAATCTTTTTCAGAGGCTCCCTTCTAATTAAAGAACAAAATCCTCTTTCCATTTTCTGATGCTGTTATCAGTTGGTATGGCTGTCGGTTATCTGAAATCTCTCAGCACCACTTCACAAGATAGAAGATGTCATTAAAAGACAGCTTAACAATGGCACTGTGCTACCAACCTGTTTTTTATATACTTGTCACCATAAATCCAAATTTACACTTAGATTTATTAATTTCAATTTGGGTGTTGGCTTGTCAAATCTCTTAAAGTCAAAAGTATAGGAAATAACAGAGAGAAGAAAATAGTAAATGTCAGAATGGTTTGACTACAGGCATTTCTAGTTCCCTTCCACAAGTTTGTTTAGTGTTTATTTCACGTTTGAATAGTTACCTCTATCCAGCAGTAGTCAATGCCTCCCTACTGTTAGTCATAGCATTTAAATAGTGGCTGCTTCTGTAATATAGGTAATCATTATTCTTTCCGGAAGAATCCTAGTTAAAATTTGTCATGTTTATTTTCTTAGGATTTTGTGAAAAGTGAGAACAAGAAAATGCAAAACCTGCTATGACTAATTCACCTTCTACAAGCAACAAGAAAATAGTTTGGTTTTGTTCAATTTTGAAGTTAGTTTCTCCTTTCATAAGTCCACCTTTTCTGTAAAGGTGGACTTGTGAAAGGAGCAAACATTCTTATGCAGCAGTATCTTAATCCTTATCTATGTATTTTAATAGGATTCTTAAACACGTACGTTGTCTTCCTACTAAACTTTCTAAGCTAACCAAGGAGAGTCAGTCTGTATTTGCCCAGAACGTGTACTGGCTGCAGCGTACAGGGATTCCCAGGGAAGGATGTTGCATGCTGAGTAGTTATGAAGACTAGTTTGAGCATACTCTTAGCATATGTCATGTTATAGGCAATTCCTTTTGAAGTAAAACTAAGGTTTGTGTCATCTATATGCATGACAACTATAAAAATATGATTTTAGGCCTTAGTAGTAACCTGGGCAGGCTCAAAGGGTGGACAGTAGATTTATTTTCACCATCAGTTTTCTTCTGTTTTATAACTAGAACAGCTAGTCTAATGAAATACTCTAAAACTTTGAATCTACTTTTTTAAAAGAAACTATTTGTTTCCTATATTACTCATGCCCTTAGATGTATTCTGTGAAACTGACAATTTTTTTTCTTTTGGGTATAAAATAAGGTTGTCTACATTGCTTGCTGCGGCAGTATCATTAATGAGCAGAGGTTTCGGTAGCAAAGCTCAAAATGTCAGCTTGAAAATAACATTGAAGCCAAACAAAATGGAATTAAACTTGAAGATAAGTCAACTTTTTGACTTAAACAATGACTGTGTATTTCTGTACAGATGTCTTCTACACAGAAGAAAAGAAAAGAATACCCCTTAAGAAAGCAAGAATCTACTTCACGTAAAAAGTCAGCTAAAAAGAAAGATGGAACACTACAAAAAATTGGAGATTTTTTCCAAAGTTCTCCTGTTATTTTTCACTCTAAAGGTTTGTACAGAATAAATAAGGCTTATTCCATGTTATCTGGGTATTGTAGAATAGCTTTTTTCTACTGTAATCTGTTAATGTATGTGCTGTTAAAGGCCACGTCTGCTGCATCCAGTTGTTCTTTCATTTATGAAACAATGGAGTCTGAGCTGGGGCCTGCTCTGCTGAATCTTGCAGAGTAGAAGAGGCCGACTGGATTACAAGGACCACATGGTTCTAAAGTTTAGGTTAAGTGTGAAAGGTAAGCCAGGTAGAGCGAAAGGATGCAGTGTGGACTATGTGCATATAAATTTATCATAAAAGCAATGATAAGCTCAAAATGTCTGAGTTACTTTGTTCTTGCTTACAGTAAAACAGTTAAAGGCAATTTCAGAAACTTGACCTGTTGATCTAAAAAAATCAAGAGTTGAATTCAAACCCAGATCTGACCTTGTTCTATAAGCAATCTCCCCCCCACTTCCTGTTTTGTTTCTGTGGAAATTGTATTAATGTTTTTTGAAGTATGTATGTAGGAGAGGAAGATTAGTTCTACAGAATCTGAAAGCCAGTATCTCCAGAAAATATGTGGAAGAGTTCAATAAACTAGCTCTGAAGCAGTTAATGGATTTCAAGTTTAAGTATAGCCTTGGGAAAATTAACTGCTAGGACCTTCCATTGAAGAATATATTTTTATTCTTTCCTACAGTAAGACATGATTTCTGAGTTACTGGGTTTTTTTTTAAAAAAAAGATTAAAATTAGCAGAGGGCACAAAGAATCACCAGTGTTAAATTCTAAAAGACACTACTATTTGGCTGGTTAAAACAAGGTTAGTCATTATTCACGATGCACAGTTAAGATAGTGGGATTTCTAACATTTTTCACATTTGTCAGAGTGGTTCCATGAGGACAACATGTCATTATCAATGGAAGCCAAATTCAGAGTAATCAAAATTTCACCCTGGAAATACTTTATTTGAGCAAATGAGGTCTAATTTGTAACCTTTATTACCATGTCCTGTATTTTTTCCCTCCTTTGCATAACTTAGTATTGATTGGGATCTCTTCTTTCCTTCTAGCTCATAAGATGCACACACTCATCTCTTCATAGAGCTGGTACTAGTTTGATAAAACTATACAAGTACATAGAGAAAATTGACTCAACCTTGTGCTTCTGTCAGTACAAAGAAGTTAAGCCTGGTTTTCAATTCCTGTTGTATTTAACATCCAGTGAAATCTGAATCCCAATTGATTTTTTTGGTGCTATTTAAATGTGTCCTTTAAGCTTTTGCATTTGAAGCTATAGAAAACTGTTTCAGGATATAGAAGACTGTGGTAGTCAAATACATACCACTTCTGAATTTTTATGTTTAAATTTCAGACTACATCTGTTTCATTTTTAAACTGATTTTAATAAACCTTTATTCATTAAACCTTTATTCATTAATTTTGAGGCTCATAAAACCAATAAGACATTGATTTACAATAAATTTTTTCTTGTAGCAAAGAAGCTGATGGCAACAATAAGCTCTCCCAAGTCTGCAGAACCAGAAAATGTCAAAGGAAAGGAGCTCAAGCCAAAACGATCTAAGAGAAAGCTGTGTTCAACGGACAGTTCTTGCCCTCTAGATATCCCTGATTCTTCGGTAAGTGATTACGGGTTAGTGTTCTGTCCGCTGTAATCTATTTCTGTAATCTGGGCTTAAAATAAGATATTGGGGGGACAGAACAAACCTGATTGAGTCAAGTTGCAGAAGAGGTTTGAAAGTACTGACTTATTTCTTTTGGTCTTTTCTTCCTGATGTGTTACTTTAATTTTCTCTGTTTTCTCGCTTATCTTCTCTGTGTGTGACTGCTGACTTGTTGTATCACCTATATAGCAGTCATGGCGATATCTTCACATTTGGAGTCTTAGATACCTTAGCTGTGGTATGTGGAGTGTTACTTTTTCCTCTAGTACAGCAGTTGAGTCTTAATTTGTTTTTCCAGTAGTTGGTGTTCATTTAAGAGTAGCATGAAGGGATAACAGAAATAGAGACCATTAAGGAATCCATAGATTTGGAATAGCATGATTGAAACACTGAAGAGAAAGGTCTGCATGTACGATTAACTTTGCAGGGCAAGTGAGCATCTGAGGTAATTTCCGATTCCTTTTCTGCCCAGCTGCTATTAGGGTTACTTTAGGATTTGGATACACCCATGCTTTTCAAAGCACAGTTTCAGTAGTCTTCTGCGTGTGCTTAAATTGCGTTGCCCTGTCTAAACCAGCCTATAGAGAGTCTTATAGGCCAGGGCTTGATGGACTGTTTCTGAAATCCAGCTTTATGGTTTTGTCAGTAACTAAAGTGCTGAGCGTGCTCTGGCTGTTAGAAGTACATCTCTTCATTCTGTTCAGTCCTTTTTCATTCGCTCTGGTGAGCATTTGCCCATACTGAGTTATTCTGTTGACTTTTCTGTAAACTGTATGAATAGATGCAGCAGTAACCAAAATGCTGTCCACAGGAGGCTGAAGGAAATGACAGGAAGGCAGGGCAAAAGAAGCTAAGGAGCTTGGAAGTGGAAGAAAAAGTTAAAGACTGAATCCTGGGAAAGTCAGAAAGCTAAAGAAATTTAAGCTAAAAATATGTTTTCTGAACGCTTCTTGTTTCACAAAATGAGTATTAGAGATAAGAAGTGAGAGCTGCTTTCAGATCACTGTTTTCTTTGGACTTTGATATTTGTTTCAGCAAAAAAAGGGATTTCATATGTTCCCAGTATTTTTTGCTTATTATGATGCACTAAAATGGTGTCTCTGTTCTGGAGACCTCTGACTAGAAGATAATAGGCAAAATTCATTCTGAAAACAGCTTCTGGGAAAAAACATGTTGTTGGTTACATGGGTCTAGAAGTACATGTCATTCGTCACTGAAGAAATGCTGAGTAACTCTTGAAATATCATCTTTTTCAGGTCTTTATAGAAAAAAAGAGAAGGAAAGCGATCAGCTAATCATCAAGCGACAGCTACGCTCAAAAAGAGCTAAATAATCTTGCAGAAGCATGTTTGTATTTTCTTAGTTAAGGCATATTTACAGTGTATTGTTTCAGGTGATTGTATATAGGAAGTAATAGGTACTTAGTCATGCTCCAAAGTGTTTATAGAGATGTATAGAATTGTTCTGATGGGTTACTGTTCTGATTCCATTAAAGTTGAAATACTGTTCAAGAAGTTTGTGTCTGAATATTTTTTTTTTAGGAATGGTGTCTCTGGAAGTGTTCATAATTTATCCATTGTGCAGTAAGAACTATGCCTGTGTGGAATGGTTTAAGTTGTTTTTTTCAGCTGGCCAATATACCAACCATAACTTTTAATGAAAAAAATATGAGTATGCAATAAATTCTGTGAAGTGACAAAAAAAGGAATTGGCACTATGTGGAGAAATATGCTTTTTATCACTGGTGTGGTTTAACTGTCTTTTATTTACTCTTCTAAAGGAATTTATAAGCACAATATTATTTCTTTGGGGATTATAATATCCATAGATAATTATAATCTGCTATTAAAGTGACCCACTCTCAGACATTTGACGTTTTATTCCAACCATCCAGTTCTGCTCAACTAGAACAGCTATATGTAGTAAGGTTTCAGCTTATAATCAGTGACTGAGTAAACATTTAAAACCCTTTTGGTTTCACCAATGTAGCATTTACCTAAGTCACGGGCAGTGACTGTATTTCGTAGGATTTTGCACTGTTTGAGGAACAGTCCTGATCACCTTTCAGAAAGAGCTGAAATTACATTGACAAGGACCTGCTGTTGGCATGGATGGAACAAGACAATCCCAGTAAGTGATCAGGTACTCTAACTTGTTGCTCATGCAGCTTTCTTATTTTTATTTTCTTGAATTAATGCCAACCATACAACACTGTTTTTACGTGGACTATTGGATTATTTTGATTATTACTGCATTTTGGTCTGTCACCCATCATCTATATGATTCTATGATGCCTTTGTTTAAAGAACTCCTTATCAGTCTGTTTTGCACGTGTATAGCACCACAGGAAGAATATCTTGTCTACAGGATTGCATTTTGAGGTTTGGTATTGTCTTGACCACAAAAATTTTTCAGAAATTCTCTGTCAACATTGAGTCTGAGATTTATTTTTTTTTTTGTTCCCTCCTTCCAAGCCATACTGGTTCATCAGCAACAACCAGTTGGTCTGTAGAGGCAGTGATAGTTTGCTCATACAGCCAGATAAGTGCTGCTTATTTTTGATAGTACAGCTGCAACTTTACTGTCCTTTTGAAATGATTCCATGATTTAAGTTATAAGTGGGGTTTTCTGTTTGTTTTCTTGGACTGCTGCTCTCTGTTGTCTTTTGTTTGATTGAAGACAAAAAGAATCAGATTGACTTGAACATGAGATTAAAGTTGTTTTTCTTGAGAGGAAAAAAAGGGACTTTGAATACCTGTTGCAGTTTTGTTTTAACAAATGTGATACCTTTAAAAATGCAAATCAACGTAAAAATGGTCATTAGTATTTCTTTAGTAGAAGTAGTTTTCCTTTCCTCTTTATGTGACTGTAACTTAAATGTGCTGTGAGTCAGTTCAGTGGCAACAAATTCTGACATGGTTTTCTCTGCTGTTATCCAGTAGATTGTCTGAGCATGAAATGTCTTTTCATAAGGATAATGCATAGTTCAGTTCTGTAGATCCTGACTTGTAAGATCAGATTCTCATACTGTCTTTTCTCTAGTTTCATGGCTGTAAAATGGAGTTGTACCCCTATACTCTTCAACAAAGAAAGATTGATATTTTATTCTTTCTAACTTGAAAGTGACAAAGTGAGCCTGATCCACCAATCATTCAGTTCTTCCATTGCTTCAACTTTTTGTCTTCATCTGTCTGTGTGAATGAGAACTTAGATTTCCTTGTCAAGCTTGCTCTTGACATCTTCTTTCTTCCCTCTTTTCGTTCTGTAAAAGAAAGATGTAAAATTCAGGTGATGATCAGATAATTCTAAATAAAAATAAATGCAGTATCTCTTTACAGGCAGGATTTTATACTTTGAGCCCCTTTGTCCTTCCTGAGATCTTCCATTTTCTGCTATCCATGTCCAGATACCTGGATTGATCTTTCAGGGCTATAGAAGAGCACAGCAGTGAAGATTCTTGCCTCATGTAGGTGCTAGTTGCTCATTTTACAGAAGTCTCGTAGCTGGAGACAGTAAATATACAAGGTGAAGTCATATAACAGTCTTAAACAATAGGACAGTACTTGGAATAGTTATTCTTTGTCTTTCTCTTAACATTTTGTCTGGTTTTCTCCATTTTTAGCAGATGTTCTCAGTCAGCTGTTCATCTTGACCCTTGTTGCTTTCTCTGAACAGTTTCAGTTAATTTTAGAACCCATCAGCATGTGCCTGTTTAGCTGGATTGTTCCTTCCATTGTGTATAACCTGGCACTTGCCTGCAGTGAAATTCATATGTCATCGTGTTGTCTTGAATGGCAGTTTGATTGCTTATTAAATCATCAAATGGCCTTATAGCTCTTATTTCACCAAAAAACATCTGCAACATAAGCGCAGGATTGGAAGAATGCTGAATTACTTGATTGTTGCGTGTAGGATTTCTTTATTGATTCAAATGTGTGGAAGTAATAGAAATATCTTCAGCCATTTGACAT
The DNA here is from genome assembly GCF_047716275.1 of Strix uralensis. Taxonomy (NCBI): domain Eukaryota; kingdom Metazoa; phylum Chordata; class Aves; order Strigiformes; family Strigidae; genus Strix; species Strix uralensis. The sequence continues at coordinate 196,584 of NW_027436781.1, read as the reverse complement.
CTCTGAAATTACTGATTGATAGCTCCCCGTATCAAATACAGTATTTCATAGTTTCAAATAACTTGTGCTTCTTTCTGATTTTGTTGGTAAATAACAAGTGTCAAAACATTTAACAGTTTATTTCAATGACTCTGGTAAATTTTAGTTTAGTTATCTGCAACTAACTAGGAAGAAGAATCTCAAATTAGTCAAGCCACTGTGACACTCGGGGATGCCCCTGTATTTCCACCTGTGTTGCCAGTTTTTCTAAGTTCTTGTATTTACTAAAATTCTATCAGTGTTGCTGAGCTATCTGGAGGCTGTATGACAACCTGTTTTTTCTGGAAGTCATTTGAATGGGTGTTTTCAATATAATCTGGGCATTAGAGTAGCTATATACACATGTACAAAAATGTTGTCTGTTTCCCTTACCCTGTTTTTCTGTCCCTAAGGTAGCCTTTGCAAGAATTGCACTGAATTAACTTCCTTCACAGGTGGAGACTTGGTTATCAAACTCCATGGTTACTGATTTTGAATATATACAGAAATAAAGCATGCTCCCTTTGCTTTGGTCAAGGGATGGTGATTTCTGTACTTCCTACAGCTCTTGGAGTTTGAGCCTGTGTGTTGGAAGCCTAGAAAATGGGTCAGACTTTGTGTACCACCTTTGTCTATGTCAGGATTATCAATTATTTCCTGAGCAGGAAGAGCACAGGTGTGATAGGAAGGAAAAAAAAGAATTCAAGCAAGCAGGTTTTTTTGGTACTGTCACATATAAAGGTGTCACTTTCAGTTCTTTGGCAGTAATGGGAAATAATTTTTTTCCTGGTCAATACTGAGACTGGCTGGGTATTGTCATTCTTTCAGCTCCTCTGGACAGCGAAGCAAAAAGGTGTTTTAGGACATCATTTGCCTTTTGCCTTCTGACTTTTTCTCATAAGTGCTGTAACTGATTAAAAGCTGAGCATGAATAGGCCTACTCTTTAATTTAGTCTTACCTTAGTGTAAGATTCATCAATCAGCTTGCAGAGCACAGAGAATTAGTGTTAGTCTATTAATGGAGGAGAGCTCAATTCTTTACCTAGCAAAGACCAAAGGCAAGCACCATTTCATGGAAATTTGGTCTATGTTTTCACATGGTAATACTGAAACTTTTCTTGTTCTCTTCAGAACTCCCTTGGCCGCAGGAAGGTTGTACTCCAGCAGTGTTGTGTGATGCGTGTATCTCTGCAGCGTTGGCTGACGAGGGGAATACAAGCTTCTGTGTATGGATTTTGGTCATGCACTGCTGGTGTGCTGAGAGAACTCAAATCCCACAAAGGAAAGTCTCCTGGGGTACCAACAGTGACTTCCACTGGTTTGCTCTCCCCGCCCCCCACCCCCATTTGGGTAAATCTAGTTCCTGAAACTATCTGCAATAGGACAACCTCGTTCAGTATCAATCTCTTCTATGCACTGAAAACTTTTGATACTTAAAGTTTCTGTTTCCCAACAGAATAAGCTTATAACCTTATAACTTTAATAACAGTCTCTTAAGACTTGGCCTCACTTCTTTGGTGTTTTGTTTTCCCACACAAGGAAGGAAAGTCTTCTGTAGTATGTAACACCTGAATCCTGCAAAGTGCCTGGTACAGCAACACCGCTGTCTTTGAAGAGTTCCTTTTGAGCACGTCACGCTGGGGATAATTCTTAGAAAATAGCCTATACTAGTGTCAAGCTGCTCCAACTTTTCCAGTGGTTAAGCCTCATTTTGAAAAGACTATTCCTTACTCAACTTCAGCTTGTTTGGGGTGAACACTTTCTCTTTTGCCATGCTCATGGCACTCCAATTACACACATAATGAAGTTTTCTGGAAGGAAAATATGAGGACACTACTTCATATAGGTCAAACTTTTCTCTTTGAGAAAACAAGGAGGAACAGTGGCACCATTTGATCAGACAGCTCATAAAGTGAGGGGAACTGTTTCTGGAGTTGAGAGTGAGACAAGGGAGTGGAATATTTTTGGGGTGATTTTTCAGTAATAGCTTTCCATAGATAAGATAATGTAAGTACTTGAACGTTAATGAAACTTGATTAGGGCTGTGAGAGAGGAAAAAGAAAATATTTTTAGTAAAACATGCTTACTTGGGTCTCTGCAGTCGGTTACCATGTCTCACGTACGACAGCAAAATCCCCAGGACATGGCGCCGAGGCACTGCTTGAGATAGCCGGTCTCCACACCAGGAATTTTATCTGGGAGGTGCAGGGGGGTGGAAATGTTTTGCTTTGTTTTAAATTAACGCACTTTGCAGCCTGTTTAGCCAAGCTGCATAAAAAGTGCAGAACGGGACCCTGCTGGACTAAATTCACTTGACACTACCCGTGCACACAAGCGATTAGAATATATAGCCCTGGGACAGGGTTTTGTTTCTTGGGTCAGGATTCTGAGACGAAGTGTTGGTTTATATACACTGATGCCTACTGTAACCTGTTCATCCATTGCTGCACATGAACGTTTCACAGGAGTTTATATACTCTCTTTTAACAAAGACAAAAGGTACTTCCGTTGTAAAATTCATTGGGCAGAACTAGAGGTCCTCCTAGGCTTGAGAAAAAGGATGAGATCAGATTCATTAAGGGAGAGTTTGTTTCCAGAGTTCCTGGATTCAATATTTATAGGTCTTTGTATTGATGGATAAAGTTGGACTCTTTTTTTTTTTTTCTGCCTAGAGATGTTGACACTAAACAAAAGCAGTATTCTGCTATAGGGGTGCATTTCATGTAGGTGCTATAACATTGTTTTATCTTTGAATTATCTATGAGAATAAGGATTATTCTGAGAAGCAAGTTTTGGCTTATTTCAGAACATAATGCCAAATTGTACCTTCCCTGCTGGGCACTTGAAGCCTCCATGTGCTCACTGATTGCTGCTGAAAAATGAGTTCTGAAACTCTTGTCTGGGGACAAAGACAGTTTTTGGGAGTTTAACTGAAAGATCAGCTTTTTCAATTCATTAAATAATTAGATTTGGGTAAAATGAGCTTGCACCTCTTTCACTTCGTTTTCAACTGTTTAAAGTGTGATTTGCTTTTAACAAGGAGTCCCTTTGAATCATAGACGAATTGCTAATGTGATGCTTCAGTGCTGTTTCATGTCAGATTAGAAAGAATAGAAAGTTCTGGCTAAATAAATGAAGTGGATAAAGGAGAGGCAGCATGTGTAGATGAAATAACTCAGTACCTTAAACAGCATGTCTATTTTAGATCTCCTGAAGGTATCATACCTTACGAGCAGGTATACTTCGTCTTGGAGACCCCATGTCAAGTGGATAATTCTGACTGCATATGGAGAAAACTATCCACCTATGCTCCTGTGTGCATGACGGACCAGGGTAGATTTAGATGTTCTTTTCTTGTCATCTGTGGTCAATAACCCTTAAATAGTACTTCTGCTCTGACATGTGTTATTGCCTCAAAGCAGCACCAAAAATGATTGCACAGGCTCTGTGCAAAACCCCAAAGACTAATCTTCCCCTGAGTGACCTTTCAAACTTCGGGTGTAGTCAGATGAGCCAGCTGAAAGGTTCTTGGCTGGCAATATGTCCCCATGCAATCTCCTATGGATTCAGTTGCTCAAAGGATAGAAGTATGGGAGGAAGCTGACATGAGTGAGTACTTGAGAGTGTTTGACAGGAGTGAATTGCCTTAAAAGCAGCTGGCAATAGAATGAACGGTTATATTTTCTGAAGAAGACAGAATTACAGTATTTGTTGCTGCACAAATAAGCTTTTTCCTTGCTTGTAGACTTGTGATATCCAGGTTTGTGTTCTGGAGAAAATGATTGGTGAAAAAACCCACATAAAATATGTATTTATATTTAATTACCTTATTAAAAACTTCAGCTGTGGAAGTTTAACTTCTTGGTGTTAGCCAGATGCATCTGCACGTGGTTGCTTATTAAATCATCAAATGGCCTTATAGCTCTTATTTCACCAAAAAACATCTGCAACATAAGCGCAGGATTGGAAGAATGCTGAATTACTTGATTGTTGCGTGTAGGATTTCTTTATTGATTCAAATGTGTGGAAGTAATAGAAATATCTTCAGCCATTTGACATCTCTGAAATTACTGATTGATAGCTCCCCGTATCAAATACAATATTTCATAGTTTCAAATAACTTGTGCTTCCTTCCCACCTTCCCACCATCCACCATCCAGAATCCCCCATCCACCATCCCACAATACACCATCCACCATTGACAATGAACTTCCCACAACCCACCATCCACCATGCACCATCCCGCAATACAACATCCACCATACACCGTCCACGATCCCACTTTCCACCATCCACCTTCCCAACATCCACCATCCCACCATCAACCATCACTCTTCCACCACACACCATCCCACATTCTTACATCCACCATCCAACAATCACCATCACACAATCCACCATCCATCTCCCCACCATCCACCATCCAACTTCCCACCATACACCATTCCCATGTGACACCCATATATAAGAAGGGTTAGAAGGATGATCCGGGAAATTACAGGCCTGTCAGCTTGACTTCAGTGCCCGGGAAGCTGATGGAGCACCTCATCCAGAGTACCATCACACAACACGTGCGGGACAACCAGATGATCAGGCCCAGTCAGCATGGGTTTATGAAAGGCAGGTCCTGCTTGACAAACCTGATCTCCTTCTACGACAGGGAGACCTGCTTATTGGATGAGGAGGTTAGGGCCAATCTCAAGAGGAACGCAGCATTCGTGACTCCCAGGCAAGACAGCTACTACACAAGTACCTAAACAAGGAAGTTATAGAAGTAGATGCATTTGAAATGATTGTTCTTACAATTTGCTAACCTGTTCCACACATAACATTTACAAGATAACATTGTTTGAAGTTTGGCAGAAACTAGTTTTAAAAGTATTATTTGACTTACTCTAAGGAGATGCATGCAATGTCTTACTCCACAGGGAAATGTGTACATTACTTCTATCCCGTATTACTTATTTTGGTTTGGGTTTTAGGATAGCATTGGAAAGGACAAAAAAATATTAACACGGGAGGCAAAAGTACCTAGAAAAAAGGAATCCAATCAGATAAAAACCGTTATCTCCTTCCAGTATTAATGAGACCTGGGCAAATGCTTCCAGTAGACAGCAGAATGCCTCGGGGTCAGATTGCAAAAATGAAACACTATAGCTTGAAATGGTCGGTGAGCCCATTGAAGCTGACTCCGATTAACTGCAATCTGCAAATTACTTGAGCAAATATTTCCATTCAAGGAATCTTCAAGTTATTGATCATGTGACATTAGAGGCAAAGTCACAGAAGGGGTGAGAGTGAACAACTTGGAACAAGAGACGTTAACAGAGCTTTCACCTGTACCAAATATTTTATAATATGCTATTACATCACAGAAGCACTTTTTAAAAAAAAAATACCTTTGCGAGACCTCGGCTGGTCCGAGGGATCAGAATGTAAGTTTGATATTGACCTTGAGCAGATAAACGTGTACCCTTAAGAGGCTTGAAAGTCCCAAGAAGAGCTGAGTAAACAAGAGTAAGGAACTACCAGACCGGAACTGCCTGACCGCAAGGAAAGGAAGGTTATTGAGGGTGCAACAGAGAAGAGGTCATCCAATCATGAACTGTTAGTCTCTAATTAAACCAATCATATATGGATACATACTCTTAATAAAGTTATAAAAAAGCTTGTTAGAACAATAAAGTAGCCATTTTGCACAATTTGGTGTTTGTCGTGTCCGTCTCAACAGCGACACACCATCAGCCATCCACAATGCACCACCCACCATCCACAACCCACCATCCACCTTCCCACCATCCAATATCCACCATGCACCATAAACCATACACCATCCACTATACACCATGCACGATCCTCCATCCCACCATCCAACACCCACCATCCATCTTCCCACCAACAACCATACTAGAATCCAACATCCACCATCCAACTTCCCACCATCAACCATCCCACAATACTGTCTACCACCCACCATCCACCTTCCCACATTACATCATCCACCATCTACAATGCAACTTCCCACCACCCACCATCCACCATGCACCATCACGCAATACAGCTTCCACCATACATCTTACACCAACCCACCATCCACCATTTACCTTCTGACCATCCACGACCCAATATCCCACAATACACCATCCACCATCACACAATACAAGATCGACCAGCCACCTTCCCACCATCCACTGTCACCCACCCACCACCCACCATTCCACAGTCTAACATTCACATTCCACCATTCACCATCCCACAATTCACCATACACCGTCCTCCTTCTACCCAAAACACAATACAACATACACCATGCACCATACATCGTCCACCATCCCACAGTCCACCATCCATCATCCACCTTCCCACCGTTCACCGTGCACCATCCACTATCCCAAAATGCACCATCCACCTTCCAACCATCCAACTTTCACCATCCCACAATCCACCATCTACAATACCACAATCCAACCATGGCCATGCACCATCTTTTTCCCACCCTCCACCATACACCATCGCCCAGTCCACCATCCATCATCAACCTACCAACATCCACAATCCACCATCCCGCAATTCTCCATACAACATCCACCATCCACCATCTACCATCAATCATCAAGCATACACCATCCACCATCCCACAATCTACCATCCAACATCTCACCATCAACCATCCTCTATCCACAATCCACCATCAACCATCCCGCAATCCAGCATCAACCATCCATTTTCCCACCGTCAACCATCCCACAATACACCATCCACCATTCAAATTCTTCTTTCCAACCATCCACCCTCCCACCACCTTCCCACCATCCACCATCCAGAATCCCCCATCCACCATCCCACAATACACCATCCACCATCGACAATGAACTTCCCACAACCCACCATCCACCATGCACCATCCCGCAATACAACATCCACCATACACCGTCCACGATCCCACTTTCCACCATCCACCTTCCCAACATCCACCATCCCACCATCAACCATCACTCTTCCACCACACACCATCCCACATTCTTACATCCACCATCCAACAATCACCATCACACAATCCACCATCCATCTCCCCACCATCCACCATCCAACTTCCCACCATACACCATTCCCATGTGACACCCATATATAAGAAGGGTTAGAAGGATGATCCGGGAAATTACAGGCCTGTCAGCTTGACTTCAGTGCCCGGGAAGCTGATGGAGCACCTCATCCAGAGTACCATCACACAACACGTGCGGGACAACCAGATGATCAGGCCCAGTCAGCATGGGTTTATGAAAGGCAGGTCCTGCTTGACAAACCTGATCTCCTTCTACGACAGGGAGACCTGCTTATTGGATGAGGGAAAGGCTGTGGATGTAGTTTACCTGACTTCAGTAAGGCCTTTGACACCGTTTCCCACAGCATTCTCCTGGCAAAACTGGATGCTCACGGCTTGGATGGGCACACATTTTGCTGGGTAAAAAACTGGCTGGATGGCCGGGCCCAAAGAGTTGTGGTGCATGGAGTTAAATCCACTTGGCGGCTGGTCACGAGTGGTGCCCCGCAGGGCTCGGTTTTGGGGCCACTACTGTTTAAGAACTTTATTGGTGATCTAGACGAGGGGATCGAGTGCACCCTCAGTAAGTTTGCAGATGACACCAAGTTGGGTGGGAGTGTTGATCTGCTCAAGGGTAGAGAGGCTCTGCAGAGAGATCTGGACAGGCTGGAGCGATGGGCTAAGGCCAACTGTATGAGCTTCAATAAGGCCAAATGCCGGGTGCTGCACTTGGGTCACAACAACCCCCAGCAACGCTACAGGCTTGGGGAGGAGTGGCTGGAGAGCTGCCAGTCAGAGAGGGACCTGGGGGTGTTGATTGACAGCCGGATAAACATGAGCCAGCAGTGTGCCCAGGTGGCCAAGAAGGCCAATGGTATCCTGGCTTGTATCAGAAATAGCGTGGCCAGCAGGGCCAGGGAAGTGATCTTGCCCCTGTACTTGGCACTGGTAAGGCCGCACCTCGATTACTGTGTTCAGTTTTGGGCCCCTCACTACAAAAAGGACATTGAATTATTCGAGTATGTCCAGAGAAGGGCAACGAAGCTGGTGAAGGGTCTGGAGCACATGTCGTACGAGAAGCGGCTGAGGGAACTGGGGTTGTTTAGTTTGGAGAAGAGGAGGCTGAGGGGAGAGCTCATCGCCCTCTACAACTACCTGAAAGGAGGGTGCAGAGAGCTGGGGATGAGTCTCTTTAACCAAGTAATAAGTGATAGGACAAGAGGTAATGGCCTCAAGTTGCACCAGGGAAGGTTTAGACTAGATATTAGGAAGTATTTACAGAACGGGTAGTTAGGCGTTGGAATGGGCTGCCCAGGGAGGTGGTGGAGTCCCCATCCCTGGAGGTGTTCAAGAGGCGGGTCGACATAGCACTTAGGGATATGGTGTAGTTGGGATCTGTCAGTGCTAGGTTAACGGTTGGACTAGATGATCTTCAAGGTCCTTTCCAACCTAGATGAATCTTGGATTCTGTAAGTACTCTGAGTGATGTCAGTGAAGGATCTCCTCGCAAAATATAAAACAAGCTATGCACATCATCATTAGTTAGGCCCAACAACAGCTGTATCCAATTTATGGCTCCCAACAGTTTTTGTAAATCATTTAAAGTCTTAACATCAGTTTTAAGTTTAACCTGTTGCAGGACAATGGTCTGTTCACAAATTCTCCACCCCAGGTACAGCCACAGTGATGATATCTGTACCTTTTCAGGCGCTATTTGCAACCCCACTTGAGATACTGAGTCTTTGGTTAAAGCAAGAGCCTTTTCCATGATCTCCTGTGTTTCTGCTGCTATAAGGATGTCATCCATATAATGATATATAGCAGCCTGGGGGACTGTGGCATTGCTGGAGAACAACGGACATGTTGTGAGTGGTCCAGACCAAGGGGCCTCACTGTAACAGCAAGCTGCAGCTGTGTTCAAGGACAAAAACAAGGCCGAGACGGCCTGAGAAACTACATTCCTGCCCAAGAGATAAAGATGTTGGAATGTGGAAAACAGAGGGTCTACCTGGGGGGAGAGCAGCGCGTGGACACCACACTGGGACCAATCATAGAGGGCAGAAAGGCACGTGAACATGTAGCTTTAGCCTATTAGCAATAAGATAGCGGCGCGTGAAGCTTGTGATAGAGTATAAATTGCTGTGTAGCCTTTAATAAAGTGACATCAGCTTGATCAAATTGGTCATCTAAGTTGTGTCCGAGACTTCCGCGTCAGCAACTGGCGCCCGAACAGGGACCCGAGGGAGCCTCATTGAAGATACGCGGGACTCAAGCCCTGGGGAATCGGGATCCTCCCGTTGGTGCTCGCCCGAGCAAGAGAAGACGGTCCGGAGGGGGCGGAAGCAGCCGTAGCAGGTGCTGCCCCGGCACCTGGGAAGACGCGCGCGCAATCGTCGGGAATCTCGCCCTGATCAGGTGAGCGGCTGGGGAGGAGATGGGGTCCACGCTGGGTAAAGAAGAAGCAGCAGTGGTTAAGCTCCTCCAACATATACTCTCTAAGAGAGGATTATCTTATCAGGGGAACCTGAGGAGGGTGCTGTTGTGGGCTCGGCAGCGTGGACTAATCCCCTCAGTGACCGCAGCCTTTGAACCTGCTACTTGGAAAAAGATCATTGCGGCGCTGTGGGATGACATTAGCTCAGGCTCTAAAGACAGTAGGAAACTCTCCACTGTGTGGAGATTGGTCTTAGACACTCTGAAAGAACTGAAAGCGGAACTGCAGACCCCCGCCTCTGCTTTCACTGCCCGGTCAGCAGAGGCAGAACGCGCTGGCTCTCAGGATTCCGTCACTGCTGGGACGTTTGTGGGATCCCTGTTCCCCAAGGCGGCTCCTAAAAGGAGGGACGGGGACGCTTCACGCGCAGCACCCGTGCGGCAGGAAAATCAAGAGCAAAAATCAACAGATTTACTCCAGATCGACTCCCCCTCCCCTCAAGCCCAAAAGATCAATCACCGGAGCGCACGGCCCCGCCCCTCTCCCGCCGCCCCCCGCCCGACCCCCCCGCCGCCGCCGCCACCTCGCCAGAGGACGGCGCTGACCCAGCCCTGCCCCCGCCCTCGCCCCCGATACCCCGGTGCAGAAACAATCTCGTTATGATTTACAAGATCAGCACTTGCAAGAACTCACGAGAAAATTAGAGCAATTTGAAATCCGAATGCAGCAAGCGGCTCAGCCCACCCCTACAGCACCGCCACCTCCCCCTCTTCCTATTAACCCCTTCCTCCGTGACACGGGTGGGGGGGGGGATGGTCAGAGGGAAATGGTGGCTATCGGGTCGCTGCCATCGTCGGCCCACATGGGAGGGGGGCCACTGGCTCAAATGGGAGGGGGGGCACTGGCTCAAATGGGAGCGGGGGCACTGGAACGCGCGAGTGGTAATGATAATCCAGCAAGCCGATGGCTGGGAGTTATTCGGGATTCTGTAATAGAGGGGCAGTTTAACGAACTTGGCCCAATGACGTTCCCGGTAACAGTAACCCCACAAGGCAAGGAGTGGGAAGCCTTAGACTGGAAAGTGATTAAGGAGGCAAAATTAGCTGTAACACAATATGGGTTGAAATCACCATATACAAATTCAGTAATTCCGCATATCTTTACAGCACATTTATTAACTCCGTTTGATGTGCGCATGATTGTACAAATCTTACTAACAGCTTCCCAACAATTGCAATTTTTCCAACGTTGGCAAGTGGCCTGTGACGCTGCTGCAGCCACACCCCATCAGCAAGGAGATCCTCTATATGAGGTGCAAGCTCAAACGCTTACAGGTGCAGGCCCTTTTGCTAGCTCCAACTGGGAAGTCGGATTTCAACCAGAAGCATTACCGTTAACCGAAGAATTGGCCTTAAAAACAATGAAAAAGCAGCACCAGCATTTACAGGAATAAGACAGGGGCCCACGGAGCCCTATCCAAAATTTATTGCCTGACTACATGCCGCTATTGATGTTAATCCTGAGTTACATGATGATGCTTGGGGGGCTTGGGACTTTCTTAGTTTTATCACTATCATTACTTATGATGGTGCTGATGGGAGGGCTGAAAGAGTCTTCAGTCTTAACCGCCTGTGGCCGAGACCGGCACTGCGCTCTCGCTCTCGCCCCCGCCCCCCCCCCCCCCCCCGCCAAAAGCAGCAGTTTTTACAGAAGCTGCTGACACTGGCATGCAGCACCCCACATAATCAATAAGCAATGGCTTTATATATTCTTAACAGTGTTTTGATGTTTGCAGCGTTTATCATTTTATGTTGTGTGAGTAATAAGTGTAAGAGGCCTCTTTGTGTGATTGCTTTGCGTGTGCGAGATGCAGCCCAGCGGCAGCTGCGGACTGCAGACTTCTTTGACAGAGTGCCATAGTACCCGCTGGGTCATCGGTGCTGCCTGTTTGTTTGGGCTCAGTGTTTGAAGTGTCATAGCTGAAATAACTCCTCTAGCAGGAGGCAGTAATTCTGTATTAATTGTTGTCTTGAATTCAGGTGCATACTCTGTGGGGAGAGTGCACCTTTGTACCATCTATCTGAGAAGGGTATTGTCATAAAAATCATCAACAACCTTACAGGGGTTGTTCGTTTTACCAGAGGTCATAGACGCATGTTCAGTAACAAAAGGGTCAAAAATTACTCAGCTTGTTATTTTACTACAGCTCCTCCTAATAGTATGCCGAGAGGCTGGGGTGACTCAGGATTTGGATCAGCAAGTACTCCCGAAGTATTTTCAGCTCAGACAGGAAGACAAAGTCGACCTCTGATAAAATGTAACCTCACTAAAGCAGAAGAATCTGTTGCACTGACAGGCATTTTATATTCTGGTGCGGATGTGACTGTAATATCTGCGAGCAGATTGGCCGTTGGCTCGGGTAACTCGAGTGCTTTTCGGGGTTGGTGGTCATGTTGTAACGTTTCAAAGCAGAGATCTCATCCATGTAAGGGGCCCAGAAAACTGGGTAGCAAATATTCATCCATTTATATTGGAAACACCTATTACATCATGGGGTCGTGACTGTATGGCTCCATGGGGAACTCAAATTGCATGAAATTTGTCTTAAGGGCCACTGCAGCACAACCCACCCCTAAACCCACCCTGAAACTAACCTGGAAAACAGAATCATCTGTGTGGGTGAGTCAGTGGCCCTTGCCAATGGAAAAGTTGTTCCACCTGAATGATTTAATTCATGAACAGTTAAGTGCAGGACATATCGTACCTACCACCAGTCCTTGGAACCCCCTGGTGTTTGTTATTTTAAAGAAAAGTGGTAAATGGTGACTTTTACATGATCTCCAACACATTGATTCCCCTAAACTGGCATCTTGTAATAAATGATCTGAAAGATTGATTTTTTCTCCATTCCCTTGCATCTGGATGATGCATCTAAATTTCCCTTTTTTGTTCCCAGTATTAATGTCAGTGAACCTGCAACACGGTACCACTGGGTTGTTTTACCATAAGGCATAAAGAATACTGCCACAATGCAGGTCTCCCAGGCTGTTATATATCATTATATGGGTGACATCCTTATAGCAGCAGAAACACAGGAGATCATGGAAAAGGCTCTTGCTTTAACCAAAGACTCAGTATCTCAAGTGGGGTTGCAAATAGTGCCTGAAAAGGTACAGATATCATCACCGTGACAGTACCTGGGGTGGAGAATTTGTGGACAGACCATTGTCCTGCAACAGGTTAAACTTAAAACTGATGTTAAGACTTTAAATGATTTACAAAAACTGTTGGGAGCCATAAATTGGATACAGCTGTTGTTGGGCCTAACTAATGATGATGTGCATAGCTTGCTTTATATTTTGAGAAGAGATCCTTCACTGACATCACCCAGAGTACTTACAGAGAAAGCAAAAACAAGATCTCCACCGTGCAGCTAATGCCATCTCAGAAACACGGTAAGCACGGCTTTCACATGCAATTTTTCCACCAAAATGCCAGGGCAATACAAAACCAGTTTTCTTTATCAAGGCATCAGGCTGAAGACATCATTGCGACTTGCCCTGAATGCCAGAAGGACTCCTTCTCTTCAACAGCTAGTGGTGTCAACCCTCGGGGACTCACTCCTCAGAATTATGGCAATCTGACATCACTCCCTTTGCTGCATTTGGATCGTTAAAATAGGTGCCGTCAATATTGCAGCACTTCTCATCACAGATATCAGATCAACAAGAAATCCAGGGCAAGGCTCAAGTCCTGGAAAATGTAACTGGGAAGGACCATATCCTTTAATAACCTGGGGAAGAGGTTATGCTTGTGTTTTCACAGGTTACAGTCCCGGTGGTTACCAGCAAGCTGTGTGCAACTACACCTGAGGTGTGAGAGGCAGCTTTTGGTGGACACTCAGGAGCCAGCTGTGTGTGCTGTGGATGCCCCTGTGTTGACAGTTTGTGGTCTCTTCAACTGATCATTTAAGCAGAATGTATGGGTAATGCTTGCTGCTGCAATAGGACAAAATACACTATCTCTGTCCTTAATCACACTGCAGTTGCCAACTCTTTTAAGAGAAAATGCTAACAGTAATTGCAACTCCTTGATGAAATTTATAGGCTTACTAGTCACTAGTGAAAGATGTAGCTTAGACAGAATGTAGCTATTAATAAGGATGAAATGCTGTAAGAATGTGTGTATTTGACTTTCTTTCTTTAGCAATATTAAGAATTAGGAACTTAAGTGTTTAACCTTATTAGAAACTCCCTTGGTTTTCCCCCTTGAGTGGTGGCCAGGCTCTGGGTGGAACCCAACAGGAGGATGAAATCAGATATTTCCGCTCAAAGAAAATTGCCAGTTATTTTGGCCTGTTGATTTGGATATATGAGGCTGGACCTGCTTGCAGCGACTTTGGATGCCTCACCTACAGATGGACGCATCGCGTAGGATTTCTGGTTTGTGAGGAAGGGCACTCTAAATTCTCGATGCATCCAGGGTTCCCCAGCAATTGCGGATCTGAATGTTAGCACCCCATTAAGCAAGCGTGTTATTTCGTATTTTCCTTACTGTTTATTTTTGTAGTATTTAGTCATATCCCTTAGTTATGGGTACTGAAATTAGCCTACTCTTTTTTACCTAATAACTGTAACTGCTGTATTGTCTCTAGCATTCTGTGAAGCTGTTTTAAGTATGCTGGTTTTTTTTGAAGTTTGCCTAACCCTTAATTGATAAAGTCTCGAAATAAGTCTTGCAGGTGCTGCTGCAAAACAAAGAAAGGGGAGTTGTGGGAGGCATTGGCCTGTCAGCCTTACACAGCCTCTAAGCAATAGCTAGGGTTGATGAAGAACAGGCCTTGGAAGATAGATAAGAAACTGCTGAGATGTGTCAAGGTAGCAGGCAAAACCAGCGGACAGCTGCAACACTGAACTGTGAAAAAGTACTAAGCTGTGAGAAGTTACCATCGTGGTAGGGCAGAATGCGCCAGAGAATATGGGAAATTAGTTCAATTGATCCGTGAAACTGATAACGGACCAGCCTATACCTCTCAAAAATTTGCTCTTTTTTGTCAACTCTGGGGTATACGTCACATCACAGGTATACCACATTCCCCCACGGGGCAAGCCATAGTGGAGAGAGCGCATCAAACTTTAAAAGTGCTTTTGCAAAAACAAAATGGGGGAGAGGTCTTGGCTGCTGCAGAACCATTTGCAAAAGCGGTGTATGTGTTAAAGTACTTACGGCTCACAGGTGATAGGGAGGAACCACCAGTAGTAATACATAGCATGGATCTGAAATCTGATATAAGCCGGTGTGGAGATGGTGCTTTTGCTCAGTACAAAGATGTTACTATAGGAGAGTGGAAAGGACCTGTGGAACTAAAAATGACGGGTCAAGGCTATGCCTGCGTTATTACCGATACTGGCACTAGATGGGTTCCGAGTCGATGGGTGCGACCCTGGAAAAAGGGTTAAGAAAGATGAAACAGAAACCGAATGAGATATTAACTTGGAGCGAGGGTTATGTTTGTGTTTTCACAGATGCCAGCTCTCGCTGGGTTCCTGCTTGGTGTTTGGCCTGTGTTGGAACCTGTCTCAGGGTGAAGGATGGGTGGTCTCACAACCAAACGCCACCGGAAGCCCTGAAAATCCGTTCTCTACGTGCTTGGTAGAAATACCTGTGGATACATGGCCGAATCCACTGCAGTTTTGGCTTAGCAAACAAACTAATGCTACTTCTTTGGCTTTAAGTGGTCTTTTAACTGATGCTGATAGTGTCAGACATGCTACGTTATAAAATAGAGCTGC
The DNA here is from genome assembly GCF_047716275.1 of Strix uralensis. Taxonomy (NCBI): domain Eukaryota; kingdom Metazoa; phylum Chordata; class Aves; order Strigiformes; family Strigidae; genus Strix; species Strix uralensis. Next base: position 181,298 of record NW_027436781.1, on the reverse strand, counting down.
GATTGACTTTTGCTTCTAGTGCAAGGACATGGTTGTGCTGAATTTGAAGGAATGTGCTGTATGAATCTATCTGATCATTCAGAATCTATTTTTAAAAGCATTCAGCAATTGAAGGATGGACTCAAACGCTTAACAGAAGATGATGGCTTGGACTGGCTGACAAGGATGTTTAAAGGTTGGGGATTATCTGGTTGATTGATAACATGAGTCAAAACTGTCGGAGTAGTCCTTTTGATTGTAGTGACTGTGCTCTTAATGCTGCCTTGCCTTATAGGCCTTCTGCAAAGGGGCTTGCAGAGGACTGTCGGTGCAATGTTTTTAGCACAGGACCACAGAGGGGTCTGGATTGCTCAAAAACAAAAAGGGGGATTTGTGGCATCGCTGGAGAACAACGGACATGTTGTGAGCGATCCAGACCAAGGGGCCTCACTGTAACAGCAAGCTGCAGCTGTGTTCAAGGACATAAACAAGGCCGAGATGGCCTGAGAAACTACATTCCTGCCCAAGAGATAAAGATGTTGGAATGTCGAAAACAGGGGGTCTACCTGGGGGGAGAGCAGTGCGTGGACGCCACACTGGGACCAATCATAGGGGGCAAAAGGGCGCGTGAACAAGTAGCTTTAGCCTATTAGCAATAAGATAGCGGCGCGTGAAGCTTGTGATAGAGTATAAATTGCTGTGTAGCCTTTAATAAAGTGACATCAGCTTGATCAAATTGGTCATCTAAGTTGTGTCCGAGACTTCCGCATCGGCAACCATCCACGTTCCCACCATACACCATCAACCATCCTCCTTCCAACTTCCACCACCCCCCATCCTCCAAACACCTTCACACCATCCACCATCCCACTGCCCACCATCCACAGTCAGTCATCAACCTGCTCATTATTCACAATCCACCATCCCACTTTCTTCCATCCACCACCCACCATCCAACCATCCACCATCCCACAATCCACAATTTATCATCCACCTTCCCACAATTCACCATCTACCATCATCCAACCACCTTCACACCTTCCACCATTTCCCATCCCAAAATACACCATCCACAATCCACCATCCTTTTTCCCTGAATCGAACATCCACCATCCACCATCCACATTCTCACAATCCACCATCCACCAACAACTTTCACACCATCCACCATCCCAAAATCCACAATCTACCATGCAACATCCCACCTTCCACCATTCACCATCCACAATCCACCATCAACCATCCTACGATCCAACATCCACCATTCATCTTCCCACAATCAACCATACCACAGTCCAACATCCACCATCCACCTTCCCAACCTCAACCATCCCACAATCCACCATCCACCACCCAACCTCCTACCATCCACCTTCCCACAATCCACCATCTGCCATCACGCAATCCACAATTGAACATCCAGCTTCCAACATCCACCATCCAGCATACCACAATCCACCATCCACCACCCACCAACAACCTTCAGACTATCCACCATCCACCTTCCCACAATCAACCATCCACCATCCTCCAACCACCTTTACACCATCCACCATCCACCGTCTCAAAATCCAGCATCCACCATCCAACTTCCCAACATCCACCATTGAACATACACCATCTCACAATAGATCACCATCCTCCTTCCAACGACACCACATCCCCCATCCACCTTCCCACCATCCACCATCCACCCTCCAACCATCCACCATCCACGGTCCTACAATCCAACATTCACCATCAACCATTCCACAATCCACCCTCCACCATCCACCATCTGCCACGGTCCACTCGTTGGACTCGTGATGGTTCGTTTGCTACGATCTCGAAAGTGCAAAATTAAGGTGACCAACACCAAAGGGGATAGCAGTAATCAAACAGTGAAACTTTATTGTGTTGCCTGTGAAGCGGCACGTGATAGTTTGAGATGGGTGAAAGAAAGGAGAAAAGTAAAGTTAAGGTTAGAGAGAGGGGAGAGAGAGGTTATAGCTACCACCGCTGATCTCACGACGTCCTAACGGTCCCGGGTCCAGCTGAGGCTGCGTCGTCGATCGTCGTGGTCCTTGGTGGGGAAGCTTCTCATTTTCGTTGTCCAGAAGTCATCTTTTATGCTCAGGAACACACCTTGCTCCACCTCTGCCTCAGGGGTCTCCGCCCTTCTTGAGTGAGGCTACCACGCATGCACGGGGAGGAGTGTCTGAGGCGTGGTCAGTCTTGGAGGTGGGTAACCTTCAACCAGGTGTTGTGTTTTGGTATTATAATGAAACAAAGTTAGTCTAAGGTTCATGATTTCTTCATCGATGTTATGGCAACAGTCGCGATCCATCTTTTTTGACAAGGGCTGTGCAATTAACTCTAACAGCTCCGGCTAGGCCCAGGTACCGAACAATAGCACAACACTCTTTGTATTACACGGCTCAGGCACCAAAGAACAGCACGGCACTGCCTGCACCACACGGGTCAGTGCTCAGGAGAACAGCACAACACTGGCTGTGCCACACAGTTCTGCATTCAGGAGACTTTGCACCACATTCCACTCCAGAGATCGACAACTGTGTTCCAAAAAGGTCGTTGTCGGGTCCCTCAATGTCCATGTCCCAGATAACAACGTTGAGACAATGCTGATCTTCTGACCGACTCTTACACATGGCCACCACTGACATGATGCCCTCTGTGACATGGCCTCCACAGTGACATGACCACCACTACACCTGCTGCCCACTGTGACCTAGCACCCACAGTGACATGGTCACCATTGACGCGCTGCCCGCTGTGACATGACCGCCACAGTGATATGGCCAGCACTGACCTGCTGCCCACTGTGACATGGCCCCCATAGTGACATGGCCACAACTGACCTGCTGCCCACTGTGACATGGGCCCCACAGTAACATGGCCTCCACTGACCTGCTGCCCACTGTGACATAGCCCCCACAGTGACATGGCAACCAGTGGCCTGTTGCTCACTATGACATGGCCACCACTGACCTGCTGCACACTGTGACATGACCTCACAGTGACATGGCCACCACTGACCTGATCCGCACTGTGACATGTCCCATACAGTAACATGATCACCACTAACATGCTGCCCACTGTGACATTGCCCCACAGTGACGTGGCCACCACTGACCTGCTGCCCACTGTGACTGGCCACCACAGTGACATGGCCACAACTGACCTGCTGCCCAATGTGACATGGCCCCCACATTGACATGGCCACCACTGACCTGCTGCCCACAGTGACATGGGCCCCACAGTGACATACAACCACTGATCCACTGCCCACTGTTACATAGCCACACAGTGACATGGCCACCACTAACCTGCTACCCACTGTGACATGGCCCCCATAGTGACATGGCCACAAGTGGCCTGCTGCCCACTGTGACATAGCCCCCACAATGACATGGCAAACAATGGCCTGTTGCTCACTATGACATGGCCACCACTGACCTGCTGCACACTGTGACATGACCTCACAGTGACATGGCCACAACTGACACGCTGCCCACTTTGACATGGCCCCCATAGTGACATGGCCACCACTGAACTGCTGCCCAAAGTGACATGCTCCCCACAGTGACATGGTCACCACTGACACGCTGACCACTGTGACATGTCCCCCACAGTGACATGGCCACAACTGACCTGCTGCTCACTCTGACATGGCCCCAAGTGACATGGCCACCACTGACCTGCTGCCCACTGTGACATGGCCCCCACAGTCACATGGCCACCACTGACCCGCTGCCCACTGTGACATGGACCCCACAGTTACATGGCCACCACTGACCTGCTTCCCACTGTGACATGGCCCCACAGTGACATGGCCACCAGTGACCTGCTACCCACTGTGACATAGCCCCCATAGTGACATGGCCACCACTATCCTGCTACCCACTGTGACATAGGCCCCATAGTGACATGGACACCACTGACCTGCGGCCCACTGTGACATGGCCCCCAGAGTGACATGGCCAGCACTGACCTGCTGCCCAGTGTGACATAGCCCCCACAGTGACATGGCCACCAGTGGCTTGTTGCTCTCTGTGACATGGCCACCACTGCCCCGCTGCCCCCTGTGACATGTCCCAAACAGTAACATGATCACCACTGACCCGCTGCCGACTGTGTCATGTCCCCATGGTGACGTGGCCACAACTGACACGCTGCCCACTTTGACATGGCCCCCACAGTGACATGGCCACCACTGACCTGCTGCCCACTGTGACATGTCCCTCACAGTGACATGGCCACAAATGATCTGCTGCCCACTGTGACCTCGCCCCCACAGTGACATGGCAACCAGTGGCCTGTTGCTCACTGTGACATGGCCACCAGTGACATGCTGCACACTGTGACATGACCTCACAGTGACATGGCCACCTCTGAACCGCTGCCCAATGTGATGTAGCACCCACAGTGACATGGCCACCACTGACCTGCTCCCCACTGTGATATGTCCCAAACAGTAACATGATCACCACTGACATGCTGCCCTCTGTGACATGGACCCACAGTGACGTGGCCAGCACTGACCTGCTGCCCACTGTGACATGGCCCCCACAGTGACATGGCCAGCACTGACATGCTGCTCACTGTGACATGGCCCCCACAGTGACATGGCCAGCACTGACCTGCTGCCCACTGTGACGTAGCCCCCATAGTGATATGGCCACCACTGACCTGCTACCCACTGTGACATGGCCCCCATAGTGACATGGCCACAACTGACCTGCTGCCCACTGTGACATGGCCCCCATAGTGACATGGACACCACCGACCTGCTGCCCACTGTGACATAGCCCCCACAGTGACATGGCCACCAGTGGCCTGTTTCTCACAGTGACATGGACACCAATGACCTGCTGCACACTGTGATGTAGCACCTACAGTGACATGGCCACCACTGACACTCTGCCCACTGTGACATGTCCCAAACAGTAACATGATCACCACTGACCCGCTGCCAACTGTGTCATGTCCCCACACTGAAGTGGCCAACACTGGCCTGCTGCCCACTGTGACATGGCCCCACAGTGACATGGCCACCACTGACCTGCTGCCCAATGTGACATGGCCCCCACAGTGACATGGCCACCACTGACGCACTGCACACTGTGACATAGCCCCACAGTGACATGGCCACCACTGACACGCTGCCCACTGTGACATGGCCCCACAGTGAAATGGCAAACACTGACCTGCTGCACACTGTGACATGACCTCACAGTGACATGGCCACCTCTGAACCGCTGCCCAATGTGATGTGTACCCACACTGACATGGCCACCAGTGACCTGCTCCCCACTGTGACATGTCCCAAAGAGTAACATGATCACTACTGACCTGCTGCCCACTGTTACATGGCCCCCACAGTGATATGGCAACCACTGAACTGTTGCCCACTGTGACATGGCCCCCATAGTGACATGGCCACCACTGACCTGCTGCCCACACTGACATGGCCCCCATAGTGACATGGCCACCACTGACCTGCTGCCCACTGTGACATAGCCCCCATAGTGACATGGCCACAACTGACCTGCTGCCCACTGTGACATAGCCCCCACAGTGACATGGCAACCAGTGGCCTGTTGCTCACTGTGACATGGCCACCACTGACCTGCTGCACACTGTGATGTAGCACCCACAGTGACATGGCCACCACTGACCTGCTGCCCACTGTGACATAGCCCCCACAGTGACATGGCCACCAGTGGCTTGTTGCTCACTGTGACATGGCCATCACTGACCTGCTGCACACTGTGACATGGCCCCACAGTGACGTGGCCACTACTGACCTGCTGCCCACTGTGACATGCCCCCCACAGTGACATGGCCACCACTGATCCGCTGCCCACTGTGACATAACCGCACAGTGACATGGCCACCACTGACCTGCTGCACACTGTGACATGGCCCCATAGAGACTTGGCCACAACTGACCTGCTGCCCACTGTGACATAGCCCCCACAGTGACATGGCAACCAGTGGCCTGTTGCTCACCTTGACATGGCCACCACTGACCGGCTGCACACTGTGACATGACCTCACAGTGACATGGACACAACTGACACGCTGCCCACTGTGACATGTCCCATACAGTAACATGATCACTACTGACCTGCTGCCCACTGTGACTGGCCACAACAGTGACATGGCCACCACTGACCTGCTGCCCACTGTGACATCGCCCTCACAGTGACATGGCCACCACTGACCTGCTGCTCACTGTGACATGGCCCCCACAATGACATGGCAACCAGTGGGCTTTTGCTCATTGTGACATGGCCACCACTGACCTGCTGCACACTGTGACATAACCTCACAGTGACATGACCACAACTGCCACGTTTCCCACTGTGACATGGCCCCCACTGTGACATGGCCACCACTGACCTGCTGCCCAATGTGACATAGCCCCCATAGTGACATGGCCACCACTGACCTGCTGCCCAATGTGATATAGCCCCCATAGTGACATGGCCACCACTGAACTGCTGCCCACTGTGACATGGCCCCCATAGGGACATGGCCAGAACTGAGCTGCTGCCCACTGTGACATGACCTCACAGTGACATGGCCACCTCTGAACCGCTGCCAACTGTGATGTAGCACCCACAGTGACATGGCCACCAGTGACCCGCTCGCCACTGTGACATGTCCCAAACAGTAACATGATCACCACTGACATGCTGCCCTCTGTGACATGGCCCCACAGTGATGTGGCCACTGCTGACCTGCTGCCCAATGTGACATGGCCCCCACAGTGACATGGCCACCACTGACCTGCTGCCCACTGTGACATAGCCCCCATAGTGACATGGCCACAACTGACCTGCAGCTCACTGTGACATGGCCGCAAAGTGACATGCCCACCACTGACGTGCTGCCCACTGTGACATGGCCCCACCGTGACATGGCCACCACTGACCCACTGCCCAATGTGACATAGCCCCACAGTGACATGACCACCTGTGGCCTGCTGCCCAATGTGACATGGCCACAACTGATCTGCTGCCCACCTTGACATGACCTCACAGTGACATGGCCACCACTGACACGCTGACCACTGTGACATGGCCCCCACAGTGACATGGCCACCACTGACACGCTGACAACTGTGACATGGCCCCCATAGTGACATGGCCACAACTGACCTGCTGCCCACTGTGACATGGCCCCCATAGTGACATGGCCACAACTGACCTGCTGCCCAATGTGACATGGCCCCCACAGTGACATGGCCACCACTGACCTGCTGCTCACTGTGACATAGCCCCCACAGTGACATGACCACCAGTGGCCTGTTGCTCACTGTGACATGGCCACCACTGACCTGCTGCACACTGTGACATGACCTCACAGTGACATGGCCACCACTGACCTGCTGCCCACTGTTACTGGCCACCACAGTGACATGACCACCACTGACCTGCTGCCCACTGTGATATATCACCCACAGTGACATGGCCACCACTGACCTGCTGACCACTGTGACATGTCCCAAAGAGTAACATGATCACCACTGACCCGCTGCCCACTGTGTCATGTCCCCACAGTGACATGGCCACCACTGACCTGCTGACCACTGTGACATAGCCGCACAGTGACATGGCCACCACTGACCTGCTGCCCACTGTGACATGGCCCCACAGTGACATTCCACCACTGACCTGCTGCCCACTGTGACATAGCCCCCACAGTGACATGGCAACCAGTGGCCTGTTTCTCACTGTGACGTGGCCACCACTGACCTGGTGCACACTGTGACATGACCAGAAGTGACATGGCCACCAGTGACACGCTGCCCACTGTGACATGGCCCCCACAGTGACATGGCCACCACTAACCTGCTGCGCACTTTGACATGGCCCAACAGTGACATGGCCAGCACTGACCTGCTATCCACTGTGACATAGGCCCCAGAGTGACATGGCCACAACTGACCTGCTGCTCACTGTGACATGGCCCCAAGTGACATGTCCACCACTGACCCGCTGCCCACTGTGACATGGCCCCCACAGTGACATACCACCACTGACCTGCTGCCCACTGTGACATAGCCCCCATAGTGACATGGCCACAACTGACCTGCTGCTCACTGTGACATGGCCGCAAAGTGACATGGCCACCACTGATCTGCTGCCCACTGTGACATGGCCCCCACATTGACATGCCCACCACTGACATGCTGCCCACTGTGACATGGCCCCACAGTGACATGGCCACCACTGACCCACTGCCCAATGTGACATAGCCCCACAGTGACATGACCACCTGTGGCCTGCTGCCCAATGTGACATGGCCACAACTGATCTGCTGCCCACCTTGACATGACCTCACAGTGACATGGCCACCACTGACACGCTGACCACTGTGACATGGCCCCCACAGTGACATGGCCACCACTGATCCGCTGACCACTGTGACATGGCCCCCATAGTGACATGGCCACCACTGACCTGCTGCCCAATGTGACATGGCCCCCACAGTGACATGGCCACCACTGACCTGCTGCTCACTGTGACATAGCCCCCACAGTGACATGACCACCAGTGGCCTGTTGCTCACTGTGACATGGCCACCACTGACCTGCTGCACACTGTGACATGACCTCACAGTGACATGGCCACCACTGACACACTGACCACTGTGACATGTCCCCCACAGTGACATGGCCACCACTGACCTGCTGCCCACTGTGACATGGCCCCCATAGTGACATGGCCACAACTGACCTGCTGCCCACTGTGACATGACCCCCATAGTGACATGATCACCACTGACCTGCTGCCCACTGTGACATGGCCACCAGAGTGACATGGCCACCACTGACCTGCTGCACACTGTGACATGACCTCACAGTGACATGGCCACCACTGACCTGCTCCCCACTGTGATATGTCCCATAGAGTAACATGATCACCACTGACATGCTCCCCAGTGTGACATGGCCCCACAGTGACGTGGCCACTACTGACCTGCTGCCCACTGTTACTGGCCACCACAGTGACATGACCACCACTGACCTGCTGCCCACTGTGATATATCACCCACAGTGACATGGCCACCACTGACCTGCTGACCACTGTGACATGTCCCAAACAGTAACATGATCACCACTGACCCGCTGCCCACTGTGTCATGTCCCCACAGTGACATGGCCACCACTGACCTGCTGCCCACTGTGACATAGCCCCCACAGTGACATGGCAACCAGTGGCCTGTTGCTCACTGTGACGTGGCCACCACTGACCTGGTGCACACTGTGACATGACCAGAAGTGACATGGCCACCAGTGACACGCTGCCCACTGTGACATGGCCCCCACAGTGACATGGCCACCACTAACCTGCTGCGCACTTTGACATGGCCCAACAGTGACATGGCCAGCACTGACCCACTGCCCAATGTGACATAGCCCCACAGTGACATGACCACCTGTGGCCTGCTGCCCAATGTGACATGGCCACAACTGATCTGCTGCCCACCTTGACATGACCTCACAGTGACATGGCCACCACTGACACGCTGACCACTGTGACATGGCCCCCACAGTGACATGGCCACCACTGACACGCTGACAACTGTGACATGGCCCCCATAGTGACATGGCCACAACTGACCTGCTGCCCACTGTGACATGGCCCCCATAGTGACATGGCCACAACTGACCTGCTGCCCAATGTGACATGGCCCCCACAGTGACATGGCCACCACTGACCTGCTGCTCACTGTGACATAGCCCCCACAGTGACATGACCACCAGTGGCCTGTTGCTCACTGTGACATGGCCACCACTGACCTGCTGCACACTGTGACATGACCTCACAGTGACATGGCCACCACTGACCTGCTGCCCACTGTTACTGGCCACCACAGTGACATGACCACCACTGACCTGCTGCCCACTGTGATATATCACCCACAGTGACATGGCCACCACTGACCTGCTGACCACTGTGACATGTCCCAAAGAGTAACATGATCACCACTGACCCGCTGCCCACTGTGTCATGTCCCCACAGTGACATGGCCACCACTGACCTGCTGCCCACTGTGACATGGCCCCACAGTGACATTCCACCACTGACCTGCTGCCCACTGTGACATAGCCCCCACAGTGACATGGCAACCAGTGGCCTGTTTCTCACTGTGACGTGGCCACCACTGACCTGGTGCACACTGTGACATGACCAGAAGTGACATGGCCACCAGTGACACGCTGCCCACTGTGACATGGCCCCCACAGTGACATGGCCACCACTAACCTGCTGCGCACTTTGACATGGCCCAACAGTGACATGGCCAGCACTGACCTGCTATCCACTGTGACATAGGCCCCAGAGTGACATGGCCACAACTGACCTGCTGCTCACTGTGACATGGCCCCAAGTGACATGTCCACCACTGACCCGCTGCCCACTGTGACATGGCCCCCACAGTGACATACCACCACTGACCTGCTGCCCACTGTGACATAGCCCCCATAGTGACATGGCCACAACTGACCTGCTGCTCACTGTGACATGGCCGCGAAGTGACATGGCCACCACTGATCTGCTGCCCACTGTGACATGGCCCCCACATTGACATGCCCACCACTGACATGCTGCCCACTGTGACATGGCCCCACAGTGACATGGCCACCACTGACCCACTGCCCAATGTGACATAGCCCCACAGTGACATGACCACCTGTGGCCTGCTGCCCAATGTGACATGGCCACAACTGATCTGCTGCCCACCTTGACATGACCTCACAGTGACATGGCCACCACTGACACGCTGACCACTGTGACATGGCCCCCACAGTGACATGGCCACCACTGATCCGCTGACCACTGTGACATGGCCCCCATAGTGACATGGCCACCACTGACCTGCTGCCCAATGTGACATGGCCCCCACAGTGACATGGCCACCACTGACCTGCTGCTCACTGTGACATAGCCCCCACAGTGACATGACCACCAGTGGCCTGTTGCTCACTGTGACATGGCCACCACTGACCTGCTGCACACTGTGACATGACCTCACAGTGACATGGCCACCACTGACACACTGACCACTGTGACATGTCCCCCACAGTGACATGGCCACCACTGACCTGCTGCCCACTGTGACATGGCCCCCATAGTGACATGGCCACAACTGACCTGCTGCCCACTGTGACATGACCCCCATAGTGACATGATCACCACTGACCTGCTGCCCACTGTGACATGGCCACCAGAGTGACATGGCCACCACTGACCTGCTGCACACTGTGACATGACCTCACAGTGACATGGCCACCACTGACCTGCTCCCCACTGTGATATGTCCCATAGAGTAACATGATCACCACTGACATGCTCCCCAGTGTGACATGGCCCCACAGTGACGTGGCCACTACTGACCTGCTGCCCACTGTTACTGGCCACCACAGTGACATGACCACCACTGACCTGCTGCCCACTGTGATATATCACCCACAGTGACATGGCCACCACTGACCTGCTGACCACTGTGACATGTCCCAAACAGTAACATGATCACCACTGACCCGCTGCCCACTGTGTCATGTCCCCACAGTGACATGGCCACCACTGACCTGCTGCCCACTGTGACATAGCCCCCACAGTGACATGGCAACCAGTGGCCTGTTGCTCACTGTGACGTGGCCACCACTGACCTGGTGCACACTGTGACATGACCAGAAGTGACATGGCCACCAGTGACACGCTGCCCACTGTGACATGGCCCCCACAGTGACATGGCCACCACTAACCTGCTGCGCACTTTGACATGGCCCAACAGTGACATGGCCAGCACTGACCCACTGCCCAATGTGACATAGCCCCACAGTGACATGACCACCTGTGGCCTGCTGCCCAATGTGACATGGCCACAACTGATCTGCTGCCCACCTTGACATGACCTCACAGTGACATGGCCACCACTGACACGCTGACCACTGTGACATGGCCCCCACAGTGACATGGCCACCACTGACACGCTGACCACTGTGACATGTCCCAAACAGTAACATGATCACCACTGACCCGCTGCCCACTGTGTCATGTCCCCACAGTGACATGGCCACCACTGACCTGCTGCCCACTGTGACATAGCCCCCACAGTGACATGGCAACCAGTGGCCTGTTGCTCACTGTGACGTGGCCACCACTGACCTGGTGCACACTGTGACATGACCAGAAGTGACATGGCCACCAGTGACACGCTGCCCACTGTGACATGGCCCCCACAGTGACATGGCCACCACTAACCTGCTGCGCACTTTGACATGGCCCAACAGTGACATGGCCAGCACTGACCTGCTATCCACTGTGACATAGGCCCCACAGTGACATGGCCACAACTGACCTGCTGCTCACTGTGATATGGCCCCAAGTGACATGGCCACCACTGACCCGCTGCCCACTGTGACATGGCCCCCACAGTGACATGGCCACCACTGACCTGCTGCCCACTGTGACATTGGCCCCACAGTGACATGGCTACCAGTGACCTGTTGCTCACTGTGACATGGCCACCACTGACCTGCTGCACAGTGTGACATGACGTCACATTTGTTATAGACTATCGTGCCAAAATGATGCAAGTTAGGACTAATTAAATTTAAATTGTTTATTTAGCAAGCGGCAATAAGCAAAACAGCGCTGGGCGGCCGGGGAGTCCCTGCTCCACCAACGGCGCGCAATCACTCCCCGAGGGTCCGTCTTTTTTATATCCTCCGCCTTCCGTTATCGGGTCTCTCTGAGAGGTGTACCCTGCGTCTGCGCACTTTGCAGCTAGGGGGTCGCTCCATCCGGGTCTTCCTCACGTCACCAGCTCCTCGTATTTCCTGCTTTCCTGAGAGTGGCTCACAAAGCTTTTGTTTATATCTTACAGAATATAAGCACTACCCCTCTTTTTTTTTCTTCTTGTTCTCCCCTTTGTCCTTCTCCCCTTTCTCCCTCTTTTCAGTCTTTTGCCTAGTAGGAGTCCTTGCTTCAGCATTTCAACTTAGATAAGCACTTACAGTCTGTTAGTCGTTACACAGTGTAATAGTTAAGATTAAGCTTAGGCCTACATAGTTTATGGAATAACATGTCACGAGCTCCCAGTATCTTCTATGGAATTTGAAGAACAAACAGTTTACTGTCTATCACAATCCCCCCTTTTTCTTTTTATCATTTTGTTCATCAAATCGTTGCAATTCTTGTTGACTTAATAGGAGAGTTTTTTTCAATCTAAAGTCATCATCTAATTGGTCGTTTTTGGCTTTAATGAGTATTGGACGGGTGACAGATATCAGATATGTTACCCGTTGCATCATTCTCCAAGTTATGACATATAATATTATTGACAAAGTCAAACTGATTAAGATTAATATCAAGAGAACCACAATGGGGTGACACAACTTGTTCAAGATGCCTGTAGCAGTAGGTGACCATCCAAAAAGGGTGTCCCACCAGTTATGTTCTGCATTCTTTTTTGCTCTTTCCAAGACTCGGTGTATTTCTTCCACATTGTGATGAACAGTTATTAAGGTTTTCTGTCCGTTTTCTCTAATTTTCTCTAAAATTCTAATTAAGTCTTTATGTTGAAGTAACTGCCTAACCAAAGTGAGATTCATTCCAATGGGTGTAGGTTGTAAATTATGTATTAATGTATAATTGGATTGCAGGAATTCATAAGACACGACCGGGGCTAAATAGGAAAAGTCACATCCAATTATCTTTGTGAAATTGCAAACACAGAGATTTGAATAATTTTTTTGTTTCTACTATGATCTTGTCTACGGTTAAGAATTCACAAACCGTCCTCAAACATACACAACCTTTGCCAATATATATAAGTACTGTTTTAGGATTTTCATTGGGATGGACCTCAAAGTGACAAATATTTTGTTCAGTATCTAGACAAATATCTTGTGCCTCAATTGCATTGCCTTCACAAATGAATCCTTGTTGTTCCCGTACAATGCAGGACTCTAGATTGACAGTTTGCCATTTTTCGTTTACCTTTCGGGCCCATGCTCTATGCTCAAAAGGATAGAGTATGGTCCCGTTGTGATTCAGCCCTAATGCAATGATAGGATAAATTTGGTATATGGTGGCATTGTAAATAGTGAGTATAAAGGTAGTAGCTGTGTTTGTGATGGGATCATAGGTAAAGTTTACCAGGTTCCACCAGGATTGGAGTTCCTTTTCAAAATTAGTAGCACTGTTCCAAATTATTCTCCGAATTTCAGTAGGAAGAATACCTTCTTCACCTTCTCTTATAATTGAGGCAGCTATCGACTGCATCCATATTTGAGCCTGGATGCAGCTGAGAGCTAAAGAGAGGTTATTTTGGAGCACACTGAGTGCATCTGTAATCAATTCATGATCCTTTATATTTACCTTTTCCCCTTTTGGTAATACATTTGACAACAACCACTGGTTAGCCCCCAAAGCCAATAAGGAAGATTGCAAAGGCCTTTGTATATTAGTTAAATCACTAATTGAGGTAGCCAATTTGTTCATTATCACCTCCGAATCAATACTATTTAAAACTCCCAATCCTGTTCCCAAAGCACCGGTTAAGTCTCTCTGCGTTCTTTTTGCGTGAGGAATTTGTTTTTGCAGCCAGGTTGTCCATCCCTCGTAAGAAGTCTTTAGGAAAGGTGAACAGGCTGGCTGAATATTTGAAACATTATTTTGCATCAGCAATTTAACTTGTTTGAGAGACCACGCCGGGTTAAACAGCATTTGTTGTTGACCTGTATTCCTAATTGCATATGGTCCAATTTCAAAAATTCTTGGGCTAAGCACGACTGTTGGTTGTGTTGGAACAGTATGAGTAGTCCGAGTAGTCTCTTTGGAAGCGTGGGTTGTGGTTGTTGTAATTTTCTCCTGTATATTCAATGGAAATCGGAAAGATATAGCTTGATCTCTTGACCTGGTTCCTCCCAAACAAATTATGGGCACCGGTTGGGTTGCAGTAAATGCATACCAACAGACCTCTGACTCACAATGGGTTTGAGCTATTTTAGATTCCGTTTTGTCTCTGATAACGATTTGAGTAAAAGGGGGCTGACGGACGGTTTGAATTAAAGGGTGCCGACTTATTATCACATTTACATTGAATACTCTGCAGCCTATCTGTATCTCATCTCCTTTTTTAGCTGTCCAGGTATGGGATGAATTCTCCCATTTATGTGTTTGGAGTGTTAGGTTATTGCTTAGTATGGCAGTTGCTAACTCTGTCCCATACAAATCTGCATCCATACTTCCTGTATGTCCATAATAAGCATCTGTCCAAGGCCATATAATTTGATTAGTTAGGGTATGTTCAAAAGGTTGGTGGGATTGGTTAGTCGTTCTAGCCCATCCTGGTAGTGTATTCATTGTGGCTAATACACCTAGCCAGACTATCCAATAGCTCCAATAGAAGACTGGCGGGATTCTATTGATTAGCATATTTTTTCTTAGTCTCTTTTGTATGAGGGTGTCTGGCACTCTCGTCTGACCCTTTTCCCTCAGAGGCCTTTTTTTCTTCAGAGTAGGGCAGTAAAGTTTTCCCCACTTTGGTACGTCTCTGCCTCCTCTGCCTACTCTGTTGCTTAGAGCAGCAGGGTGTTCCATCTTCTTGGCAGCAGCCGTATTCTTCAGGGGTACGTTTGCCTCTATTCCCGGGACACATAGGTTTCCCAGTTTTTATCTTTGACCTCGGGTTCACGATAGGGGACCCAGGAGATGTGCTTTCTACAGATCACCCTTAGGTTCTGAGGGTGTTATTCAGTAGGCCAATTAGGGTGAGTGCACTCTCTTTCAAGATTTATCCTTTTAGTAAATATTTTCTGTCAAATTTTAGAATCTTCAATTATTTTCCTGTTTTTACTCCAATTTTTAGGGCCTGATTAGTTAATCTCTGTTCTCGTTAATAACACTAATTACAACTAGACCGGAGATTTATTCCATGTGCATTATGAATCCCCCAGCCTTCTTTACATACATTACACTTTATGCATATAAAAGAAAAACAAATACAAGTTTCAATTGGACAAAATATTAGGGTCTCACTCATCGAGTCCTTCGTAGGTTCTTTTCTCACAATGTGTAGAGAGCTCTTTCAGGTTTTCCGAAGGGTGACTCGTAGATCCTCAGGAGGGCTGGTCACTTTCCAGGCTGGATCCTGTATAGGTCCCTTTACTCGGCTTGCGTGTGTCCACCCCTTCTCAGCAGTCCGAACAGCAGTTTCTGTAGTGATAAGAGCAACATAGGGTCCTTCCCAACGGGGGCTCAAAGAAGATTCTTTCCATGATTTGATTAGTACTTTATCTCCTGGTTGGATTTGATGCATGGCCACATCCAATGGAGGCCTTTGTACTACCATCCCCCGGGTCTGTAGTTGTTTTCTCCTTGCCATTAGCTGTATCAGGTAGGATTTTATCTTTAATTCTTCAAGTTGGGGGTGATCCGGTGGTATTTCTAAATCATAGGGCATCCCATATAGCATTTCAAAGGGAGAAATGCCTACATCAGTTCGGGGCTGAGTTCTGATATTTAACAATGCTAAAGGGAGACACTTTACCCATGACATTTTAGTTTCTAACATTAGTTTGGTAAGTTGTTTTTTTATTTCTCCGTTCATACGTTCAACTTTCCCTGAGCTCTGCGGGTGCCACGGAGTGTGGTACTGCCACTGTGTACCCAGTGCAGCCAAAGTCTCTTTGGCTACTCTGGATACAAAGTGTGGACCCCTATCTGAATCTATTGTTTCTATTGCTCCATACCGAGGTATAATTTCTTCAAGTAGTATCCTTGTTACTGTGTGAGCTGTGGCTCGGGCTGTGGAAAAGGCTTCTACGAATTGAGTTAAATGATCTATAATTACTAATAAGTATTTATACCTCCCCACCTTTGGTAATTCAGTAAAGTCTATTTGTATTCTTGCAAAAGGTCTATGAGCCAATTCTCGCCCCCCATATATTCGTTTTCTTATTTGATGTTTATTTACTTTTTGACAAACGAGACATTCTCCTATCACTCGTTTGGCTATATCATATATCCCAATGCACATGTATTTAGTTGCAAATTGATCCACTAATGCCTGAGTTCCCCAATGAGTGTTTTTATGGAATTGTTGCATTATTTTGGTAGCTATGGGTTTTGGGAGAACTTCTCGGCCGTCCGGGAGTTCCCATTTTCCATTAGCTTTCTGTTGAATCCCCATTTGATTTAATTTTGCTTGTTCTTGAACAGTAAAACTTAAAAGTTCATAGGATTTTCCATGAAAAAAGCACCACTTAAACCCTGGTCTTTCACATACACATTCTATGCCATCTACTCCGTATTCTTTCCAGCAACCATAACAGGGGAGGTAATTATCTCCACAATTAACACACCGCTTTCTGTCCTCTATCGGATCATCCAAGTGCAGTGCTAATAGCGCTGCTCTCTTTGCCTCTTGATCAGCAAGGTTATTCCCCCGTACTAAAGGATTTAGCCCCCTCTGGTGTCCCTTTAGGTGTACTACCGCAATTTCACTGGGCCCTCGTATAGCTTGCAAAATTTGTGATATTAACTCCTGATGTACTAGGCTCTTCCCCCGAGAATTGATTAAACCTCTTTCTTCCCATATTTTCCCAAAGGTATGTACTACTCCAAAGGCATATCTAGAATCAGTGTATATAGTTCCCACTTTTCCATTTAGTAATTGTAAAGCCTTTAATACTGCATATAATTCACATGCCTGTGCTGACCAGCTGGGATTCAAGGGTCCTGATTCTATTACCTTAAAAGTTTTTCCATCAATTATGGAATACCC
Source organism: Strix uralensis (assembly GCF_047716275.1). Taxonomy (NCBI): domain Eukaryota; kingdom Metazoa; phylum Chordata; class Aves; order Strigiformes; family Strigidae; genus Strix; species Strix uralensis. The sequence continues at coordinate 163,508 of NW_027436781.1, read as the reverse complement.
TGATTTTCTTTTTCCTTCTACCACTCGAGAGGATCCATCTACAAATAATTTTTCTCCTTTCCCCAATTCCTCTTCTTCCAAATCTGGTCTTATCTTAGTCTGCTCCTCGATGTTACGGAGGCAATCATGAAAAAGATCTTGACTAGGTTCTCCATACAAAAATTGGGCTGGATTTTGTAACGATGTTGTTTCAAGGGTCAGGTAGGGGGATGTAATGAGGATTGCCTCATATTTTACCAGTCTAGCATCGGTTATCCATTTTTCTGCTTTTTGCTGTAACACACCTCTAATATTATGGGGTGATAGTACCCTTAATTCACTACCAAAAGTTATTTTATGCGCTTCCTCAACTAACAAAGCAGCTGCCACCACAACTTGTAGGCATGTAGGCCATCCCCGACTTACGGGGTCCAGTAATTTTGAGATATATGCTACTGATTTCTTTTTTCCTGCCCATTCTTGGGCTAATACTCCAAATGCAGTTCCTTCCTCTGTGTTGACAAATAAGAAAAATGGTCTTTTTAGGTCGGGCAAGCTCAGAACAGGAGCATTTACCAATTCAGTTTTTAATTCTTTTAACCGTTGATCATCTTCCTGAGTCCATTTTAATAATCCATTTTTAGTTATTTTGGTGTATAAAAACTTCACCTTTCCACTATACCCTTCGATCCACTGCTTACAATATCCAAATAGCCCTAATAGTTGTCGGACTTGTTTTTCAGTTTTTGGACTTGGTAGGGAAAGTATCCCTTTAACTCTTTCTGGATCTAATTTCTTAGTTCCTTGACTTAATCGATGCCCTAAGTATTTAACTTCCTTTTCAACAAATTGCAATTTGGATTTTGACACCTTCAATTCCTTTAAGCTCAGGAAGTTTAACAATTTGATACTTTCTTCCCGAACCCTTTCCTCATCCTCCCCTGCTATTAAAAGATCATCTACATACTGGACTAGGGTAAGGGTATCTCCTATCTGGTAATCCTGTAAAATTTGTTCTAAGGCTTGCCCAAACAGGTTTGGGGATTCAGTGAAACCTTGGGGTAGGACTGTCCACCGGAGTTGAGTTTTCCTGTGGGTATCTGGGTCCTCCCACTCAAAAGCAAAATAGTTTCTGCATTCCTCTTTTAAGGGACAGGCCCAGAAAGCGTCCTTCAAGTCTATTACACTGTACCACCGGTCATTCGGGCCTAATTGACTTAAGAGAGTGTGTGGGTTAGCTACTACAGGGAATCTAGTTACAGTCCTTTTGTTAATTTCCCTTAGGTCATGGACTAATCTATACCCCCCATCTGCCTTCTTGACAGGTAAAATGGGAGTATTAAAAGGGGACATGCAGGGTTCCAATAATCCCTGCTTTATTAATCTCTGAATTTCTGGTTTTAATCCTTGCCTTCCCTCCAGAGGTATGGGATATTGCTTAATCCTCACCGGTACCTCAGGATCCCGGATGGTTACCATAAAAGGTTCAACATTCAGTTTTCCCACCGTATCTGGAGTGTACCATACTTCAGGGTTGATTTTAGCCTCATCTTCAACCCGTAAGGGGCATATTTTGATTTCAAGTTTGTGTTCTGTTACTTCCAAACTAATTCCTAATTCAATCATTAGATCCCTCCCCAGTAGGTTATAATCTGCCTCAGGTACTAACAATAAGGATCCCACCCCCACTTTAGAATCTGTTTCAAGGAGTACATCTTTAATTACCGGTACTCCGAATGGTTCTCCTTTTGCCCCGACTACTTGTACTTTTTCTGATGAAATCTTACATCCTTGGGGCAATGATTGAACAGTAGATCTCTCCGCTCCTGAATCTACTAAAAATTCTACCTCCTGTTGCTGAGGACCTACTTTTAACTTTATCAAGGGCTCAGTTCGTTCTCGGGTCCCCAGCAAATAGAGCCCCTGACACCCCTAATCTTCTTTAAACATTCTCTCATCCATCATTCTCCTTCTGCAGCTCTTCTTTGTGTGACCTTTTCTTCCGCAATAAAAGCAGACAATACCCCCTTTTTCTCTCTCTCTCTCCGGTTCCTTTGATCTATAGCCTGTTCTTTGATCTTCTTGTTTTCTGCCAGCACTGTTCACTCTCTGTCCTTCCCTTATCGCAGCTACCATCATTCTGGTATGTTTCTTTTGAGTCTCGTCCTCCCTTCGGACATAGACTTTCTGTGCTTCCCTCAGTAATTCATCCAACCCCCGATCCTGCCAATCTTCTATTTTTTCTATCTTCTTTCTAATATCTATCCATGCTTTTGCCACAAATTGTGTCTTTAACAATGCCTGTCCCACTGGGGTATTAGGGTCCAGTCCTGAGTAAAGCTGAAGATTTTTTCTCAGTCTCTCTAACCACTTGGTAGGGGTTTCATCTTTTTTCTGATGTTCACTAAAAGCTTTGTTTATATTTTGTCCTCTAGGGACTGATTCTCTTATACCCTGGATTACAATCGTCCTCAGGTCTTGCATATGACCTCTATTGATTTCATTTTGATTATTCCAATTAGGTCGATTTAGAGGCCATTTTACATCTGCTGCCGGACCTTGCTGATGCTGTTGATCCCAAATTCTCATTCCTGCTCTCCTGATCATATCCCTTTCTTCAACAGTGAATAGTATAGCCATTATGGCTTGTATTTCATCCCAGGTATAGATGTTTGGTCCTAAAAACTGATCCACCCGCTCTGCCACACCTAAAGGATCCTCCAATAGATTCCCCATCTCTTTTTTAAATTCTCTGACGTCCCCTGAATTAAGAGGGACAGTCACATATCCCATGCCAGGCTCGGGTCCTCCCATCGCAACCTCCCTTAGGGGGTACAAGCTACTGTCACCCCCCCCCCATTCTAGTTTGACTACGGGTTATTCGTCTTGGTTCTTTCGGGGATTCAGGTGGAGAGTCTGAATTCTCTGGGTCCTCCGGCGCAGTTGGAGGAGGTGAAGGCGCCGGAGGTGGGGGTGGAGGTATGTAAGGAGGAGGAGAGGTGGGAGGTTCGTCCTCATCACGTACCTTCTTTTTCTTAACTTTTTCCTTTAGAGGATATAGATTTATTCGGGTATCTGATGCTATCCATACCTGTGCATATTCACTCTCCTCTAAATTAAAGGGTTCCCTTGAGTTGACATAAATGTTTAGGGCTTGGCAGACCCATTCTTCAAAGGACCCAAAACCAGGCCAATAGAGATGGTCGCCTCTGATTTGTTTCCCTCCCCAAACTTCCATACAATAATAAATAATTTTTGCTTTGTCCTTACCCCGCCTAGAGGGGTAATCTTCCCAATGGTTTAACATCAAGCCTAAAGGGCTATCTGGTGGTATTTGGGGGTACCTCACCTCGGGTCCCAAATCACCCATGGGATCAGAAAGCTTGCTCTTCTTCTGTCCCATCTTCCGGAGCGCCTTCACACACTCACACAATTCGCTTCCCCCTTTTCATGACCCAGTCCCTCGCGGGATATGGGAACTGCACTACCGAGGGGTCCGCACTCGCTTCGCCCTGCTGGGCGTCTCACACACCACGCTCCGGGAAACTCAACCCCAACCGAACGGTAACCGGCCTATACTCACCCAACCCTGCGTCTTCGTCCGGGGCTTCGTGCACAAAGATTACGGGGTTACCGGTATTTTTTTGCTTGTTGCCGAGTTTTGGAGTTCGTCGGTAGAGGGCGTGATGTGATAGCACTCAGCCGGGGCCGCTGAACTCAGTGGGCGCGCCTCCCCGTATGGGACTTCCCACCAGATTGCCTCTATCCGAGTCACGGCACCAATTTTGTTATAGACTATCGTGCCAAAATGATGCAAGTTAGGACTAATTAAATTTAAATTGTTTATTTAGCAAGCGGCAATAAGCAAAACAGCGCTGGGCGGCCGGGGAGTCCCTGCTCCACCAACGGCGCGCAATCACTCCCCGAGGGTCCGTCTTTTTTATATCCTCCGCCTTCCGTTATCGGGTCTCTCTGAGAGGTGTACCCTGCGTCTGCGCACTTTGCAGCTAGGGGGTCGCTCCATCCGGGTCTTCCTCACGTCACCAGCTCCTCGTATTTCCTGCTTTCCTGAGAGTGGCTCACAAAGCTTTTGTTTATATCTTACAGAATATAAGCACTACCCCTCTTTTTTTTTCTTCTTGTTCTCCCCTTTGTCCTTCTCCCCTTTCTCCCTCTTTTCAGTCTTTTGCCTAGTAGGAGTCCTTGCTTCAGCATTTCAACTTAGATAAGCACTTACAGTCTGTTAGTCGTTACACAGTGTAATAGTTAAGATTAAGCTTAGGCCTAAATAGTTTATGGAATAACATGTCACGAGCTCCCAGTATCTTCTATGGAATTTGAAGAACAAACAGTTTAATGTCTATCACAACATTGACATGGCCACAACTGACACGCTGCCCACTGTGACATGGCCCCCATAGTGACATGGCCGCCACTGACCTGCTGCACACTGTGAAATGACCTCACAGTGACATGGCCACCACTGACCTGCTCGCCACTGTGACATGTCCCATAGAGTAACATGATCACCACTGACATGCTGCCCACTGTGATATGGCCCCACAGTGACATGGCCACCACTGACCTGCTGCCCACTGTGACATGGCCCCCACAGTGACATGGCTACCACTGACCTGATACCCACTGTGACATGTCCCCCACAGAGACATGGCCACCACTGACCTGCTGCCCACTGTGACATATCCCACACAGTGACATGGCCACCACTGACCTGCTGCCCACTGTGACATAGCCGCCATAGTGACATGGCCACCACTGACCTGCTCCCCACTGTGACATGGCCCCCACAGAGGCATGGCCACAACTGACCTGCTGCCCACTGTGACATAGCCCCCACAGTGACATGGCCACAACTGACCTGCTGCTCACTGTGACATGGCCCCACAGTGACATGGCCACCACTTATCCGCTGCCCACTGTGACATAGCCCCCATAGTGACATGGCCACCACTGACCTGCTACCACTGTGACATAGCCCTCATAGTGACATGGCCACCTATGACCTGCTGCCCACTGTGACATGGCCCCATAGTGACCTGACTACCACCGACCTGCTGCCCACTGTGACATAGCCCCCACAGTGACATGGCAACCAGTGGCCTATTGCTCACTGTGACATGGCCACCACTGACCTGCTGCCAACTGTGACATAGTCCCACAGTGACATGGCAACCAGAGGCCTGTTACTCACTGTGACGTGGCCACCACTGACCTGCCGCACACTGTGACATGACCTCACAGTGACATGGCCACAACTGACACGCTGCCCACTGTGACATGGCTCCCACAGTGACATGGCCACCACTGACCTGCTGCCCGATGTGACATGGCCCCCACAGTGACATGGCCACCACTGACACGCTGACCACTGTGACATGTCCCCCACTGTGACATGGCCACAACTGACCTGCTGCTCACTGTGACATGGCCCCAAGTGACATGGCCACCACTGACTCGCTGCCCACTGTGACATGTCCCAAACAATAACATGATCACCACTGACGCGCTGCCCACTGTGACATAGCCGCACAGTGACATGGCCACCTCTGACCTGCTACACACTGTGACATGGCCCCACAGTGACATGCCACCACTGACCTGCTGCCCACTGTGATATACCCCCCACAGTGACATGGCCACCAGTGGCCTGTTGCTCAGTGTGACATGGCCATCACTGACCTGCTGCACACTGTGATGTAGCACCCACAGTGACATGGCCACCACTGACCCGCTGCCCACTGTGATATATCACCCACAATGACGTGGCCACCACTGACCTGCTGCCCACTGTGACATGGCACCCATAGTGACATGGCCACCACTGACCCACTGACCACTGTGACATAGCCGCACAGTGACATGGCCACCACTGACCTGATGCCCACTGTGACATGGCCCCACAGTGACATGGCCAACACTGACCTGATGCCCACTGTGACATGGTCCCAACAGCGACATGGCCTCCACTGACCTGCTGCCCACTATGACATGGCCGCACAGTGACATGCCACCACTGACCTGCTGGCCACTGTGACATAGCCCCCACAGTGACATGGCAACCAGTGGCCTGTTGCTCACTGTGACGTGGCCACAACTGACCTGCTGCCCACTGTGACATGACCTGAAGTGACATGGCCACCACTGACACGCTGCCCACTGTGACATGGCCCCCACAGTGACATGGCCACCACTAACCTGCTGCGCACTGTGACATGGCCCAACAGTGACATAGCCACCACTGATTTGCTATCCACTGTGACATAGCCCCCACAGTGACATGGCCACCACTGATCTGCTGCCCAATGTGACATGACCTCACCGTGACATGGCCACCACTGACCCGCTGACCACTGTGACATGGCCCCCACAGTGACATGGCCACCACTGACCTGCTGTCCAATGTGACATAGCCCCCATAGTGACATGGCCACAAGTGAGCTGCTGCCCACTGTGACATAGACCTCACAGTGACATGGCCATCTCTGAACCGCTGCCAACTGTGATGTAGCACCCACAGTGACATGGCCACCAGTGACTCGCTCCCCACTGTGACATGTCCCAAACAGTAACATGATCACCACTGACATGCTGCCCTCTGTGACATGGCCCCACAGTGACGTGGCCACTGCTGACCTACTGCCCAATGTGACATGGCCCCCACAGTGACATGGCCACCACTGACCAGCTGCCCACTGTGACATGGGACCCACAGTGACATACCACCAGTGACCTGCTGCCCACTGTGACATAGCCCCAAAAGTGACATGGCCACAACTTACCTGCTGCTCACTGTGACATGGCCGCACAGTGACATGGCCACCACTGACCTGCTGCCGACTGTGACATGGCCCCCACAGTGACATGGCAACCACTGACGTGCTGCCCACTGTGACATGGCCCCACAGTGACATGACCATCAGTGGCCTGCTGCCCAATGTGACATGGCCACAACTGATCTGCGGCCCACTGTGACATGACCTCACAGTGACATGTCCACCACTGACACGCTGACAACTGTGACATGGCCCCCACAGTGACATGGCCACCACTGACCAGCTGACCACTGTGACATGGCCCCCACAGTGACATGGCCACCACTGACCCGCTGACCACTCTGACATGGCCCCCACATTGACATGGCCTCCACTGACCTGCTGCCCACGGTGACATGGCCCCCATAGTGACATGGCCACAACTGACCTGCTGCCCAATGTGACATAGCCCCCACAGTGACATGGCAACCAGTGGCCTGTTGCTCACTGTGACATGCCCACCATTGACCTGCTGCACACTGTGACATGACCTCACCGTGACATGGCCACAACTGACATGCTGCCCACTGTGACATGGCCCCACAGTGACATGCCACCACTGACCTGCTGCCCACTGTGACATGGCCCAACAGTGACGTGGCCACCACTGACATGCTGCTCACTGTGACATGGCCCCAAGTAACATGGCCACCACTGACGCACTGCCCACTGTGACATAGCCCCCATAGTGACATGGCCACCTCTGGCCTGCTACCCACTGTGACATAGCCCTCATAGTGAAATCGCCACCTATGACCTTCTGCCCACTGTGACATGGCCCTCATAGTGACATGGCCAGCACTGACCTGCTTCCCACTGTGACATGGCCCCCATAGTGACATGGCCACAACTGACCTGCTGCCCACTGTGACATAGCCCCCACAGTGACATGGCAACCAGTGGCCTGTTGCTCACTGTGACATGGCCACCACTGACCTGCTGCCCGCTGTGACAGGGCCCCCACAGTGACATGGCCACCACTGACACGCTGACCACTGTGACATGTCCCCCACTGTGACATGGCAACAACTGACCTGCTGCCCACGGTGACATGGCCCCCATAGTGACATGGCCACAACTGACCTGCTGCCCACTGTGACATAGCCCCCACAGTGACATGGCAACCAGTGGCCTGTTGCTCACTGTGACATGGCCACCACTGACCCGCTGCCCACTGTGCTATATGAGCCACAGTGACATGGCCACCACTGACCCGCTGCCCACTGTGATATATGACACACAGTGACATGGCCACCACTGACCCGCTGCCCACTGTGATATATCACCTACAGTGACATGGCCACCACTGACCCGCTGCCCACTGTGATATATCACCTACAGTGACATGGCCACCACTGACCTGCTGCCCACTGTGACATGGCCCCCACAGTGACATGGCCACCACTGACCCGCTGACCACTGTGACATGGCCCCCACAGTGACATGGCTACCACTGACCTGCTGCCCACTGTGACATGGCCCCCACAGTGACATGGCCACCACTGACCCGCTGACCACTGTGACATGGCCCCCATACTGACATGGCCACCACTGACCTGCTCCCAATTGAGACATGTCCCATACAGTAACATGACCACTACTGGCATGCTGCCCACTGTCACATGGCCCCACAGTGACGTGGCCACCACTGACCTGCTGCCCACTGTGACTGCCTACCTCAGTGACATGGCCACCAGTGGATGGTTGCTGATTGTGACATGGCCACAACTGATCTGCTGCCCACTGTGACATGACCTCACAGTAACATGGCCACCACTGACCTGCTGCCCACTGTGACATGGCCCCCACAGTGACATGGCCACCACTGACCCGCTGACCACTGTGACATGGCCCCCACAGTGACATGGCTACCACTGACCTGCTGCCCACTGTGACATGGCCCCCACAGTGACATGGCCACCACTGACCTGCTTCCCACTGTGACATGGCCCCCATAGTGACATGGCCACCACTGACCTGCTCCCCACTGTGACATGTCCCATACAGTAACATGATTACTACTGACATGCTGCCAACTGTCACATGGCCCCACAGTGAGGTGGCCACCACTGACCTGCTACCCACTGTGACTGGCCACCACAGTGACATGGCCACCAGTGGACTGTTGCTGATTGTGAAATGGTCACAACTGACCTGCTGCCCACTGTGACATGAACTCACAGTGACATGGGCACCACTGACCCGCTGACCACTGTGACATGGCCCCACAGTGACATTGCCACCACTGACCTGCTGCACACTGTGACATGGCCCCCACAGTGACACGGCCACTACTGACCTGCCGCCCACTGTGACATGGCCCCCACAGTGACATGGCCACCAGTAATCCGCTGCCCACTGTGACATAGCCGCACAGTGACATGGCAACCAGTGGCCTGTTGCTCACTGTGACATGGCCACCACTGGCATGCTGCACACTGTGGCATGACCTGAAGTGACATGCCAACAACTGACACGCAGCCCACTGTGACATGGCCCCCACAGTGACATGGCCACCACTGTCCTGCTGCCCCCTGTAACATGGCCCCACAGTGACATGGCCACCACTGATCCGCTGCCCACTGTGACATGCCCCCACAGTGACATGGCCACCAGTGACCTGCTGCCCTCTGTGACTGGCCACCACAGTGACATGGCCACCACTGACCTGCTGCACACTGTGACTGGCCACCACAGTGACATGGCCACCACTGACCTGCTGCCCACTGTGACATAGCCCCCATAGTGACATGGCCACAACTGACCTACTGCTCACTGTGACATGGCCGCACAGGAACATGGCCACCACTGATCTGCTGCCCACTGTGACATAGCCCCCACAGTGACATGGCCATCACTGACCTGCTGCCCACTGTGACATAGCCCCACAGTGACATGGCAACCAATGGCCTGTTTCTCACTGTGACATGGCCACCACTGACCTGCTGCACACTGTGACATGACCTCACAGTGTCATGGCCACCACTGACCTGCTGCCCAATGTGACATATCCCCGATAGTGACATGGCCACCACTGACCTGCTGCCCACTGTGATATGGCCCCCATAGTGACATGGCCAGCACTGACTTTCTCCCCACTGTGACATAGCCCCCACTGTGACATGGCAACCAGTGGCCTCTTACTCACTGTGACATGGCCATCACTGACCTGCTGCCCACTATGACATGGCCCCCATAGTGACATGGCCAACACTGACCCGCTGCCCACTGTGACATAGACGCCACAGTGACATGGCAACCAGTGGCCTGTTTCTCACTGTGACATGGCCACCACTGACCTGTTGCACACTGTGACATGACCTCACAGTGACATGGACACCACTGACCTGCTGCCCAATGTGACATAGCCCCCATAGTGACATGGCCACCACTGACCTGCTACCCACTGTGACATGGCCCCCAAAGAGACTTGGCCACAACTGACCTGCTGCCCACTGTGACATAGCCCCCACAGTGACATGGCAACCAGTGGCCTGTTTCTCACTGTGACATGGCCACCACTGACCTGTTGCACACTGTGACATGACCTCACAGTGACATGGACACCACTGACCTGCTGCCCACTGTGACATAGCCCCCACAGTGACATGGCAATCAGTGGCCTGTTGCTCACTGTGACATGGCCATCACTGACCTGCTGCACACTGTGACATGGCCCCACAGTGACGTGGCCACTACTGACCTGCTGCCCACTGTGACATGGCCCCCATAGTGACATGGCCACCACTGACCTGCTGCCCACTGTGACATGGCCCCCATAGTGACATGGCCACAACTGACCCGCTGCCCACTGTGACATGCCCCCATAGTGACATGTCCACCACTAAACTGCTGCCCACTGTGACTGGCCACCACAGTGACATGGCCACCACTGACCTGCTGCCCACTGTGACTGGCCACCACAGTGACATGGCCACCTCTGACCTGCTGCCCACTGTGACATGGGCCCCACAGTGACATACCACCACTGACCTGGTGCCCATGTGACATAGCCCCCACAGTGACATGGCAACCAGTGGCCTGTTGCTCAGTGTGACATGGTCACCACTGACCTGCTGCACACTGTGACATGGACCCATAGTGTCATGGCCACAACTGACCTGCTGCCCACTGTGAAATGGTCCCCACAGTGACATGGCCCCCACAGTGACATGGCCACCACTGATCCGCTGGCCACTGTGACATAGCCCCACAGTGACCTGGCCACCACTGACCTGCTACCCACTGTGACATGGCCCCCATAGTGACATGGGCACCACTGACCTGCTGCCCACTGTGACATTGCCCCCATAGAGTCTTGGCCACAACTGACCTGCTGCCCACTGTGACATAGCCCCCACATTGACATGGCAACCAGTGGCCTGTTTCTCACTGTGACATGGCCACCACTGACCTGTTGCACACCGTGACATGGCCCCCATAGTGACATGGCCAGCACTGACCTGCTGCCCACTGTGACATAGCCCCCACAGTGACATGGCAACCAGTGGCCTGTTGCTCACTGTGACATCGCCATCACTGACCTGCTGCACACTGTGACATGGCCCCACAATGACGTGGCCACTACTGACCTGCTGCACACTGTCTCATGGCCCCAATAGTGAAATGGCCACCACTGACCTCCTGCCCACTGTGACATGGCCCCCATAGTGACATGGCCACCACTGACCTGCTGCCCACTGTGACATAGCCCCCACAGTGACATGGCAACCAGTGGCGTGTTGCTCACTGTGACATGGCCATCACTGACCTGCTGCACACTGTGACATGGCCCCACAATGAAGTGGCCACTACTGACCTGCTGCACACTGTCTCATGGCCCCAATAGTGAAATGGCCACCACTGACCTGCTGCCCACTGTGACATGGCCCCCATAGTGACATGGCCACCACTGACCTGCTGGCCACTGTGACATAGACCCCACAGTGAAATGGCAACCAGTGGCCTGTTGCTCACTGTGACATGGCCACCACTAACCAGCTGCACACTGTGACATGACCTCACAGTAACATGGACACCACTGACCTGCTGCCCACTGTGACATGGACCCATAGTGACATGGCCACAACTGACCTGCTCCCCACTGTGACATGGTCCCCACAGTGACATGGCCACCACTGATCCACTAACCACTGTGACATAGCCCCACAGTGACCTGGCCACCACTGACCTGCTACCCACTGTGACATGGCCCCCATAGTGACATGGCCACCACTGACATGCTGCCCACTGTGACATGGCCCCCATAGTGACATGGCCACAACTGACCTGCTGCACCTTGTGACATGACCTCACAGTGACATGGCCACCACTGACCTGCTGCCCATTGTGACATGGCCCCCATAGAGACTTGGCCACAACTGAACTGCTGCCCACTGTGACATAGCCCCCACAGTGACATGGCAACCAGTGGCCTGTTTCTCACTGTGACATGGCCACCACTGACCTGCTGCACACTGTGACATGACCTCACAGTGACATGGACACCACTGACCTGCTGCCCACTGTGACATAGCCCCCACAGTGACACGGCAATCAGTGGCCTGTTGCTCACTGTGACATGGCCATCACTGACCTGCTGCACACTGTGACATGGCCCCACAGTGACGTGGCCACTACTGACCTGCTGCCCACTGTGACATGGCCCCCATAGTGACATGGCCACCACTGACCTGCTGCCCACTGTGACATGGCCCCCATAGTGACATGGCCACAACTGAACCACTGCCTACTGTGGCATGCCCCCATAGTGACATGTCCACCACTAACCTGCTGCCCACTGTGACTGGCCACCACAGTGACATGGCCACCACTGACCTGCTGCCCACTGTGACTGGCCACCACAGTGACATAGCCACCACTGACCTGCTGCCTACTGTGACTGGCCACCACAGTGACATGGCCACCACTGACCTGCTGCACACTGTGACATGGGCCCCACAGTGACATACCACCACTGACCTGGTGCCCACTGAGACATAGCCCCCACAGTGACATGGCAACCAGTGGCCTGTTGCTCAGTGTGACATGGTCACCACTGACCTGCTGCACACTGTGACATGGCCCCCATAGTGACATGGCCACAACTGACCCGCTGCCCACTGTGACATGCCCCCATAGTGACATGTCCACCACTAACCTGCTGCCCACTGTGACTGGCCACCACAGTGACAAGGCCACCACTGACCTGCTGCCCACTGTGACTGGCCACCACAGTGACATAGCCACCACTGACCTGCTGCCCACTGTGACTGGCCACCACAGTGACATGGCCACCACTGACCTGCTGCACACTGTGACATGACCTCACAGTGATATGGCCACCACAGATCCGCTGACCACTGTGACATAGCCCCACAGTGACATGGCCACCACTGAACTGCTACCCACTGTGACATGGCCCCGATAGTGACATGGGCACCACTGACCTGCTGCCCACTGTGACATGGCCCCCATAGAGACTTGGCCACAACTGACTTGCTGCCCACTGTGACATAGCACGCACAGTGACATGGCAACCAGTGGCCTGTTTCTCACTGTGACATGGCCACCACTGACCTGTTGCACACTGTGACATGACCTCACAGTGACATGGCCACCAATGACGTGCTGCCCACTGTGACATGGACCCACAGTGACATGGCCACCACTGATCCGCTGACCACTGTGACATAGCCCCACAGTGACCTGGCCTCCACTGACCTGCTACCCACTGTGACAATGCCCCGATAGTAACATGGGCACCACTGACCTGCTGCCCACTGTGACATGGCCCCCATAGAGACTTGGCCACAACTGACCTGCTGCCCACTGTGACATAGCACGCACAGTGACATGGCAACCAGTGGCCTGTTTTTCACTGTGACATGGCCACCACTGACCTGTTGCACACTGTGACATGACCTCACAGTGACATGGACACCACTGACCTGCTGCCCAATGTGACATAGCCCCCATAGTGACATGGCCACCTCTGACTTGCTGCCCACTGTGACATGGCCCCCATAGTGACATGGCCATCACTGACCTGCTGCACACTGTGACACGACCTCACAGTGACATGGCCACCACTGACCTGCTGCCCAATGTGATATGGACCCATAGTGACATGGCCACAAGTGACCTGCTGCCCACTGTGACATGGTCCCCACAGTGACATGGCCACCACTGATCCACTGACCACTGTGACATGGCCCCACAATGACGTGGCCACTACTGACCTGCTGCACACTGTGACATGACCTCACAGTGACATGGACACCACTGACCTGCTGCCCACTGTGACATGGCCCCAATAGTGAAATGGCCACCACTGACCTGCTGCCCACTGTGACATGGCCCCCATAGTGACATGGCCACCACTGACCTGCTGCCCAATGTGACATAGACCCCACAGTGACATGGCAACCAGTGGCCTGTTGCTCACTGTGACATGCCCACCATTGACCTGCTGCACACTGTGACATGACCTCACCGTGACATGGCCACAACTGACATGCTGCCCACTGTGACATGGCCCCACAGTGACATGCCACCACTGACCTGCTGCCCACTGTGACATGGCCCAACAGTGACGTGGCCACCACTGACATGCTGCTCACTGTGACATGGCCCCAAGTAACATGGCCACCACTGACGCACTGCCCACTGTGACATAGCCCCCATAGTGACATGGCCACCTCTGGCCTGCTACCCACTGTGACATAGCCCTCATAGTGAAATCGCCACCTATGACCTTCTGCCCACTGTGACATGGCCCTCATAGTGACATGGCCAGCACTGACCTGCTTCCCACTGTGACATGGCCCCCATAGTGACATGGCCACAACTGACCTGCTGCCCACTGTGACATAGCCCCCACAGTGACATGGCAACCAGTGGCCTGTTGCTCACTGTGACATGGCCACCACTGACCTGCTGCCCGCTGTGACAGGGCCCCCACAGTGACATGGCCACCACTGACACGCTGACCACTGTGACATGTCCCCCACTGTGACATGGCAACAACTGACCTGCTGCCCACGGTGACATGGCCCCCATAGTGACATGGCCACAACTGACCTGCTGCCCACTGTGACATAGCCCCCACAGTGACATGGCAACCAGTGGCCTGTTGCTCACTGTGACATGGCCACCACTGACCCGCTGCCCACTGTGCTATATGAGCCACAGTGACATGGCCACCACTGACCCGCTGCCCACTGTGATATATGACACACAGTGACATGGCCACCACTGACCCGCTGCCCACTGTGATATATCACCTACAGTGACATGGCCACAACTGACCTGCTGCCCACTGTGACATGGTGCCCACAGTGACATGGCCACCACTGATCCGCTGACCACTGTGACATAGCCCCACAGTGACCTGGCCACCACTGACCTGCTACCCACTGTGACATGTCCCCCCTTAGTGATATGCGCACCACTGACCTGCTGCCCACTATGACATGGCCCTCATAGAGACTTGGCCACAACTGACCTGCTGCCCACTGTGACATGGCCCCCACAGTGACATGGCCACCACTGACCCGCTGACCACTGTGACATGGCCCCCATACTGACATGGCCACCACTGACCTGCTCCCAATTGAGACATGTCCCATACAGTAACATGACCACTACTGGCATGCTGCCCACTGTCACATGGCCCCACAGTGACGTGGCCACCACTGACCTGCTGCCCACTGTGACTGCCTACCTCAGTGACATGGCCACCAGTGGATGGTTGCTGATTGTGACATGGCCACAACTGATCTGCTGCCCACTGTGACATGACCTCACAGTAACATGGCCACCACTGACCTGCTGCCCACTGTGACATGGCCCCCACAGTGACATGGCCACCACTGACCCGCTGACCACTGTGACATGGCCCCCACAGTGACATGGCTACCACTGACCTGCTGCCCACTGTGACATGGCCCCCACAGTGACATGGCCACCACTGACCTGCTTCCCACTGTGACATGGCCCCCATAGTGACATGGCCACCACTGACCTGCTCCCCACTGTGACATGTCCCATACAGTAACATGATTACTACTGACATGCTGCCAACTGTCACATGGCCCCACAGTGAGGTGGCCACCACTGACCTGCTACCCACTGTGACTGGCCACCACAGTGACATGGCCACCAGTGGACTGTTGCTGATTGTGAAATGGTCACAACTGACCTGCTGCCCACTGTGACATGAACTCACAGTGACATGGGCACCACTGACCCGCTGACCACTGTGACATGGCCCCACAGTGACATTGCCACCACTGACCTGCTGCACACTGTGACATGGCCCCCACAGTGACACGGCCACTACTGACCTGCCGCCCACTGTGACATGGCCCCCACAGTGACATGGCCACCAGTAATCCGCTGCCCACTGTGACATAGCCGCACAGTGACATGGCAACCAGTGGCCTGTTGCTCACTGTGACATGGCCACCACTGGCATGCTGCACACTGTGGCATGACCTGAAGTGACATGCCAACAACTGACACGCAGCCCACTGTGACATGGCCCCCACAGTGACATGGCCACCACTGTCCTGCTGCCCCCTGTAACATGGCCCCACAGTGACATGGCCACCACTGATCCGCTGCCCACTGTGACATGCCCCCACAGTGACATGGCCACCAGTGACCTGCTGCCCTCTGTGACTGGCCACCACAGTGACATGGCCACCACTGACCTGCTGCACACTGTGACTGGCCACCACAGTGACATAGGCACCACTGACCTGCTGCCCACTGTGACTGGCCACCACAGTGACATGGCCACCACTGACCTGCTGCCCACTGTGACATAGCCCCCATAGTGACATGGCCACAACTGACCTACTGCTCACTGTGACATGGCCGCACAGGAACATGGCCACCACTGATCTGCTGCCCACTGTGACATAGCCCCCACAGTGACATGGCCATCACTGACCTGCTGCCCACTGTGACATAGCCCCACAGTGACATGGCAACCAATGGCCTGTTTCTCACTGTGACATGGCCACCACTGACCTGCTGCACACTGTGACATGACCTCACAGTGTCATGGCCACCACTGACCTGCTGCCCAATGTGACATAGCCCCGATAGTGACATGGCCACCACTGACCTGCTGCCCACTGTGATATGGCCCCCATAGTGACATGGCCAGCACTGACTTTCTCCCCACTGTGACATAGCCCCCACTGTGACATGGCAACCAGTGGCCTCTTACTCACTGTGACATGGCCATCACTGACCTGCTGCCCACTATGACATGGCCCCCATAGTGACATGGCCAACACTGACCCGCTGCCCACTGTGACATAGACGCCACAGTGACATGGCAACCAGTGGCCTGTTTCTCACTGTGACATGGCCACCACTGACCTGTTGCACACTGTGACATGACCTCACAGTGACATGGACACCACTGACCTGCTGCCCAATGTGACATAGCCCCCATAGTGACATGGCCACCACTGACCTGCTACCCACTGTGACATGGCCCCCAAAGAGACTTGGCCACAACTGACCTGCTGCCCACTGTGACATAGCCCCCACAGTGACATGGCAACCAGTGGCCTGTTTCTCACTGTGACATGGCCACCACTGACCTGTTGCACACTGTGACATGACCTCACAGGGACATGGACACCACTGACCTGCTGCCCACTGTGACATAGCCCCCACAGTGACATGGCAATCAGTGGCCTGTTGCTCACTGTGACATGGCCATCACTGACCTGCTGCACACTGTGACATGGCCCCACAGTGACGTGGCCACTACTGACCTGCTGCCCACTGTGACATGGCCCCCATAGTGACATGGCCACCACTGACCTGCTGCCCACTGTGACATGGCCCCCATAGTGACATGGCAACCAGTGGCCTGTTGCTCAGTGTGACATGGTCACCACTGACCTGCTGCACACTGTGACATGGACCCATAGTGACATGGCCACAACTGACCTGCTGCCCACTGTGAAATGGTCCCCACAGTGACATGGCCCCCACAGTGACATGGCCACCACTGATCCGCTGGCCACTGTGACATAGCCCCACAGTGACCTGGCCACCACTGACCTGCTACCCACTGTGACATGGCCCCCATAGTGACATGGGCACCACTGACCTGCTGCCCACTGTGACATTGCCCCCATAGAGTCTTGGCCACAACTGACCTGCTGCCCACTGTGACATAGCCCCCACATTGACATGGCAACCAGTGGCCTGTTTCTCACTGTGACATGGCCACCACTGACCTGTTGCACACCGTGACATGGCCCCCATAGTGACATGGCCAGCACTGACCTGCTGCCCACTGTGACATAGCCCCCACAGTGACATGGCAACCAGTGGCCTGTTGCTCACTGTGACATGGCCATCACTGACCTGCTGCACACTGTGACATGGCCCCACAATGACGTGGCCACTACTGACCTGCTGCACACTGTCTCATGGCCCCAATAGTGAAATGGCCACCACTGACCTCCTGCCCAATGTGACATGGCCCCCATAGTGACATGGCCACCACTGACCTGCTGCCCACTGTGACATAGCCCCCACAGTGACATGGCAACCAGTGGCGTGTTGCTCACTGTGACATGGCCATCACTGACCTGCTGCACACTGTGACATGGCCCCACAATGAAGTGGCCACTACTGACCTGCTGCACACTGTCTCATGGCCCCAATAGTGAAATGGCCACCACTGACCTGCTGCCCACTGTGACATGGCCCCCATAGTGACATGGCCACCACTGACCTGCTGGCCACTGTGACATAGACCCCACAGTGAAATGGCAACCAGTGGCCTGTTGCTCACTGTGACATGGCCACCACTAACCAGCTGCACACTGTGACATGACCTCACAGTAACATGGACACCACTGACCTGCTGCCCACTGTGACATGGACCCATAGTGACATGGCCACAACTGACCTGCTCCCCACTGTGACATGGTCCCCACAGTGACATGGCCACCACTGATCAACTAACCACTGTGACATAGCCCCACAGTGACCTGGCCACCACTGACCTGCTACCCACTGTGACATGGCCCCCATAGTGACATGGCCACCACTGACATGCTGCCCACTGTGACATGGCCCCCATAGTGACATGGCCACAACTGACCTGCTGCACACTGTGACATAGCCCCCACAGTGACATGGCAACCAGTGGCCTGTTTCTCACTGTGAAATGGCCACCACTGACCTGCTGCACCTTGTGACATGACCTCACAGTGACATGGCCACCACTGACCTGCTGCCCATTGTGACATGGCCCCCATAGAGACTTGGCCACAACTGAACTGCTGCCCACTGTGACATAGCCCCCACAGTGACATGGCAACCAGTGGCCTGTTTCTCACTGTGACATGGCCACCACTGACCTGCTGCACACTGTGACATGACCTCACAGTGACATGGACACCACTGACCTGCTGCCCACTGTGACATAGCCCCCACAGTGACACGGCAATCAGTGGCGTGTTGCTCACTGTGACATGGCCATCACTGACCTGCTGCACACTGTGACATGGCCCCACAGTGACGTGGCCACTACTGACCTGCTGCCCACTGTGACATGGCCCCCATAGTGACATGGCCACCACTGACCTGCTGCCCACTGTGACATGGCCCCCATAGTGACATGGCCACAACTGAACCGCTGCCTACTGTGGCATGCCCCCATAGTGACATGTCCACCACTAACCTGCTGCCCACTGTGACTGGCCACCACAGTGACATGGCCACCACTGACCTGCTGCCCACTGTGACTGGCCACCACAGTGACATAGCCACCACTGACCTGCTGCCTACTGTGACTGGCCACCACAGTGACATGGCCACCACTGACCTGCTGCACACTGTGACATGGGCCCCACAGTGACATACCACCACTGACCTGGTGCCCACTGAGACATAGCCCCCACAGTGACATGGCAACCAGTGGCCTGTTGCTCAGTGTGACATGGTCACCACTGACCTGCTGCACACTGTGACATGGCCCCCATAGTGACATGGCCACAACTGACCCGCTGCCCACTGTGACATGCCCCCATAGTGACATGTCCACCACTAACCTGCTGCCCACTGTGACTGGCCACCACAGTGACAAGGCCACCACTGACCTGCTGCCCACTGTGACTGGCCACCACAGTGACATAGCCACCACTGACCTGCTGCCCACTGTGACTGGCCACCACAGTGACATGGCCACCACTGACCTGCTGCACACTGTGACATGACCTCACAGTGATATGGCCACCACAGATCCGCTGACCACTGTGACATAGCCCCACAGTGACATGGCCACCACTGAACTGCTACCCACTGTGACATGGCCCTGATAGTGACATGGGCACCACTGACCTGCTGCCCACTGTGACATGGCCCCCATAGAGACTTGGCCACAACTGACTTGCTGCCCACTGTGACATAGCACGCACAGTGACATGGCAACCAGTGGCCTGTTTCTCACTGTGACATGGCCACCACTGACCTGTTGCACACTGTGACATGACCTCACAGTGACATGGCCACCAATGACCTGCTGCCCACTGTGACATGGACCCACAGTGACATGGCCACCACTGATCCGCTGACCACTGTGACATAGCCCCACAGTGACCTGGCTTCCACTGACCTGCTACCCACTGTGACAATGCCCCGATAGTAACATGGGCACCACTGACCTGCTGCCAACTGTGACATGGCCCCCATAGAGACTTGGCCACAACTGACCTGCTGCCCACTGTGACATAGCACGCACAGTGACATGGCAACCAGTGGCCTGTTTTTCACTGTGACATGGCCACCACTGACCTGTTGCACACTGTGACATGACCTCACAGTGACATGGACACCACTGACCTGCTGCCCAATGTGACATAGCCCCCATAGTGACATGGCCACCTCTGACTTGCTGCCCACTGTGACATGGCCCCCATAGTGACATGGCCATCACTGACCTGCTGCACACTGTGACACGACCTCACAGTGACATGGCCACCACTGACCTGCTGCCCAATGTGATATGGACCCATAGTGACATGGCCACAAGTGACCTGCTGCCCACTGTGACATGGTCCCCACAGTGACATGGCCACCACTGATCCACTGACCACTGTGACATGGCCCCACAATGACGTGGCCACTACTGACCTGCTGCACACTGTGACATGACCTCACAGTGACATGGACACCACTGACCTGCTGCCCACTGTGACATGGCCCCAATAGTGAAATGGCCACCACTGACCTGCTGCCCACTGTGACATGGCCCCCATAGTGACATGGCCACCACTGACCTGCTGCCCAATGTGACATAGACCCCACAGTGACATGGCAACCAGTGGCCTGTTGCTCACTGTGACATAGCCCCCATAGTGACATGGCCACTACTGACCTGCTACCCACTGTGACATGGCCCCCATAGTGACATGGGCACCACTGACATGCTGCCCACTGTGACATGGCCCCCATAGTGACATGGCCACAACTGACCTGCTGCCCACTGTGACATAGCCCCGACAGTGACATGGCAACCAGTGGCCTGTTTCTCACTGTGACATGGCCAGCACTGACCTGCTGCACATTGTGACATGACCTCACAGTGACATGGCCACCACTGACCTGCTTCCCAATGTGACATGGCCCCCATAGTGACATGGCCACCACTGACCTGCTTCCCACTGTGACATAGCCCCCACAGTGACATGGCAATGAGTAGCCTATTGCTCACTGTGACATGGCCACCACTGACCTGCTGCACACTGTGACATGATCTCACAGTGACATGGCCACCACTGACCTTCTGCCCACTGTGAGATAGCCCCCATAGTGACATGGCCACAACTGACCTGCTGCCCACTGTGACATGGACTCATAGTGACATGGCCACAACTGACCTGCTGCCCGGTGTGACATGGTCCCCACAGTGACATGGCCACCACTGATCCGCTGACCACTGTGACATAGCCCCACGGTGACCTGGCCACCACTGACCTGCTGCCCACTGTGACATGGCCCCCATAGAGACTTGGCCACAACTGACCTGCTGCCCACTGTGACATAGCCCCCACAGTGACATGGCAACCAGTGGCCTGTTTCTCACTGTGACATGGCCACCACTGACCTGCTGCACACTGTGACATGGCCCCACAGTGACGTGGCCACTACTGACCTGCTGCCCACTGTGACATGGCCCCCATAGTGACATGGCCACCACTGACCTGCTGCCCACTGTGACATGGCCCCCATAGTGACATGGCCACAACTGAACCACTGCCTACTGTGGCATGCCCCCATAGTGACATGTCCACCACTAACCTGCTGCCCACTGTGACTGGCCACCACAGTGACATGGCCACCACTGACCTGCTGCCCACTGTGACTGGCCACCACAGTGACATAGCCACCACTGACCTGCTGCCTACTGTGACTGGCCACCACAGTGACATGGCCACCACTGACCTGCTGCACACTGTGACATGGGCCCCACAGTGACATACCACCACTGACCTGGTGCCCACTGAGACATAGCCCCCACAGTGACATGGCAACCAGTGGCCTGTTGCTCAGTGTGACATGGTCACCACTGACCTGCTGCACACTGTGACATGGCCCCCATAGTGACATGGCCACAACTGACCCGCTGCCCACTGTGACATGCCCCCATAGTGACATGTCCACCACTAACCTGCTGCCCACTGTGACTGGCCACCACAGTGACAAGGCCACCACTGACCTGCTGCCCACTGTGACTGGCCACCACAGTGACATAGCCACCACTGACCTGCTGCCCACTGTGACTGGCCACCACAGTGACATGGCCACCACTGACCTGCTGCACACTGTGACATGACCTCACAGTGATATGGCCACCACAGATCTGCTGACCACTGTGACATAGCCCCACAGTGACCTGGCCACCACTGAACTGCTACCCACTGTGACATGGCCCCGATAGTGACATGGGCACCACTGACCTGCTGCCCACTGTGACATGGCCCCCATAGAGACTTGGCCACAACTGACTTGCTGCCCACTGTGACATAGCACGCACAGTGACATGGCAACCAGTGGCCTGTTTCTCACTGTGACATGGCCACCACTGACCTGTTGCACACTGTGACATGACCTCACAGTGACATGGCCACCAATGACCTGCTGCCCACTGTGACATGGACCCACAGTGACATGGCCACCACTGATCCGCTGACCACTGTGACATAGCCCCACAGTGACCTGGCCTCCACTGACCTGCTACCCACTGTGACAATGCCCCGATAGTAACATGGGCACCACTGACCTGCTGCCCACTGTGACATGGCCCCCATAGAGACTTGGCCACAACTGACCTGCTGCCCACTGTGACATAGCACGCACAGTGACATGGCAACCAGTGGCCTGTTTCTCACTGTGACATGGCCACCACTGACCTGTTGCACACTGTGACATGACCTCACAGTGACATGGACACCACTGACCTGCTGCCCACTGTGACATGGCCCCCATAGTGACATGGCCACAACTGAACCGCTGCCTACTGTGGCATGCCCCCATAGTGACATGTCCACCACTAACCTGCTGCCCACTGTGACTGGCCACCACAGTGACATAGCCACCACTGACCTGCTGCCTACTGTGACTGGCCACCACAGTGACATGGCCACCACTGACCTGCTGCACACTGTGACATGGGCCCCACAGTGACATACCACCACTGACCTGGTGCCCACTGAGACATAGCCCCCACAGTGACATGGCAACCAGTGGCCTGTTACTCAGTGTGACATGGTCACCACTGACCTGCTGCACACTGTGACATGGCCCCCATAGTGACATGGCCACAACTGACCCGCTGCCCACTGTGACATGCCCCCATAGTGACATGTCCACCACTAACCTGCTGCCCACTGTGACTGGCCACCACAGTGACAAGGCCACCACTGACCTGCTGCCCACTGTGACTGGCCACCACAGTGACATAGCCACCACTGACCTGCTGCCCACTGTGACTGGCCACCACAGTGACATGGCCACCACTGACCTGCTGCACACTGTGACATGACCTCACAGTGATATGGCCACCACAGATCCGCTGACCACTGTGACATAGCCCCACAGTGACCTGGCCACCACTGAACTGCTACCCACTGTGACATGGCCCCGATAGTGACATGGGCACCACTGACCTGCTGCCCACTGTGACATGGCCCCCATAGAGACTTGGCCACAACTGACTTGCTGCCCACTGTGACATAGCACGCACAGTGACATGGCAACCAGTGGCCTGTTTCTCACTGTGACATGGCCACCACTGACCTGTTGCACACTGTGACATGACCTCACAGTGACATGGCCACCAATGACCTGCTGCCCACTGTGACATGGACCCACAGTGACATGGCCACCACTGATCCGCTGACCACTGTGACATAGCCCCACAGTGACCTGGCCTCCACTGACCTGCTACCCACTGTGACAATGCCCCGATAGTAACATGGGCACCACTGACCTGCTGCCCACTGTGACATGGCCCCCATAGAGACTTGGCCACAACTGACCTGCTGCCCACTGTGACATAGCACGCACAGTGACATGGCAACCAGTGGCCTGTTTCTCACTGTGACATGGCCACCACTGACCTGTTGCACACTGTGACATGACCTCACAGTGACATGGACACCACTGACCTGCTGCCCACTGTGACATGGCCCCCATAGTGACATGGCCACAACTGAACCGCTGCCTACTGTGGCATGCCCCCATAGTGACATGTCCACCACTAACCTGCTGCCCACTGTGACTGGCCACCACAGTGACATGGCCACCACTGACCTGCTGCCCACTGTGACTGGCCACCACAGTGACATAGCCACCACTGACCTGCTGCCTACTGTGACTGGCCACCACAGTGACATGGCCACCACTGACCTGCTGCACACTGTGACATGGGCCCCACAGTGACATACCACCACTGACCTGGTGCCCACTGAGACATAGCCCCCACAGTGACATGGCAACCAGTGGCCTGTTGCTCAGTGTGACATGGTCACCACTGACCTGCTGCACACTGTGACATGGCCCCCATAGTGACATGGCCACAACTGACCCGCTGCCCACTGTGACATGCCCCCATAGTGACATGTCCACCACTAACCTGCTGCCCACTGTGACTGGCCACCACAGTGACAAGGCCACCACTGACCTGCTGCCCACTGTGACTGGCCACCACAGTGACATAGCCACCACTGACCTGCTGCCCACTGTGACTGGCCACCACAGTGACATGGCCACCACTGACCTGCTGCACACTGTGACATGACCTCACAGTGATATGGCCACCACAGATCCGCTGACCACTGTGACATAGCCCCACAGTGACCTGGCCACCACTGAACTGCTACCCACTGTGACATGGCCCCGATAGTGACATGGGCACCACTGACCTGCTGCCCACTGTGACATGGCCCCCATAGAGACTTGGCCACAACTGACTTGCTGCCCACTGTGACATAGCACGCACAGTGACATGGCAACCAGTGGCCTGTTTCTCACTGTGACATGGCCACCACTGACCTGTTGCACACTGTGACATGACCTCACAGTGACATGGCCACCAATGACCTGCTGCCCACTGTGACATGGACCCACAGTGACATGGCCACCACTGATCCACTGACCACTGTGACATGGCCCCACAATGACGTGGCCACTACTGACCTGCTGCACACTGTGACATGACCTCACAGTGACATGGACACCACTGACCTGCTGCCCACTGTGACATGGCCCCAATAGTGAAATGGCCACCACTGACCTGCTGCCCACTGTGACATGGCCCCCATAGTGACATGGCCACCACTGACCTGCTGCCCAATGTGACATAGACCCCACAGTGACATGGCAACCAGTGGCCTGTTGCTCACTGTGACATAGCCCCCATAGTGACATGGCCACTACTGACCTGCTACCCACTGTGACATGGCCCCCATAGTGACATGGGCACCACTGACATGCTGCCCACTGTGACATGGCCCCCATAGTGACATGGCCACAACTGACCTGCTGCCCACTGTGACATAGCCCCGACAGTGACATGGCAACCAGTGGCCTGTTTCTCACTGTGACATGGCCAGCACTGACCTGCTGCACATTGTGACATGACCTCACAGTGACATGGCCACCACTGACCTGCTTCCCAATGTGACATGGCCCCCATAGTGACATGGCCACCACTGACCTGCTTCCCACTGTGACATAGCCCCCACAGTGACATGGCAATGAGTAGCCTATTGCTCACTGTGACATGGCCACCACTGACCTGCTGCACACTGTGACATGACCTCACAGTGACATGGCCACCACTGACCTTCTGCCCACTGTGAGATAGCCCCCATAGTGACATGGCCACAACTGACCTGCTGCCCACTGTGACATGGACTCATAGTGACATGGCCACAACTGACCTGCTGCCCGGTGTGACATGGTCCCCACAGTGACATGGCCACCACTGATCCGCTGACCACTGTGACATAGCCCCACGGTGACCTGGCCACCACTGACCTGCTGCCCACTGTGACATGGCCCCCATAGAGACTTGGCCACAACTGACCTGCTGCCCACTGTGACATAGCCCCCACAGTGACATGGCAACCAGTGGCCTGTTTCTCACTGTGACATGGCCACCACTGACCTGCTGCACACTGTGACATGGCCCCACAGTGACGTGGCCACTACTGACCTGCTGCCCACTGTGACATGGCCCCCATAGTGACATGGCCACCACTGACCTGCTGCCCACTGTGACATGGCCCCCATAGTGACATGGCCACAACTGAACCACTGCCTACTGTGGCATGCCCCCATAGTGACATGTCCACCACTAACCTGCTGCCCACTGTGACTGGCCACCACAGTGACATGGCCACCACTGACCTGCTGCCCACTGTGACTGGCCACCACAGTGACATAGCCACCACTGACCTGCTGCCTACTGTGACTGGCCACCACAGTGACATGGCCACCACTGACCTGCTGCACACTGTGACATGGGCCCCACAGTGACATACCACCACTGACCTGGTGCCCACTGAGACATAGCCCCCACAGTGACATGGCAACCAGTGGCCTGTTGCTCAGTGTGACATGGTCACCACTGACCTGCTGCACACTGTGACATGGCCCCCATAGTGACATGGCCACAACTGACCCGCTGCCCACTGTGACATGCCCCCATAGTGACATGTCCACCACTAACCTGCTGCCCACTGTGACTGGCCACCACAGTGACAAGGCCACCACTGACCTGCTGCCCACTGTGACTGGCCACCACAGTGACATAGCCACCACTGACCTGCTGCCCACTGTGACTGGCCACCACAGTGACATGGCCACCACTGACCTGCTGCACACTGTGACATGACCTCACAGTGATATGGCCACCACAGATCTGCTGACCACTGTGACATAGCCCCACAGTGACCTGGCCACCACTGAACTGCTACCCACTGTGACATGGCCCCGATAGTGACATGGGCACCACTGACCTGCTGCCCACTGTGACATGGCCCCCATAGAGACTTGGCCACAACTGACTTGCTGCCCACTGTGACATAGCACGCACAGTGACATGGCAACCAGTGGCCTGTTTCTCACTGTGACATGGCCACCACTGACCTGTTGCACACTGTGACATGACCTCACAGTGACATGGCCACCAATGACCTGCTGCCCACTGTGACATGGACCCACAGTGACATGGCCACCACTGATCCGCTGACCACTGTGACATAGCCCCACAGTGACCTGGCCTCCACTGACCTGCTACCCACTGTGACAATGCCCCGATAGTAACATGGGCACCACTGACCTGCTGCCCACTGTGACATGGCCCCCATAGAGACTTGGCCACAACTGACCTGCTGCCCACTGTGACATAGCACGCACAGTGACATGGCAACCAGTGGCCTGTTTCTCACTGTGACATGGCCACCACTGACCTGTTGCACACTGTGACATGACCTCACAGTGACATGGACACCACTGACCTGCTGCCCACTGTGACATGGCCCCCATAGTGACATGGCCACAACTGAACCGCTGCCTACTGTGGCATGCCCCCATAGTGACATGTCCACCACTAACCTGCTGCCCACTGTGACTGGCCACCACAGTGACATGGCCACCACTGACCTGCTGCCCACTGTGACTGGCCACCACAGTGACATAGCCACCACTGACCTGCTGCCTACTGTGACTGGCCACCACAGTGACATGGCCACCACTGACCTGCTGCACACTGTGACATGGGCCCCACAGTGACATACCACCACTGACCTGGTGCCCACTGAGACATAGCCCCCACAGTGACATGGCAACCAGTGGCCTGTTACTCAGTGTGACATGGTCACCACTGACCTGCTGCACACTGTGACATGGCCCCCATAGTGACATGGCCACAACTGACCCGCTGCCCACTGTGACATGCCCCCATAGTGACATGTCCACCACTAACCTGCTGCCCACTGTGACTGGCCACCACAGTGACAAGGCCACCACTGACCTGCTGCCCACTGTGACTGGCCACCACAGTGACATAGCCACCACTGACCTGCTGCCCACTGTGACTGGCCACCACAGTGACATGGCCACCACTGACCTGCTGCACACTGTGACATGACCTCACAGTGATATGGCCACCACAGATCCGCTGACCACTGTGACATAGCCCCACAGTGACCTGGCCACCACTGAACTGCTACCCACTGTGACATGGCCCCGATAGTGACATGGGCACCACTGACCTGCTGCCCACTGTGACATGGCCCCCATAGAGACTTGGCCACAACTGACTTGCTGCCCACTGTGACATAGCACGCACAGTGACATGGCAACCAGTGGCCTGTTTCTCACTGTGACATGGCCACCACTGACCTGTTGCACACTGTGACATGACCTCACAGTGACATGGCCACCAATGACCTGCTGCCCACTGTGACATGGACCCACAGTGACATGGCCACCACTGATCCGCTGACCACTGTGACATAGCCCCACAGTGACCTGGCTTCCACTGACCTGCTACCCACTGTGACAATGCCCCGATAGTAACATGGGCACCACTGACCTGCTGCCCACTGTGACATGGCCCCCATAGAGACTTGGCCACAACTGACCTGCTGCCCACTGTGACATAGCACGCACAGTGACATGGCAACCAGTGGCCTGTTTCTCACTGTGACATGGCCACCACTGACCTGTTGCACACTGTGACATGACCTCACAGTGACATGGACACCACTGACCTGCTGCCCACTGTGACATGGCCCCCATAGTGACATGGCCACAACTGAACCGCTGCCTACTGTGGCATGCCCCCATAGTGACATGTCCACCACTAACCTGCTGCCCACTGTGACTGGCCACCACAGTGACATGGCCACCACTGACCTGCTGCCCACTGTGACTGGCCACCACAGTGACATAGCCACCACTGACCTGCTGCCTACTGTGACTGGCCACCACAGTGACATGGCCACCACTGACCTGCTGCACACTGTGACATGGGCCCCACAGTGACATACCACCACTGACCTGGTGCCCACTGAGACATAGCCCCCACAGTGACATGGCAACCAGTGGCCTGTTGCTCAGTGTGACATGGTCACCACTGACCTGCTGCACACTGTGACATGGCCCCCATAGTGACATGGCCACAACTGACCCGCTGCCCACTGTGACATGCCCCCATAGTGACATGTCCACCACTAACCTGCTGCCCACTGTGACTGGCCACCACAGTGACAAGGCCACCACTGACCTGCTGCCCACTGTGACTGGCCACCACAGTGACATAGCCACCACTGACCTGCTGCCCACTGTGACTGGCCACCACAGTGACATGGCCACCACTGACCTGCTGCACACTGTGACATGACCTCACAGTGATATGGCCACCACAGATCCGCTGACCACTGTGACATAGCCCCACAGTGACCTGGCCACCACTGAACTGCTACCCACTGTGACATGGCCCCGATAGTGACATGGGCACCACTGACCTGCTGCCCACTGTGACATGGCCCCCATAGAGACTTGGCCACAACTGACTTGCTGCCCACTGTGACATAGCACGCACAGTGACATGGCAACCAGTGGCCTGTTTCTCACTGTGACATGGCCACCACTGACCTGTTGCACACTGTGACATGACCTCACAGTGACATGGCCACCAATGACCTGCTGCCCACTGTGACATGGACCCACAGTGACATGGCCACCACTGATCCGCTGACCACTGTGACATAGCCCCACAGTGACCTGGCTTCCACTGACCTGCTACCCACTGTGACAATGCCCCGATAGTAACATGGGCACCACTGACCTGCTGCCCACTGTGACATGGCCCCCATAGAGACTTGGCCACAACTGACCTGCTGCCCACTGTGACATAGCACGCACAGTGACATGGCAACCAGTGGCCTGTTTCTCACTGTGACATGGCCACCACTGACCTGTTGCACACTGTGACATGACCTCACAGTGACATGGCCACCAATGACCTGCTGCACACTGTGACATGGACCCACAGTGACATGGCCACCACTGATCCGCTGACCACTGTGACATAGCCCCACAGTGACCTGGCCTCCACTGACCTGCTACCCACTGTGACAATGCCCCGATAGTAACATGGGCACCACTGACCTGCTGCCCACTGTGACATGGCCCCCATAGAGACTTGGCCACAACTGACCTGCTGCCCACTGTGACATAGCACGCACAGTGACATGGCAACCAGTGGCCTGTTTCTCACTGTGACATGGCCACCACTGACCTGTTGCACACTGTGACATGACCTCACAGTGACATGGACACCACTGACCTGCTGCCCAATGTGACATAGCCCCCATAGTGACATGGCCACCTCTGACTTGCTGCCCACTGTGACATGGCCCCCATAGTGACATGGCCATCACTGACCTGCTGCACACTGTGACACGACCTCACAGTGACATGGCCACCACTGACCTGCTGCCCAATGTGATATGGACCCATAGTGACATGGCCACAAGTGACCTGCTGCCCACTGTGACATGGTCCCCACAGTGACATGGCCACCACTGATCCACTGACCACTGTGACATGGCCCCACAATGACGTGGCCACTACTGACCTGCTGCACACTGTGACATGACCTCACAGTGACATGGACACCACTGACCTGCTGCCCACTGTGACATGGCCCCAATAGTGAAATGGCCACCACTGACCTGCTGCCCACTGTGACATGGCCACCACTGACCTGCTGCCCAATGTGACATAGACCCCACAGTGACATGGCAACCAGTGGCCTGTTGCTCACTGTGACATAGCCCCCATAGTGACATGGCCACTACTGACCTGCTACCCACTGTGACATGGCCCCCATAGTGACATGGCCACCACTGACATGCTGCCCACTGTGACATGGCCCCCATAGTGACATGGCCACAAATGACCTGCTGCCCACTGTGACATAGCCCCGACAGTGACATGGCAACCAGTGGCCTGTTTCTCACTGTGACATGGCCAGCACTGACCTGCTGCACATTGTGACATGACCTCACAGTGACATGGCCACCACTGACCTGCTGCCCAATGTGACATGGCCCCCATAGTGACATGGCCACCACTGACCTGCTTCCCACTGTGACATAGCCCCCACAGTGACATGGCAATGAGTAGCCTATTGCTCACTGTGACATGGCCACCACTGTCCTGCTGCACACTGTGACATGACCTCACAGTGACATGGCCACCACTGACCTTCTGCCCACTGTGAGATAGCCCCCATAGTGACATGGCCACAACTGACCTGCTGCCCACTGTGACATGGACTCATAGTGACATGGCCACAACTGACCTGCTGCCCGGTGTGACATGGTCCCCACAGTGACATGGCCACCACTGATCCGCTGACCACTGTGACATAGCCCCACGGTGACCTGGCCACCACTGACCTGCTGCCCACTGTGACATGGCCCCCATAGAGACTTGGCCACAACTGACCTGCTGCCCACTGTGACATAGCCCCCACAGTGACATGGCAACCAGTGGCCTGTTTCTCACTGTGACATGGCCACCACTGACCTGCTGCCCAATGTGACATGACCTCACGGTTACATGGCCACCACTGACCTGCTGCCCAATGTGACATAGCCCCCATAGTGACATGGCCACCAATGACCTGCTGCCCACTGTGATATGGCCCCCATAGTGACATGGCAGCAGTGACCTCCTGCCCACTGTGACATGGCCCCCATAGTGAAATGGCCAGCACTGACTTGCTGCCCAATGTGACATAGCCCCCACAGTGACATGGCAACCAGTGGCCTGTTGCTCACTGTGACATGGCCATCTCTGACCTGCTGCACACTGTGACATGGCCCCACAGTGACGTGGCCACTAGTGACCTGCTGCCCACTGTGACATGGCCCCCATTGTGACATCGCCACCACTGACCTGCTGCCCACTGTGACATAGCCCCCACAGTGACATGGCAACCAGTGGCCTGTTGCTCACTGTGACATGGTCACCACTGACCTGCTGCACACTGTGACATGACCTCACAGTGACATGGGCACCACTGACCTGCTGCCCACTGTGATATGGTCCCCACAGTGACATGGCCACCACTGATCCTCTGCCCACTGTGACATAGCCCCACAGTGACCTGGCCACCACTGACCTGCTACCCACTGTGACATGGCCCCCATTGTGACATGGGCACCACTGACCTGCTGCCCACTGTGACATGGCCCCCATAGAGACTTGGCCACAACTGACCTGCTCCCTACTGTGACATAGACCCCACAGTGACATGGCAACCAGTGGCCTGTTTCTCACTGTGACATGGCCACCACTGTCCTGCTGCACACTGTGACATGACCTCACAGTGACATGGACACCGCTGATCTGCTGCCCAATGTGACATAGCCCCCATAGTGACATGGCCACCACTGACCTGCTGCCCACTGTGACATGGCCCCCATAATGACATGGCCCCCATATTGACATCGTCAGCACTGACCTGCTGCCCACTGTGACAAAGCCCCCACAGTGACATGGCAACCAGTGGCCTGTTGCTCACTGTGACATGGCCATCAGTGACCTGCTGCACACTGTGACATGACTTCACAGTGACATGGCCACAACTGACCTGATGCCCAATGTGACATAGCTCCCACAGTGACATGGCAACCAGTGGCCTGTTACTCACTGTGACATGGCCTCACTGACGTGCTGCCCAATGTCACATAGCCCCCATAGTGACATGGCCACTACTGACCTGCTGCCCACTGTGACATGGACCCATAGTGACATGGCCACAACTGACCTGCTGCCCAGTGTGACATGGTCCCCACAGTGACATGGCCACCGCTGATCCTCTGAGCACTGTGACATAGCGCCACAGTGACCTGGCCACCACTGACCTGCTACCCACTGTGACCTGGCCCCCATAGAGACTTGGCCACAACTGACCAGCTGCCCACTGTGACTTCGCCCCCACAGTGACATGGCATCACGTGGCCTGTTTCTCACTGTGAAATGGCCACCACTGACCTGCTGCACACTGTGACATGACCTCACAGTGACATGGCCACCACTGACCTTCTGCCCACTGTGACATGGACCAATAGTGACAAGGTCACTACTGACCTGCTGCCCACTGTGACATGGTCCCCACAGTGACATGGCCACCACTGATCCGCTGACCACTGTGACATAGCCCCACAGTGACGTGGCCACTACTGACCTTCTACCCACAGTGACATGGCCCCCATAGTGACATGGCCACCACTGACTGCTGCCCACTGTGACATGGCCCCCATAGAGTCTTGGCCACAACTGACCTGCTGCCCACTGTGACATAGCCCCCACAGTGACATGGCAACCAGTGGCCTGTTGCTCACTGTGACATGACCATCACTGACCTGCTGCACACTGTGACATGGCCCCACAGTGACGTGGCCACTACTGACCTTCTGCCCACTGTGACATGGCCCCCATAGTGACATGTCCACCACTGACGTGCTGCCCAGTGTGACGTGGCCCCCATAGTGACATGGCCAGCACTGACCTTCTGCCCACTGAGAAACAACCCCCACAGTGACATGGAAAGAGTGGCCTGTTGCTCACTGTGACATGGCCATCACTGACCTGCTGCACACTGTGACATGGCCCCACATTGACATGGCCACTACTGACCTGCTGCCCACTGTGACATAGCCCCCACAGTGACATGGCAACCAGTGGCCTGTTGCTCAGTGTGACATGGTCACCACTGACCTGCTGCACACTGTGACATGACCTCACAGTGACATGGCCACTACTGATCCGCTGACCACTGTGACATAGCCCCATAGTGACCTGTCCACCACTGACCTGCTGCCCACTGTGACATGGCCCCCATAGTGACTTGGCCACAACTGACCTGCTGCCCACTGTGACATAGCCCCCACAGTGACATGGCAACCAGTGGCCTGTTGCTCACTGTGACATGGCCATCACTGACCTGCTGCACACTGTGACATGACCTCACAGTGACATGGCCACCACTGACCTTCTGCTCACTGTGACATGGACCAATAGTGACATGGCCACAACTGACCTGCTGCCCACTGTTACATGGTCCCCATTGTGACATGGCCACCACTGATCCGCTGACCACTGTGACATAGCCCCACAGTGACATGGCCACCACTGACCTGCTGCACACTGTGACATAGCCCCCACAGTGACATGGCCCCGATAGTGACATGCCCACCACTGACCTGCTGCCCACTGTGACATGGACCCCATTGTGACATGGCCACCACTGACCTTCTCCCCACTGTGACATGGCCCCCATAGTGACATGGCCACAACTGACCTGCTGCACACTGTGACATAGCCCCCACAGTGACATGGCAACCAGTGGCCTGTTTCTCACTGTGAAATGGCCACCACTGACCTGCTGCACCTTGTGACATGACCTCACAGTGACATGGCCACCACTGACCTGCTGCCCATTGTGACATGGCCCCCATAGAGACTTGGCCACAACTGAACTGCTGCCCACTGTGACATAGCCCCCACAGTGACATGGCAACCAGTGGCCTGTTTCTCACTGTGACATAGCCACCACTGACCTGCTGCACACTGTGACATGACCTCACAGTGACATGGACACCACTGACCTGCTGCCCACTGTGACATAGCCCCCACAGTGACACGGCAATCAGTGGCCTGTTGCTCACTGTGACATGGCCATCACTGACCTGCTGCACACTGTGACATGGCCCCACAGTGACGTGGCCACTACTGACCTGCTGCCCACTGTGACATGGCCCCCATAGTGACATGGCCACCACTGACCTGCTGCCCACTGTGACATGGCCCCCATAGTGACATGGCCACAACTGAACCGCTGCCTACTGTGACATGCCCCCATAGTGACATGTCCACCACTAACCTGCTGCCCACTGTGACTGGCCACCACAGTGACATGGCCACCACTGACCTGCTGCCCACTGTGACTGGCCACCACAGTGACATAGCCACCACTGACCTGCTGCCTACTGTGACTGGCCACCACAGTGACATGGCCACCACTGACCTGCTGCACACTGTGACATGGGCCCCACAGTGACATACCACCACTGACCTGGTGCCCACTGAGACATAGCCCCCACAGTGACATGGCAACCAGTGGCCTGTTGCTCAGTGTGACATGGTCACCACTGACCTGCTGCACACTGTGACATGGCCCCCATAGTGACATGGCCACAACTGACCCGCTGCCCACTGTGACATGCCCCCATAGTGACATGTCCACCACTAACCTGCTGCCCACTGTGACTGGCCACCACAGTGACAAGGCCACCACTGACCTGCTGCCCACTGTGACTGGCCACCACAGTGACATAGCCACCACTGACCTGCTGCCCACTGTGACTGGCCACCACAGTGACATGGCCACCACTGACCTGCTGCACACTGTGACATGACCTCACAGTGATATGGCCACCACAGATCCGCTGACCACTGTGACATAGCCCCACAGTGACCTGGCCACCACTGAACTGCTACCCACTGTGACATGGCCCCGATAGTGACATGGGCACCACTGACCTGCTGCCCACTGTGACATGGCCCCCATAGAGACTTGGCCACAACTGACTTGCTGCCCACTGTGACATAGCACGCACAGTGACATGGCAACCAGTGGCCTGTTTCTCACTGTGACATGGCCACCACTGACCTGTTGCACACTGTGACATGACCTCACAGTGACATGGCCACCAATGACCTGCTGCCCACTGTGACATGGACCCACAGTGACATGGCCACCACTGATCCGCTGACCACTGTGACATAGCCCCACAGTGACCTGGCCACCACTGACCTGCTACCCACTGTGACAATGCCCCGATAGTAACATGGGCACCACTGACCTGCTGCCCACTGTGACATGGCCCCCATAGAGACTTGGCCACAACTGACCTGCTGCCCACTGTGACATAGCACGCACAGTGACATGGCAACCAGTGGCCTGTTTCTCACTGTGACATGGCCACCACTGACCTGTTGCACACTGTGACATGACCTCACAGTGACATGGACACCACTGACCTGCTGCCCAATGTGACATAGCCCCCATAGTGACATGGCCACCTCTGACTTGCTGCCCACTGTGACATGGTCCCCATAGTGACATGGCCACCACTGACCTGCTGCCCAATGTGATATGGACCCATAGTGACATGGCCACAAGTGACCTGCTGCCCACTGTGACATGGTCCCCACAGTGACATGGCCACCACTGATCCACTGACCACTGTGACATGGCCCCACAATGACGTGGCCACTACTGACCTGCTGCCCACTGTGACATGGCCCCAATAGTGAAATGGCCACCACTGACCTGCTGCCCACTGTGACATGGCCCCCATAGTGACATGGCCACCACTGACCTGCTGCCCAATGTGACATAGACCCCACAGTGACATGGCAACCAGTGGCCTGTTGCTCACTGTGACATGGCCACCACTAACCTGCTGCACACTGTGACATGACCTCACAGTGACATGGCCACCACTGACCTGCTGCCCAATGTGACATAGACCCCACAGTGACATGGCAACCAGTGGCCTGTTGCTCACTGTGACATGGCCACCACTAACCTGCTGCCCACTATGACATAGCCCCGACAGTGACATGGCAACCAGTGGCCTGTTTCTCACTGTGACATGGCCAGCACTGACCTGCTGCACATTGTGACATGACCTCACAGTGACATGGCCACCACTGACCTGCTGCCCACTGTGACATGGCCCCCATAGTTACATGGCCACCACTGACCTGCTTCCCACTGTGACATAGCCCCCACAGTGACATGGCAATGAGTAGCCTATTGCTCACTGTGACATGGCCACCACTGACCTGCTGCACACTGTGACATGACCTCACAGTGACATGGCCACCATTGAACTTCTGCCCACTGTGAGATAGCCCCCATAGTGACATGGCCACAACTGACCTGCTGCCCACTGTGACATGGTCCCCACAGTGACATGGCCACCACTGATCCGCTGACCACTGTGACATAGCCCCACAGTGACCTGGCCACCACTGACCTGCTACCCACTGTGACATGGCCCCCATAGTGACATGGGCACCACTGACCTGCTGCCCACTGTGACATGGCCCCCATAGAGACTTGGCCACAACTGACCTAGTGCCCACTGTGACATAGCACCCACAGTGACATGGCAACAAGTGGCCTGTTTCTCACTGTGACATGGCCACCACTGACCTGCTGCACACTGTCACATTACCTCACAGTGACATGGACACCACTGACCTGCTGCCCAATGTGACATAGCCCCCACAGTTACATGGCCACCACTGACCTGCTGCCCACTGTGACATAGCCCCCACAGTGACATGGCAACCAGTGGCCTGTTGCTCACTGTGACATGGCCACCACTGACCTGCTGCACACTGTGACATGACCTCACAGTGACATGGCCACCACTGACCTGCTGCCCAATGTGACATAGCCCCCAAAGTGCCATGGCCACCACTGACCTGCTGCCCA
This sequence comes from Strix uralensis, assembly GCF_047716275.1. Taxonomy (NCBI): domain Eukaryota; kingdom Metazoa; phylum Chordata; class Aves; order Strigiformes; family Strigidae; genus Strix; species Strix uralensis. The sequence continues at coordinate 125,549 of NW_027436781.1, read as the reverse complement.
CTGTGACATGGACTCATAGTGACATGGCCACAACTGACCTGCTGCTCGGTGTGACATGGTCCCCACAGTGACATGGCCACCACTGATCCGCTGACCAATGTGACATAGCCCCACGGTGACCTGGCCACCACTGACCTTCTACCCACAGAGACATGGCCCCCATAGTGACATGGCCACCACTGACCTGCTGCCCACTGTGACATGGCCCCCATAGAGACTTGGCCACAACTGACCTGCTGCCCACTGTGACATAGCCCCCACAGTGACATGGCAACCAGTGGCCTGTTTCTCACTGTGACATGGCCACCACTGACCTGCTGCACAATGTGACATAGCCCCCATAGTGACATGGCCACCAATGACCTGCTGCCCACTGTGATATGGCCCCCATAGTGACATGGCAGCACTGACCTCCTGCCCACTGTGACATGGCCCCCATAGTGAAATGGCCAGCACTGACTTGCTGCCCAATGTGACATAGCCCCCACAGTGACATGGCAACCAGTGGCCTGTTGCTCACTGTGACATGGCCATCACTGACCTGCTGCACACTGTGACATGGCCCCACAGTGACGTGGCCACTAGTGACCTGCTGCCCACTGTGACATGGCCCCCATAGTGACATCGCCACCACTGACCTGCTGCCCACTGTGACATAGACCCCACAGTGACATGGCAACCAGTGGCCTGTTGCTCACTGTGACATGGTCACCACTGACCTGCTGCACACTGTGACATGACCTCACAGTGACATGGGCACCACTGACCCGCTGCCCACTGTGACATGGTCCCCACAGTGACATGGCCACCACTGATCCTGTGACCACTGTGACATAGCCCCACAGTGACCTGGCCACCACTGACCTGCTACCCACTGTGACATGGCCCCCATTGTGACATGCGCACCACTGACCTGCTGCCCACTGTGACATGGCCCCCATAGAGACTTGGCCACAACTGACCTGCTCCCCACTGTGACATAGACCCCACAGTGACATGGCAACCAGTGGCCTGTTTCTCACTGTGACATGGCCACCACTGTCCTGCTGCACACTGTGACATGACCTCACAGTGAAATGGACACCGCTGATCTGCTGCCCAATGTGACATAGCCCCCATAGTGACATGGCCACCACTGACCTGCTGCCCACTGTGACATGGACCCCATAGTGACATGGCCCCCATATTGACATCGTCAGCACTGACCTGCTGCCCACTGTGACAAAGCCCCCACAGTGACATGGCAACCAGTGGCCTGTTGCTCACTGTGACATGGCCATCAGTGACCTGCTGCACACTGTGACATGACTTCACAGTGACATGGCCACAACTGACCTGATGCCCAATGTGACATAGCCCCCACAGTGACATGGCAACCAGTGGCCTGTTACTCACTGTGACATGGCCTCACTGACGTGCTGCCCAATGTCACATAGCCCCCATAGTGACATGGCCACAACTGACCTGCTGCCCACTGTGACATGGACCCATAGTGACATGGCCACAACTGACCTGCTGCCCACTGTGACATGGTCCCCACAGTGACATGGCCACCGCTGATCCTCTGAGCACTGTGACATAGCCCCACAGTGACCTGGCCACCACTGACCTGCTACCCACTGTGACCTGGCCCCCATAGAGACTTGGCCACAACTGACCAGCTGCCCACTGTGACTTCGCCCCCACAGTGACATGGCATCACGTGGCCTGTTTCTCACTGTGAAATGGCCACCACTGACCTGCTGCACACTGTGACATGACCTCACAGTGACATGGCCACCACTGACCTTCTGCCCACTGTGACATGGACCAATAGTGACATGGCCACAACTGACCTGCTGCCCACTGTGACATGGTCCCCACAGTGACATGGCCACCACTGATCCGCTGACCACTGTGACATAGCCCCACAGTGACGTGGCCACTACTGACCTTCTACCCACAGTGACATGGCCCCCATAGTGACATGGCCACCACTGACCTGCTGCCCACTGTGACATGGCCCCCATAGAGTCTTGGCCACAACTGACCTGCTGCCCACTGTGACATAGAACCCACAGTGACATGGCAACCAGTGGCCTGTTGCTCACTGTGACATGACCATCACTGACCTGCTGCACACTGTGACATGGCCCCACAGTGACGTGGCCACTACTGACCTTCTGCCCACTGTGACATGGCCCCCATAGTGACATGTCCACCACTGACGTGCTGCCCAGTGTGACGTGGCCCCCATAGTGACATGGCCAGCACTGACCTGCTGCCCACTGTGAAACAACCCCCACAGTGACATGGCAAAGAGTGGCCTGTTGCTCACTGTGACATGGCCATCACTGACCTGCTGCACACTGTGACATGGCCCCACAGTGACATGGCCACTACTGATCCGCTGACCACTGTGACATAGCCCCATAGTGACCTGTCCACCACTGACCTGCTGCCCACTGTGACATGGCCCCCATAGTGACTTGGCCACAACTGACCTGCTGCCCACTGTGACATAGCCCCCACAGTGACATGGCAACCAGTGGCCTGTTGCTCACTGTGACATGGCCATCACTGACCTGCTGCACACTGTGACATGACCTCACAGTGACATGGCCACCACTGACCTTCTGCTCACTGTGACATGGACCAATAGTGACATGGCCACAACTGACCTGCTGCCCACTGTTACATGGTCCCCATTGTGACATGGCCACCACTGATCCGCTGACCACTGTGACATAGCCCCACAGTGACATGGCCACCACTGACCTGCTGCACACTGTGACATAGCCCCCACAGTGACATGGCCCCGATAGTGACATGCCCACCACTGACCTGCTGCCCACTGTGACATGGACCCCATTGTGACATGGCCACCACTGACCTTCTCCCCACTGTGACATGGCCCCCATAGTGACATGGCCAAAACTGACCTGCTGCCCACTGTGACATAGCCCCCACAGTGACATAGCAACCAGTGGCCTGTTGCTCACTGTGATATGGCCATCACTGACCTGCTGCACACTGTGACATGGCCCCACAGTGACGTGGCCACTACTGACCTGCTGCCCAATGTGACATGGCCCCCACAGTGACATGGCCACCACTGACCCGCTTACCACTGTGACATAGCCCCACAGTGAATTGGGCACCACTGACCTGCTGCCCACTGTGACATAGCCCCCACAGTGACATGGCAACCAGTGGCCTTTTTCTCACTGTGACATGGCCACCACTGACCTGCTGCACACTGTGACATGACCTCACTGTGACATGGCCACCACTGACCTGCTGCCCAATGTGATATAGCCCCAATAGTGACATGGCCACCACTGACCTGCTGCCCACTGTGACATGGCCCCCATAGTGACATGGCCAGCACTGACCTCCTGCCCACTGTGACATAGCCCCCACAGTGACATGGCAACCAGTGGCCTGTTGCTCACTGTGACATGGCCACCACTGACCTGCTGCACACTGTGACATGACCTCACAGTGACATGGCCACCACTGACCTGCTCCCCACTGTGATATGTCCCATACAGTAACATGATCAATACTGACATGCTGCCCACTGTCACATGGCCCCACAGTGATGTGGCCACCACTGACCTGCTGCCCACTGAGATTGGCCACCACAGTGACATGGCCACCAGTGGACTGTTGCTCATTGTGATATGGCCACAACTGATCTGCTGCCCACTGTGACATGACCTCACAGTGACATGGCCTCCACTGACCCGATGACACCTGTGACATGGCCCCCACAGTGACATGGCCACCACTGACCCACTGACCACTGTGACATGGCCCCCACAGTGACATGGCCACCACTGACCTGCTGCCCACTGTGACATGGCCCCCACAGTGACATGGCAACCAGTGGCCTGTTACTCACTATGACATGCCCATCACTGACCTGCTCCCCACTGTGACATGGCCCCACAGTGACGTGGCCACTACTGACCTGCTGCCCACTGTGACATGGCCCCCATAGTGACATGGCCAGCACTGACCTGCTGCCCACTGTGACATAGCCCCCACAGTGACATGGCAACCAGTGGCCTGTTACTCACTGTGACATGGCCATCACTGACCTGCTCCCCACTGTGACATGGCCCCACAGTGACGTGGCCACTACTAACCTGCTGCCCACTGTGACATGGCCCCCATAGTGGCATGGCCACAAATGACCTGCTGCCCACTGTGACATAGCCCCCACAGTGACATAGCATCCAGTGGCCTGTTGCTCACTGTGACATGGCCATCAATGACCTGCTGCACACTGTGACATGGCCCCACAGTGATGTGGCCACTACTGACCTGCTGCACACTGTGACATGGCCCCCACAGTGACATGGCCACCACTGACCCGTTGACCACTGTGACATAGCCCCACAGTGAATTGGGCACCACTGAACTGCTGCCCACTGTAACATGGCCCCATATAGACTTGGCCACAACTGACCTGCTGCCCACTGTGACATAGCCCCCACAGTGACATGGCAACCAGTGGCCTTTTTCTCACTGTGACATGGCCACCACTGACCTGCTGCACACTGTGACATGACCTCACTGTGACATGGCCACCACTGACCTGCTGCCAAATGTGACATAGCGCCCATAGTGACATGGCCACCACTGACCTGCTGCTCACTGTGACATGACCACCACTGACCTTCTGCCCACAGTGACATGACCTCACATTGACATGGCCACCACTGACCTGCTCCCCACTGTGACAATCCCATACAGTAACATGATCACTACTGACATGCTTCCCACTGTCACAAGGCCCCACAGTGACGTGGCCACCACTGACCTGCTGCCCAAAGTGACATGGCCCCCATAGTGACATGGCCAGCACTGACCTGCTGCCCACTGTGACATAGCCCCCAGAGTGACATGGCAACCAGTGGCCTTTTTCTCACTGTGACATGGCCATCACTGACCTGCTGCACACTGTGACATGACCTCACTGTGACATGGCCACCACTGACCTGCTGCCCAATGTGACATAGCCCCCATAGTGACATGGCCACCACTGACCTGCTGCCCACTGTGACATAGCCCCCATAGTGACATGGTCAGCACTGACCTGCTGCCCACTGTGACATGGCCCCCATAGTGACATGGCCAGCACTGACCAGCTGCCCACTGTGACTTCGCCCCCACAGTGACATGGCATCCAGTGGCCTGTTTCTCACTGTGAATTGGCCACCACTGACCTGCTGCACACTGTGACATGACCTCACAGTGACATGGCCACCACTGACCTTCTGCCCACTGTGACATGGACCAATAGTGACATGGCCACAACTGACCCGCTGACCACTGTGACATGGCCCCCACAGTGACATGGCCACCACTGACCTGCTGCCCACTGTGACATGGCCCCCATAGTGACATGGCCACCACTGACCTGCTGCCCACTGTGACATGACCCCCATAGTGACATGGCCAGAACTGACCTGCTGCCCACTGTGACATAGCCCCCACAGTGACATGGCAACCAGTGGCCTGTTACTCACTATGACATGGCCATCACTGACCTGCTCCCCACAGTGACGTGGCCACTACTGACCTGCTGCCCACTGTGACATGGACCCCATAGTGACATGGCCACCACTGACCTGCTGCACACTGTGACATGGCCCCCATAGTGACATGGCCACCACTGACCTGCTCCCCACTGTGATATGTCCCATACAGTAACATGATCAATACTGACATGCTGCCCACTGTCACATGGCCCCACAGTGATGTGGCCACCACTGACCTGCTGCCCACTGAGATTGGCCACCACAGTGACATGGCCACCAGTGGACTGTTGCTCATTGTGATATGGCCACAACTGATCTGCTGCCCACTGTGACATGACCTCACAGTGACATGGCCTCCACTGACCCGATGACACCTGTGACATGGCCCCCACAGTGACATGGCCACCACTGACCCACTGACCACTGTGACATGGCCCCCACAGTGACATGGCCACCACTGACCTGCTGCCCACTGTGACATGGCCCCCACAGTGACATGGCAACCAGTGGCCTGTTACTCACTATGACATGCCCATCACTGACCTGCTCCCCACTGTGACATGGCCCCACAGTGACGTGGCCACTACTGACCTGCTGCCCACTGTGACATGGCCCCCATAGTGACATGGCCAGCACTGACCTGCTGCCCACTGTGACATAGCCCCCACAGTGACATGGCAACCAGTGGCCTGTTACTCACTGTGACATGGCCATCACTGACCTGCTCCCCACTGTGACATGGCCCCACAGTGACGTGGCCACTACTAACCTGCTGCCCACTGTGACATGGCCCCCATAGTGGCATGGCCACAAATGACCTGCTGCCCACTGTGACATAGCCCCCACAGTGACATAGCATCCAGTGGCCTGTTGCTCACTGTGACATGGCCATCAATGACCTGCTGCACACTGTGACATGGCCCCACAGTGATGTGGCCACTACTGACCTGCTGCACACTGTGACATGGCCCCCACAGTGACATGGCCACCACTGACCCGTTGACCACTGTGACATAGCCCCACAGTGAATTGGGCACCACTGAACTGCTGCCCACTGTAACATGGCCCCATATAGACTTGGCCACAACTGACCTGCTGCCCACTGTGACATAGCCCCCACAGTGACATGGCAACCAGTGGCCTTTTTCTCACTGTGACATGGCCACCACTGACCTGCTGCACACTGTGACATGACCTCACTGTGACATGGCCACCACTGACCTGCTGCCAAATGTGACATAGCGCCCATAGTGACATGGCCACCACTGACCTGCTGCTCACTGTGACATGACCACCACTGACCTTCTGCCCACAGTGACATGACCTCACATTGACATGGCCACCACTGACCTGCTCCCCACTGTGACAATCCCATACAGTAACATGATCACTACTGACATGCTTCCCACTGTCACAAGGCCCCACAGTGACGTGGCCACCACTGACCTGCTGCCCAAAGTGACATGGCCCCCATAGTGACATGGCCAGCACTGACCTGCTGCCCACTGTGACATAGCCCCCAGAGTGACATGGCAACCAGTGGCCTTTTTCTCACTGTGACATGGCCATCACTGACCTGCTGCACACTGTGACATGACCTCACTGTGACATGGCCACCACTGACCTGCTGCCCAATGTGACATAGCCCCCATAGTGACATGGCCACCACTGACCTGCTGCCCACTGTGACATGGCCCCCATAGTGACATGGCCACAACTGACCTGCTGCCCACTGTGACATAGCCCCCATAGTGACATGGTCAGCACTGACCTGCTGCCCACTGTGACATGGCCCCCATAGTGACATGGCCAGCACTGACCAGCTGCCCACTGTGACTTCGCCCCCACAGTGACATGGCATCCAGTGGCCTGTTTCTCACTGTGAATTGGCCACCACTGACCTGCTGCACACTGTGACATGACCTCACAGTGACATGGCCACCACTGACCTTCTGCCCACTGTGACATGGACCAATAGTGACATGGCCACAACTGACCCGCTGACCACTGTGACATGGCCCCCACAGTGACATGGCCACCACTGACCTGCTGCCCACTGTGACATGGCCCCCATAGTGACATTGGCAGCACTGACCTGCTGCCCACTGTGACATAGCCCCCAGAGTGACATGGCAACCAGTGGCCTTTTTCTCACTGTGACATGGCCATCATTGACCTGCTCCACACTGTGACATGACCTCACAGTGACATGGCCACCACTGACCTGCTGCCCAATGTGACATAGCCCCCATAGTGACATGGCCACCACTGACCTGCTGCCCACTGTGACATGGCCCCCATAGTGACATGGCCAGCACTGACCTGCTGCCCACTGTGACATAGCCCCCATAGTGACATGGCCAGCACTAACCTGCTGCCCACTGTGACATGGCCCCCATAGTGACATGGCCACCACTGACCTGCTGCCCACTGTGACATAGCCCCCACAGTGACATGGCAACCAGTGGCCTTTTACTCACTGTGACATGGCCATCACTGACCTGCTGCACACTGTGACATGACCTCACGGAGACATGGCCACCACTGACCTGCTGCCCAATGTGACATAGCCCCCATAGTGACATGGCCACCACTGACCTGCTGCTCACTGTGACATGGACCCATAGTGACATGGCCACAAATGACCTGCTGCCCACTGTGACATAGCCCCCACACTGACATGGCAACCAGTGGCCTGTTGCTCACTGTGACATGGCCATCACTGACATGCTGCACACTGTGACATGGCCCCACAGTGACGTGGCCACTACTGACCTGCTACCAACTGTGACATAGCCGCCACAGTGACATGGAAACCAGTGGCCTTTTGCTCACTGTGACATGGCCACCACTGACCTTCTGCACACTGTGACATGACCTCACAGTGACATGGCCACCACTAGCCTGCTGCCCACTGTGACATGGCCCCCATAGTGACATGGCCACAACTGACCTGCTGCCCACTGTGACATAGCCCCCACATTGACATGGCAATCAGTGGCATGTTGCTAACTGTGACATGGTCACCACTGACCTGCTGCACACTGTGACATGACCTCACAGTGACATGGCCACCAGTGACCTTCTCCCAACTGTGACATGTCCCATACAGTAACATGATCACTACTGATATGCTGCCCACTGTCACATGGCCCCACAGTGACTTGGCCACCAGTGACCCGCTGCCCACTGTGACTGGCCACCACAGTGACATGGCCACCACTGACCTGCTGCCCAATGTGACATAGCCCCCATAGTAACATGGCCACCACTGACCTGCTGCCCACTGTGACATGGCCCCCATAGAGACTTGGCCACAACTGAACTGCTGCCCACTGTGTCATAACCCCCACAGTGACATGGCAAGCAGTGACCTTTTTCTCACTGTGACATGGCCACCACTGACCTGCTGCACACTGTGACATGATCTCACTGTGACATGGCAACCACTGACCTGCTGCCCAATGTGACATAGCCCCCATAGTGACATGGCCAGCACTGACTTGCTGCCCACTGTGACACAGCCCCCACAGTGACATGGCAACCAGTGGCCTGTTGCTCACTGTGACATGGCCACCACTGACCTGCTGCCCACTGTGACATGACCTCACAGTGACGTGGCCACCAGTGACCCCCTGCCCACTGTGACTGGACACCACAGTGACATGGCCTCCACTGACCTGCTGCCCAATGTGACATGGCCCCCATAGTGACATGGCCACCACTGACATGCTGCCCACTGTGACATAGCCCCCACAGTGACATGGCAATCACTGGCCTGTTGCTCACTGTGACATGGCCACCACTGACCTGCTGCACACTGTGACATGACCTCACAGTGACATGGCCACCACTAGCCTGCTGCCCACTATGACATGCCTCCCATAGTGACATGGCCACAACTGACCTGCTGCCCAGTGTGACATAGCCCCCACAGTGACATGGCAACCAGTGGCCTGTTGCTCACTGTGACATGGCCACCACTGACCTGCTGCTCACTGTGACATGACCTCACAGTGACATGGCCACCACTGACATGCTGCCCACTGTGATATGGCCCCCATAGTGACATGGCCACCACTGACCTGCTGCCCACTGTGACATGGCCCCCATAGTGACATGGCCACCACTGACCTGCTGCCCACTGTGACATGGCCCCCATAGTGACATGGCCATCACTGACCTGCTGCACACTGTAACAGGGCCCCACAGTGACGTGGCCACTACTGACCTGCTGCCCACTGTGGCATGGCCCCTATAGTGACATGGCCACCGCTGACCTGCTGCCAACTGTGACATGGCCCCCATAGTGACATGGCCACTACTGTCCTGCTGCCCACTGTGACATAGCCCCCACAGTGACATGGCAACCAGTGGCATGTTGCTCACTGTGATATGGCCACCACTGACCTTCTGCACACTGTGACATGACCTCACGGAGACATGGCCACCACTGACCTGCTGCCCAATGTGACATGACCTCACAGTGACATGGCCACTACTGACCCGCTGACACCAGTGACATGGCCCCCACAGTGACATGGCCACCACTGACCTACTGCCCACTGTGACATGGCCCCCATAGTGACATGGCCCCCACAGTGACATGGCCACCACTGACCCGCTGACCACTGTGACATGGACCCCACAGTAACATGGCCACCACTGATCTGTTGCCCACTGTGACATGGCCCCCATAGTGACATGGCCACCACTGACCTGCTGCCCACTGTGACATGGCCCCCATAGTGACATGGCCACAACTGACCTGCTGCCCTCTGTGACATAGCCCCCACAGTGACATGGCCACCACAGACCGCTGACCATGGTGACATCGCCCACACAGTGACATGGCCACCACTGACCTACTGCCCACTGTGACATGGCCCCCATAGTGACATGGCCACCACTGACCCGCTGACACCTGTGACATGGCCCCCACAGTGATATGGTCACCACTGACCTGCTGCCCACTGTGACATGGCCCCCATAGTGACATGGCCACCACTGACCTGCTGCCCACTGTGACATAGCCCCCACAGTGACATGGCAACCAGTGGCCTGTTGCTCACTGTGACGTGGCCACCACTGACGTGCTGCCCACTGTGAGTGGCCACCACAGTGACATGGCCACCAGTGGACTCTTGCTCATTGTGACATGGCCACAACTGATCTGCTGCCCACTATGAAATGACCTCACAGTGACATGGCCACCACTGACCCGATGACACCTGTGACATGGCCCCCACAGTGACATGGCCACCACTGACCTGCTGCCCACTGTGACATGGCCCCCATAGTGACATGGCCAGCACTGACCTGCTGCCCACTGTGACATAGCCCCCACAGTGAGATGGCAACCAGTGGCCTGTTGCTCACAGTGACGTGGCCACTACTGACCTGCTTCCCATTGTGACATGGACCCCATAGAGACATGGCCACCACTGACCTGCTGCCCAATGTGACATGGCCCCCACAGTGAAATGGCCACCAGTGACCTGCTATCAACTGTGACATAGCCCCCATAGTGACATGGCCAGCACTGACCTGCTGCCCACTGTTACATGGCCCCCATAGTGACATGGCCACAACTGACCTGCTGCCCACTGTGACATGGTCCCCATAGTGACATGGCCAGCACTGACCTGCTGCCCACTGTGACATAGCCCCCACAGTGACATGGCAACCAGTGGCCTGTTGCTCACTGTGACATGGTCACCACTAACCTGCTGCACACTGTGACATGACCTCACTGTGACATGGCCACCACTGACCTGCTGCCCAATGTGACATAGACCCCATAGTGACATGGTCACCACTGACCTGCTGCCCACTGTGACATAGCCCCCACAGTAACATGGTAACCAGTGGCCTGTTGCTCACTGTGACATGGCCACCACTGACTTTCTGCACACTGTGACATGTCCTCACAGTGACATGGCCACCACTGACCCGCTGGCCACTGTGACATGGCCCCCACAGTGACATGGCCACCACTGACCTGCTGCCCACTGTGACATGGCCCCCATAGTTACATGGCCACCACTGACCTGCTGCCCACTGTGACATGGCCCCCATAGTGACATGGCCACAACTGACCTGCTGCCCACTGTGACATAGCCCCCACAGTGACATGGCAACCAGTGTCCTGTTGCTCACTGTGACATGAGCACCACTGACCTGCTGCAGACTGTGACATGGCCCTCACAGTGACATATCCACCACTGACCTGCTGCCCACTGTGACATGTCCCATAGACTAACATGATCACTACTGACATGCTGCCCACTGTCACATGGCCCCACAGTGACGTGGCCACCACTGACCTGCTGCCCACTGTGATTGGCCACCGTAGTGACATGGCCACCAGTGGACTGTTGCTCATTGTGACATGGCCACAACTGATCTGCTGCCCACTGTGACATGACCTCACAGTGACATGGCCACCACTGACCTTTTCCCCACTGTGACATGTCCCATACAGTATCATGATCACTACTGACATGCTGCCCACTGTCACATGACCTCACAGTGACGTGGCCACCACTGACCCTCTGCCCACTGTGACTGGCCACCACAGTGACATGACCACCACTGACCTGCTCCCCACTGTTACATGTCCCAAACAGTAACATGATCACCACTGACATGCTGCCCACTGTGACATGGACCCCACAGTGAAATGGCCACCAGTGACCTGCTATCAACTCTGACATAACCCCCACAGTGACATGGCAACCAGTGGCCTGTTGCTCACTGTGACATGGCCACAACTGATCTGCTGCCCACTGTGTCATGACATCACAGTGACATGGCCACTACAGACCTGCTCCCCACTGTGACATGTCCCAAACAGTAACATGATTACCACTGACCTGCTGCCCACTGTGACATGGCCCCCACAGTGACATGGCCACCACTGACCCGCTGACCACTGTGACATGGCCCCCACAATGACATGGCCACCACTGACCTGCTGCCCACTGTGACATAGCCCCCATAGTGACATGGCCACCACTGACCTGCTGCCCACTGTGACATGGCCCCATAGTGACATGGCCACTACTGACCTGCTGCCCACTGTGACATGGCCCCCATAGTGACATGGCCACAACTGACCTGCTGCCCACTGTGACATAGCTCCCACAGTGACATGGCAACCAGTGGCCTGTTGCTCACTGTGACATGGCCACCACTGATCTGCTGCAGACTGTGACATGACCTCACAGTGACGTGGCCACCACTGACCTGCTGCCCACTGTGACATGGCCCCCATAGTGACATGGCCACCACTGACCTGCTGACCACTGTGACATGGCCCCCATAGAGACTTGGCCACAACTGACCTGCTGCCCTCTGTGACATAGCCCCCACAGTGACATGGCAACAAGTGGCCTGTTTCTCACTGTGACATGGCCACCACTGACCTGCTGCCCACTGTGACATGGCCCCCATAGTGACATGGCCACCACTAACCTGCTACCCACTGTGACATAGCCCCCATAGAGACTTGGCCACAACTGACCTGCTGCCCTCTGTGACATAGCCCCCACAGTGACATGGCAACAAGTGGCCTGTTTCTCACTGTGACATGGCCACCACTGACATGCTCCCCACTGTGACATGACCTCACAGTGACATGGCCACCACTGACCTGCTGCCCAATGTGATATAGCCCCCATAGTGACATGGCCGCCACTGACATGCTGCCCACTGTGACATAGCCGCCATAGAGACTTGGCCACAACTGACCTGCTGCCCACTGTGACATAGCCCCCACAGTGACATGGCAACCAGTGGCCTGCTGCAAACTGTGACATGGCCACCACTGACTTGCCACACACTCTGACATGACCTCACAGTGACATGGCCACCACTGACCTGCTGCCCACTGTGACATGGCCCCCATAGTGACATGGCCACAACTGATCTGCTGCCCACTGTGACATGGCCTTACTGTGACATGGCCACCACTTACACGCTGACCACTGTAACATGACCCCCACAGTGACATGGCAACCACTGACCTGCTACCCACTGTGACATAGCCCCCATAGTGACATGGCCACCACTGACCTGCTGCCCATTGTGACATACCCCCCACAGTGACATGCCAACCAGTGGCCTGTTGCTCACTGTGACATGGCCACCACTGACCTGCTGCACAGTGTGACATGACCTCACAGTGACATGGCCACCACTGACCTGCTCCACACTGTGACATGTCCCATACAATAACATGATCACTACTGACATGCTGCCCACTGTCACATGGCCCCACAGTGACGTGGCCACCACTGACCTTCTGCCCACTGTGACTGGCCACCACAGTGACATGGCCACCAGTGGACTGTTGCTCATTGTGACATGGCCACAACTGATCTGCTGCCCACTGTGACATGACCTCACAGTGACATGGCCACAACTGACACGGTGACCACTGTGACATGGCCACCACTGACCTGCTGCCCTCTGTGACATGGCCCCGATAGTGACATGGCCACAACTGATCTGCTGCCCAATGTGGCATGGCCTCACACTGATATGGCCACCACTGACCCGCTGACCACTGTGACATGGCCCCCATAGTGACATTGCAACCAGTGGCCTGTTGCTCACTGTGACATGGCCACCACTGACCCGCTGACCACTGTGACATGGCCCCCACAGTGACATGGCCACCACTGACCTGCTGCCCACTGTGACATGGCCCCCATAATGACATGGCCACCACTGACCTGTTGCCCACTGTGACATGGCCCCCATAGTGACATGGCCACAACTGACCTGCTGCCCACTGTGACATACCCCCCACAGTGTCATGGCAACCAGTGGCCTGTTGCTCACTGTGACATGACCACCACTGACCTGCTCCCCACTGTGACATGTCCCATAGAGTAACATGATCACTACTGACATGCTGCCCACTGTCACATGGCGCCACAGTGACGTGGCCACCACAGACCTGCTGCCCACTGTGACTGGCCACCACAGTGACATGGCCACCCGTGGACTGTTGCTGATTGTGACATGGCCACAACTGATCTGCTGCCCAGTGTGACATGAGCACACCGTGACATGGCCACCACTGACCTGCTGCCCACTGTGACATGGCCCCCACAGTGACATATCCACCACTGACCCGCTGACCACTGTGACATGGCCCCCACAGTGACATGGCCACCACTGACCTGCTGCCCAATGTGACATGGACCCATAGTGACATGGCCACCACTGACCTGCTGCCCACTCTGACATGGCCCCCATAGTTACATGGCCACAACTGACCTGGTGCCCACTGTGACATACCCCCCACAGTGACATGGCAATCAGTGGCCTGTTGCTCACTGTGACATGGCCACAACTGATCTGCTGCCCATTGGGACATGACCTCACAGTGACATGGCCACCACTGACACGCTGACCACTGTGACATGGCCCCCACAGTGACATGGCCACCACTGACCCGCTGACCACTGTGACATGGCCCCCACAGTGACATGGCCACCACTGACCCGCTGACCACTGTGACATGGCCCCCACAGTCACATGGCCACCACTGAACTGCTGCCCACTGTGACATGGCCCCCACAGTGACATGGCCACCACTGACCTGCTGCCCACTGTGACATGGCCCCCACAGTGACATGGCCAGCACTGACCTGCTGCCCACTGTGACATAGCCCCCATACTGACATGGCCACCACTGACCTGCTGCCCACTGTGACATGGCCCCCATAGTGACATGGCCACCACTGACCTGCTGCCCACTGTGACATGGCCCCCACAGTGACATGGCCACCACTGACCTGCTGCCCACTGTGACATGGCCCCCACAGTGACATGGCCAGCACTGACCTGCTGCCCACTGTGACATAGCCCCCATAGTGACATGGCCACCACTGACCTGCTGCCCACTGTGACATGGCCCCCATAGTGACATGGCCAACACTGACCTGCTGCCCACTGTGACATGGCCCCCATAGTGACATGGCCACCACTGACCTGCTGCACACTGTGACATGGCCCCCATAGTGACATGGCCACCACTGACCTGCTGCCCACTGTGACATGGCCCCCATAGTGACATGGCCACCACTGACCTGCTGCCCACTGTGATATGGCCCCCATAGTGACATGGCCACCACTGACCTGTTGCCCACTGTGACCAGCCACCACAATGACATGGCCACCAGTGGACTGTTGCTCATTGTGACATGGCCACAACTGACCTGCTGCCCACTGTGAGTCGCCACCACAGTGACATGGCGATCAGTGGACTGTTGGTCATTGTGACATGGCCACAACTGATCTGCTGCCCACTGTGACATGACCACACAGTGACATGACCACCACTGACCCGCTGACCATTGTGACATGGCCCCCACAGTTAAATGGCCACCACTGACCTGCTGCCCACTGTGACATGCCCCCCATAGTGACATGGCCAGCACTGACCTGCTGCCCACTGTGACATAGCCCCCATAGTGACATGGCCACCACTGACCTGCTGCACACTGTGACATGGCCCCCATAGTGACATGGCCACCACTGACCTGCTGCACACTGTGACATGGCCCCCATAGTGACATGGCCACTACTGACCTGCTGCCCACTGTGACATACCCACCACAGTGACATGGCAACCAGTGGCCTGTTGCTCACTGTGACATGGCCACCACTAGACCTGCTGCACACTGTGACATGACCTCACAGTGACATGGCCACCACTGACCTCCTCCCCATTGTGACATGTCCCATACAGTAACATGATCACTACTGACATGCTGCCCACTGTGACATGGCCCCACAGTGACCTGGCCACCACTGACCCGCTGACCACTGTGACATGGCCCCCACAGTGACGTGGCCACCACTGCAACGCTGACCACTGTGACATGGCCCCCATAGTGACATGGCCACCACTGACCTTCTGCCCACTGTGACATACCCCCCACAGTGACATGGCAAGAAGTGGACTGTTGCTCACTGTGACATGGCCACCACTGACCTGCTGCACACTGTGACATGGCCCTCACAGTGACATGGCCACCACTGACCTGCTCCCCACTGTGACATGTCCCATAGACTAACATGATCACTACTGACATGCTGCCCACTGTCACATGGCCCCACAGTGACGTGGCCACCACTGACCTGCTGCCCACTGTGACTGGCCACCACAGTGACATGGCCACCAGTGGACTGTTGCTCATTGTGACATGGCCACAACTGATCTGCTGCCCAATGTGGCATGGCCTCACACTGATATGGCCACCACTGACCCGCTGACCACTTTGACATGGCCCCCACAGTGACATGGCAACCAGTGGCCTGTTGCTCACTGTGACATGGCCACCACTGACCTGCTGCACACTGTGACATGACCTCACAGTGACATGGCCACCACTGACCCGCTGAACACTGTGACATGGCCCCCACAGTGACATGGCCACCACTGACCCGCTGACCACTGTGACATGGCCCCCACAGTGACATGGCCACCACTGACCTGCTGCCCACTATGACTGGCCACCACAGTGACATGTCCACCAGTGGACTGTTGCTCATTGTGACATGCCCCCCACAGTGACATGGCCAGCACTGACCTGCTGCCCACTCTGACATAGCCCCCATAGTGACATGGCCACCATTGACATGCTGCCCATTGTGACATAGCCACCACAGTGTCATGGTAACCAGTGGCCTGTTGCTCACTGTGACATGGCCACCACTGACCTGCTCCCCACTGTGACATGTCCCATACAGTAACATGATCACTACTGACATGCTGTCCACTGTCACATGGCCCCACAGTGACGTGGCCACCACTGACCTGCTGCCCACTGTGACTGGCCACCACAGTGACATGGCCACCAGTGGACTGTTGCTTATTGTGACATGGCCACAACTGATCTGCTGCCCACTGTGACATGACCTCACAGTGACATGGCCACCACTGACCCGCTGACACCTGTGACATGGCCCCCACAGTGACATGGCCACCACTGACCCGCTGACCACTCTGACATGGCCCCCACAGTGACATGGCCACCACTGACCTGCTGCCCACTGTGACATGGCCCCCATAGTGACATGGCCACCACTGACCTTCTGCCCACTGTGACATGTCCCATACAGTAACATGATCACTACTGATATGCTGCCCAGTGTGACATGGCCCCACAGTGACGTGGCCACCACTGACCGTCTGCCCACTGTGACTGGCCACCACAGTGACATGGCCACCAGTGGCCTGTTGCTCACTGTGACATGGCCACCACTGACCTGCTCCCCACTGTGACATGTCCCATACAGTAAAATGATCACTACTGACATGCTTCCCACTGTCACATGGCCCCACAGTGACGTGGCCACCACTGACCTGCTGCCCACTGTGACTGGCCACCACAGTGACATGGCCACCAGTGGACTGTTGCTCATTGTAACATGGCCACAACTGATCTGCTGAACACTGTGACATGACCTCACAGTGACATGGCCACCACTGACCTGCTGCCCACTGTGACATGGCCCCCACAGTGACATGGCCACCACTGAACCACTGAACACTGTGACATGGCCCCCTGTGGTGGTGCAATCCTTACCCCCCCCCCCGCCCCTCTTTGTTGGGCTGCTTGGTGCTAGGTGCGATTCCACCCACATCCCCCGAGCTATACACCAGTCTGTGGAGATAAGGACTGACAATGTTAACGAGCCTGGCTCCTGCCCCTCCCGATTGCTCGGAAATGGTTAAAATGGCCCATCAACTCCTAAGGGCCTGGCACACCTGTGCCTGGGATGTGGTCAAATGGGAACAATAACAGAGTCGCACATTAATCAAATTCTTTTGTAACTGCTGGAAGGCACCAGAAGGCATTTGACAAAAGTCAATTATCTTGGACCCTATAAATGGCGACCACCAGGGAGACCCTTTGAGCTCTCCTGGATCGCAGTGGGCCTGTGACCAGCATCTCCCCTGAGCTGGGACGCCTCTCAGGTACCAAACCCTTAAGGTGTCGTCTGCTCCAGACGGAAGGCCAGGGCGAAGTCCCCCGCTTGAGTCTCAATTATCGCCCGTTGAGGAATGCCAAGGCATTGTGAGTATTTGCTCTAAACTCAAGAGGGAAATTTTCTTTGAGCTAGCTTCTCTTTACTCTGTGTGTGTGTGTGTGTGTGTGGGTACGTACCCTTGTTTCTGTGTGTGTATGTCTGTTCTGTGTTCATTCCACTGAATCCAAACACCTTTGTTTCTGTATGTTTGTCCATTTTGTTATGTACATGCATGTGTATATATGTATATATAGGTACCGTTAAGTAAGTTAGTGTGAATCTTGTCATTTTAGAATCTGAATAAGTCGCTTTTCTTTCTTTTAGTATTTCTGAATTATTTTATAATAACAAATTGCTGTTAGTTATTAATAAATCTAGATTTCTTACTAAATATTGCCGTGTCAATACTTTCATCCGCGACAAATTGGTGTAGTCGGCAGGATGACAAGCAAAATCACCAAATACTTACAAAAACACGGTATCCAACCAAATCCCACCTTCCCAGAGGATTGGGCTTATAATAATTGGCACAACTGGGAAGAGGTAGAAAAACAGTTAACTATTGCTCGAGGTGCAACTAAATTTGGAAAAAATAAAGGTATGATTTGTAAAATGTTGGGAGTGTGCCTGGAAGCTGCCTGTCATGAACGAGAGAAAGTTAATCGCAAAATACAAAATTTACAAGATGAGATTACAGGGCACAAATCCACCAATCTGCTGTTATCGATTAAAATAGAGCAGCTGCAACAGCAACTTAAGGAATCCCAATTGAAACAACAAAAACTGGGGGAACGTGTTGAAATGATGCTAATGCAGTCTCCGAACCCCCCTGATATTGTTCAAATCAGAAAATTAATTGTGTCCCCTGAAGACTGGGATGGTAACATTTGGAGTGATACACATAATGACGACTCAGACGAAAATAATTATTTGCAGCCGCCTGAGTCTCCCCCTCTTGCAGTCAGACCAATTATTAAAACAGAGGAAACAACAGGACCTCGGGGTGGTGTGAGAAGTCGCATCAGCAAAACAACCCCTTTTGATCCAATTCAAATAGCCAATTTACAAGATCGTTACGGCCGTAAGCCTGGAGAAACTGAAACTGAATACCTATGGAGAGTTTCTCTAAATGGGGGAGATAGAATTTTACTAGATGGCAATGAAGCCAGTGGATATTGGGGTCCTGGTGTCTTTTTGGATGCTGGTCCCAACCCCCTGAATGATCCCCACTCACTAACAAGCAGAGTGGCATATTGGGCTGGTGGCATTGATGCCTTAGAGAGAGGAGAACCTCTGTTAATACCTATCAAATCTCTAAATGACCTCTCTGCAGCTTTTACAAAAGCTGCCTGTATTCAATCCATGCATCAGCGTAAACCTACTGATGTTCCTCTTTCGGCAACTGTAGCTCCTGCTATACTTAAAGTACTGATAAAAGGAGCCCCTGCCATGCTCAAACCTTTTCTCATTGCAAAACGGGATGAGATCCAGAGAGACTTAAATTATAATGAATTGGTAAATCTAACACAAACTATTGGAAATAGTGGGGAAGAAGAATTAGAACCAAGAGTATTACCCACTTGGGCAACTTTAGTACATGAAACTGTAAATCATGCCCGAGAAATGGGATGGGATGAAATTCCCAATGAAACAAAAAATGTAGGTCGCACTGTTAGGCAAATTAAACAATTGCATCAAAATAATTGTCAGGAACAAAAACCCTCTGACCGACAATGTAGGGGTCAGGAGTGGAGAAATGAACTGTGGAAGCAAGCATTGTCACTAGGAATTCCTAGAACCGCGATTCAGAGACAGCCTACCGGCGTCATTCTGAGTCTGATTCAGGCATTTCAAAAAGGTATCGCTCCAAATGCTCCAACCCCCCCCCTCCCCCCGTCGCCAGCTCCCAGAGAAAAAAAAGATAACCCTTTCCTCCCTCAAGAGGATCAGTTGCAAAGCACAGGATCAAAAAACTGATAAGGTCCGGACGGCAACTGGGCCTGCCAGTCCGGCAAGTAGAAGCTTATCAGTGGATAAATGAGAACGGCCCTTACATTTTAATTCCAGTTGGTCCTCAAAATCAATTAATAAAATTTTTGATTGATACTGGTGCACAAATTTCAATAATTACACAGCGAGATGCCAATAAGCTAGGCATACGACCTGGCCGGCGAAAGGTTAAAATTACCGGAGTTACAGGAATTAGCACTGTGTGCCAGACAGCAAAAGTTAATTTACTGCTCCCTGGCGAAAAACATGTAACATCTCTTCGCTTTGCGATCAAGGAGCATTATGAAAATATCCTAGGTTTTGATGCACTGAACGGCCGGACCTGGCGTTTGCCAGACGGTAGTCTGTGGTCTTTTGGTTCAATTGCCAACCCCAGCCATAATAAAAATCAACAAACTGCCACAGTGCGTGTACTCCGTGCAGCTCCAGCACTTCCCGAATCAAAAATTACTAATGTCCCACAGTATCCAATTTCTGCTACAGCACGAACTGGAATTTCTGAAGTAATTGCGGACTTAGAAAAACGGCAGATTATTTCCCGAACTCACTCCCCATACAATTCTCCTGTCTGGCCAGTCCGCAAACCAGATGGGAGGTGGCGTTTAACAGTCGATTATCGGCGTTTAAATGCCAGTACAGCCCCATTGACAGCGGCAGTTCCCAACATTGCAGCTTTAACTGCTACACTGCAAGCCGCTGCACATCCTTGGATGGCAGTGCTAGATGTAAAAGACATGTTTTTCATGGTCCCTTTAAGGGAAAAAGATAAAGAAAAATTCGCATTTACATGGGAAGGTATCCAATATACCTTTAACAGGCTCCCACAGGGATATAAACACTCACCCACAATTGCCCATGCTGCACTTGCTGAACTTTTACAGACAGTTTCACTCCCTGCAGATGTAAAACTGTATCAGTATATAGATGATATTCTAATCGGAGGACCCTCTCCTGACAAGGTGGGAGAAGTGGCAGCAACAGTTTGGCAAACATTGCATGAAGCAAAAATTGAAATTCCACCTGAAAAATGTCAGGGACCAAGTAAAGAAGTAAAATTCCTGGGCACTTGGTGGATTGCTGGAAGTGCAGCAATCCCACCAGATACTCTAAATAAAATAGAACAATCAGAAATGCCCCAATCTAGAAAAGAATTACAACAGCTAATGGGCACTTTAGGATATTGGAGAAAACATGTACCTGGATTCTCCATCATTGCCCGCCCACTTTATTCACTTTTACGAAAAGGAAAATCGTGGAGATGGGATTCAGAACATGAAGAAGTAATTAAAACTCTAATACTGGAATTAAAAACATATCAATCCCTAGGACCTGTTCATCCTCGTGACCCTATTATAGCAGAATGGGGTTTTGCAGAACATGGTACTTATTGTAACTTATTTCAAATCGGCCCTGATGGGCCAAAGAGACCTTTACTGTTTAGCTCAACTGCATTTAAAGAGACTGAACAAAGATACTCAGAGTGGGAAAAGGGTCTTTTGTCTCTAGTCCGTGCAGTTAAACAAGTTGAGAAAATACGTCAAGAACAAGCTGTTCAGACCAGAGGTCCCTTTAATTTATTAGACACAATCCTAAAAGGGACTGCTCCCCCAGAGGGAATTGCACAAAAACCTACAATTAGGAAATGGTATGCCTATCTAGTGGGTGTGGCAGATGAAATGCAATTAAGTGAAGGACACACAAAAGTTTCTAAATTGCAAATGCCTATTAATACTGACCCCCTAGCATTACAACAACCATTCAAACCTTCACCAATTTTAGATGCACCTCCCTTCACTGAAGATTCACCAACCGAGGGTGTCTGGTTTTCTGATGCCTCGGCAAAAAGAGTGGATGGTAAATGGCAATATAAAGCTGTTGCATTAGAAATCAAAACAGGCAAACAAGTTATTGAAGAGGGTGAAGGCAGTGCTCAAGTAGGAGAGTTAAGAGCAGTTGTTTTGGCAGCACAAAATGAAGCAAAAGCCATTTATGTAGACTCTTATGCTGTCTGGGCAGGTGCCACACAGTGGCTTTGTCAATGGGAAGCCCTAAACTGGGAGATAAATAAATCACCAATCTGGAGAACTGAAGACTGGCAATTACTATTAACCATAGCCAGAAAAACACCATTCCAAATAGGATGGGTAAAAGCTCATGCTAATGACCATAAACCAGCTACAAATTGGAACCAAAGGGTGGATGAATTGACAAAAATTAGGAAAATAGACATTGAAGATTCCTCAGACCCCACATGGTATCGACTAGGAGAATGGTTACATCAAAAATTAGGCCACACAGGTCGAGAAGCACTTTACTTTTCAGCCCAAAGCCGGGGATGGCCTCTCAGTAGGAAAACATGTGAAACCATCCTCACTGAGTGCCCCCAGTGTAAATTAAAATTGCAGATGGACCACCCTGCCAAAGCACCACCTTTACACATTAAAGAGGGGAAAACTTTGTGGTCTACTTGGCAAATTGATTACATTGGTCCTTTAAAATCCTCTGCTGGGTACAAATATATCTTAACAGGTGTAGAAATAATATCTGGACTCCTTACAGCTACCAAGTGCCAAAAGGCTAATGCACAGAATACTATCCGAGGCCTTTCCTCATGGTTCTCAATTCTACCTGTCCCTGATTCTATCCAGAGTGACAATGGCTCACACTTTACTAGTAAAGAAGTACAGGAATGGGCAAAGCAAAAAGAAATAAAGTGGGTATTTCACACACCTTATTACCCACAATCTAATGGTATAGTTGAACAAGCCAATGGACTGCTGAAAAAATATCTTAAACCTCATGAAGGACAATGGGACAGACGTCTTTCTGAAATTTTACAGCAGTTAAATAATCGGTATGGTCCCTATGGAAGTCCAATTACTCGAGCCTTCTTAACACTTTCTTCAGAAACAAACCTAAATAATGAGCACACCTGGTCCTCAATGAAAGCAGGACAGCCTGTGATGGCAAAAATACCATCTGTAGGAACAATACCAGTAACCCTGGTCAAACCACGAGGATTTCTAGCATGGGATGCTATTGATAATAATGGAATAAAACATAAAATCAGTACTAGATGGATTTATCCAGCATCCTAAGGGGTAACCTGTTCAGGTTCCTTCCACCCCCCCGCCCCGAGACCGTTCTCTTTTCTTTCCTTTTCAGAAATAACCAACTCCACCAACGACAATGTGGAAGCAGACACCATACCCAGCAAGTCCACCAGTAGCACTGTGGGAACAACCCTCATCTTCAATATGAGACTCTTCACAGCATTGCGCCTACCCTTTCTCTCCCTCACCATCATACCTCGATTGCTACAACAATGGTGTCTATACGGCTCTTCTTCTCTCTTCCTTTTTCTGCTCATGAGAGTAAAGACACTTACAATGGCTCACACATCAAATCCTTGGGATCTTGCATTACTGAGATACACTGGAAGCATCAAAACACTACAAGGCAGGTCTAATTGGTCAACTTTCCTCACTACACAGAAGGTGACAGGATTATTGCATTTGTCCTCACTATATGCAATGCTTCAGTGTACAACATACACCCAATCCTTGCATTAGGACTAAATCACAATGGAAACATACTCTGTCCCTCAGAACATAAAGTATGGGCCCACCAGAAGGAGGGAAAATGGCAAACAATTGATGTAAATGCATGTACTGTGCGAGAACAACGAGGCTTCATTTGTGAAGGAAATACTCTTGAGGCTCAAGACATTTGTCTTGATACTGAACAAAACATTTGTCACTTTGAGATCCACCCAAATGAAACCCCTGAAAGCGTAGTCATATATGTTGGAAAAGGATGTGTTTGCATGCGAACACGATGTGATTCCTTATTAATAGATGGTACTGTCCATACGACTCCTCCAACATCCTGACTTAATCGACCTCCTGCAACAAGCACAGAAAACTGGACAAAAGACTCTTATCACGGTCCAACATGATATAGAAGAAATACATCAGGTGTTAACAAGAGTCAAAAGGAATGGAGAACATCAGTGGTGGGAAAGCTCATCTGGATGGTCACCCACCACAACAGGACTGTTTAATTCTATGTTCCACCCGGTCATGATTTTCTTAATTCTAAATCTAATATGTTTACTGCTCATAATTGTATTGTATATTAAGGTTTGGAGGATGGTTAAACAGATTACTCAGTTACAGAAGTATCCCCGTATGTACACCATCCCAAAATAATTTTTTTTCTTTTTGAAGCTAATCAAACACAAAATTTCCTTCAACTGTAATTGGATTATGGCATCCTCTGTTTATAGGCATAGAGGCAAGAGGCAACCACACTGCCACTCTATGGACAAGATAAATTGACTTTAGTCACGGGGTGGATTGTGGTGGTGCAATCCTTACCCCCCCCCCCCGCCCCTCTTTGTTGGGCTGCTTGGTGCTAGGTGCGATTCCACCCACATCCCCCGAGCTATACACCAGTCTGTGGAGATAAGGACTGACAATGTTAACGAGCCTGGCTCCTGCCCCTCCCGATTGCTCGGAAATGGTTAAAATGGCCCATCAACTCCTAAGGGCCTGGCACACCTGTGCCTGGGATGTGGTCAAATGGGAACAATAACAGAGTCGCACATTAATCAAATTCTTTTGTAACTGCTGGAAGGCACCAGAAGGCATTTGACAAAAGTCAATTATCTTGGACCCTATAAATGGCGACCACCAGGGAGACCCTTTGAGCTCTCCTGGATCGCAGTGGGCCTGTGACCAGCATCTCCCCTGAGCTGGGACGCCTCTCAGGTACCAAACCCTTAAGGTGTCGTCTGCTCCAGACGGAAGGCCAGGGCGAAGTCCCCCGCTTGAGTCTCAATTATCGCCCGTTGAGGAATGCCAAGGCATTGTGAGTATTTGCTCTAAACTCAAGAGGGAAATTTTCTTTGAGCTAGCTTCTCTTTACTCTGTGTGTGTGTGTGTGTGTGTGGGTACGTACCCTTGTTTCTGTGTGTGTATGTCTGTTCTGTGTTCATTCCACTGAATCCAAACACCTTTGTTTCTGTATGTTTGTCCATTTTGTTATGTACATGCATGTGTATATATGTATATATAGGTACCGTTAAGTAAGTTAGTGTGAATCTTGTCATTTTAGAATCTGAATAAGTCGCTTTTCTTTCTTTTAGTATTTCTGAATTATTTTATAATAACAAATTGCTGTTAGTTATTAATAAATCTAGATTTCTTACTAAATATTGCCGTGTCAATACTTTCATCCGCGACACCCCCACAGTGACATGGCCACCACTGACCCGCTACACACTGTGACATGGCCCCCACAGAGACATGGCCACCACTGACACGCTGACCACTGTGACATGGCCCCCACAGTGACATGGCCACCACTGACACGCTGACCACTGTGACATGGCCCCCACTGTGACATGGCCACCACTGACCTGCTGCCCACTGTGACATGGCCCCCATAGTGACATGGCCACAACTGACCTGCTGCCCACTGTGACATAGCCCCCACAGTGACATGGCAACAAGTGGACTGTTGCTCACTGTGACATGGCAACCACTGACCTGCTGCACACTGTGACATGACCTCACAGTGACATGGCCACCACTGACCTGCTCCCCACTGTGACATGTCCCATAGACTAACATGATCACTACTGACATGCTGCCCACTGTCACATGGCCCCACAGTGACGTGGCCACCACTGACCTGCTGCCTACTGTGACTGGCCACCACAGTGACATGGCCACCAGTGGACTGTTGCTAATTGTGACATGGCCACAACTGATCTGCTGCCCAATGTGGCATGGCCTCACACTGATATGGCCAGCACTGACCCGCTGACCACTGTGACATGGCCCCCACAGTGACATGGCAACCAGTGGCCTGTTGCTCACTGTGACATGGCCACCACTGACCTGCTGCACACTGTGACATGACCTCACAGTGACATGGCCACCACTGACCCGCTGACCACTGTGACATGGCCCCCACAGTGACATGGCCACCACTGAACTGCTGACCACTGTGACATGGCCCCCACAGTGACATGGCCACCACTGACCTGCTGCCCACTGTGACATGGCCCCCACAGTGACATGGCCACCACTGACCCGCTACACACTGTGACATGGCCCCTACAGTGATATGGCCACCACTGACACGCTGACCACTGTGACATGGCCCCCACAGTGACATGGCCACCACTGACCTGCTGCCCACTGTGACATGGCCCCCTCAGTGACATGGCCACCACTGACCTGCTGCCCACTGTGACATAGCCCCCATAGTGACATGGCCACCACTGACCTGCTGCCCACTGTGACATGGCCCCCATAGTGACATGGCCACCACTGACCTGCTGCCCACTGTGACATGGTCCCCATAGTGACATGGCAACAAGTGGACTGTTGCTCACTGTGACATGGCCACCACTGACCTGCTGCACACTGTGACATGACCTCACAGTGACATGGCCACCACTGACCTGCTCCCCACTGTGACATGTCCCATACAGTAACATGATCACTACTGACATGCTGCCCAGTGTGACATGGCCCCACAGTGACGTGGCCACCACTGACCGTCTGCCCACTGTGACTGGCCACCACAGTGACATGGCCACCAGTGGCCTGTTGCTCACTGTGACATGGCCACCACTGACCTGCTCCCCACTGTGACATGTCACATACAGTAAAATGATCACTACTGACATGCTTCCCACTGTCACATGGCCCCACAGTGACGTGGCCACCACTGACCTGCTGCCCACTGTGACTGGCCACCACAGTGACATGGCCACCAGTGGACTGTTGCTCATTGTAACATGGCCACAACTGATCTGCTGAACACTGTGACATGACCTCACAGTGACATGGCCACCACTGACCTGCTGCCCACTGTGACATGGCCCCCACAGTGACATGGCCACCACTGACCCGCTGAACACTGTGACATGGCCACCACTGACCCGCTACACACTGTGACATGGCCCCTACAGTGATATGGCCACCACTGACACTCTGACCACTGTGACATGGCCCCCACAGTGACATGGCCACCACTGACACTCTGACCACTGTGACATGGACCCCACAGAGACATGGCCACCACTGACCTGCTGCCCACTGTGACATAGCCCCCATAGTGACATGGCCACCACTGACCTGCTGCCCACCGTGACATGGCCCCCATAGTGACATGGCCACCACTGACCTGCTGCCCACTGTGACATGGCCCCCATAGTGACATGGCCACCACTGACCTGCTGCCCACTGTGACATGGCCCCCATAGTGACATGGCCACCACTGACCTGCTGCCCACTGTGACATGGCCCCCATAGTGACATGGCCACCACTGACCTGCTGCCCACTGTGACCTGGACCCCATAGTGACATGGCCACCACTGACCTGCTGCCCACTGTGACTGGCCACCACAGTGACATGGCCACCAGTGGACTGTTGCTCATTGTAACATGGCCACAACTGATCTGCTGAACACTGTGACATGACCTCACAGTGACATGGCCACCACTGACCTGCTGCCCACTGTGACATGGCCCCCACAGTGACATGGCCACCACTGACCCGCTGAACACTGTGACATGGCCACCACTGACCCGCTACACACTGTGACATGGCCCCTACAGTGATATGGCCACCACTGACACTCTGACCACTGTGACATGGCCCCCACAGTGACATGGCCACCACTGACACTCTGACCACTGTGACATGGACCCCACAGAGACATGGCCACCACTGACCTGCTGCCCACTGTGACATAGCCCCCATAGTGACATGGCCACCACTGACCTGCTGCCCACCGTGACATGGCCCCCATAGTGACATGGCCACCACTGACCTGCTGCCCACTGTGACATGGCCCCCATAGTGACATGGCCACCACTGACCTGCTGCCCACTGTGACATGGCCCCCATAGTGACATGGCCACCACTGACCTGCTGCCCACTGTGACCTGGACCCCATAGTGACATGGCCACCACTGACCTGCTGCCCACTGTGACCAGCCACCACAATGACATGGCCACCAGTGCACTGTTGCTCATTGTGACATGGCCACAACTGTCCTGCTGCCCACTGTGACTCGCCACCACAGTGACATGGCCATCAGTGGACTGTTGGTCATTGTGACATGGCCACAACTGATCTGCTGCCCACTGTGACATGACCACACAGTGACATGACCACCACTGACCCGCTGACCATTGTGACATGGCCCCCACAGTGACATGGCCACCACTGACCTGCTGCCCACTGTGACATGCCCCCCATAGTGACATGGCCAGCACTGACCTGCTGCCCACTGTGACATAGCCCCCATAGAGACATGGCCACCACTGACCTGCTGCACACTGTGACATGGCCCCCATAGTGACATGGCCACCACTGACCTGCTGCCCACTGTGACATGGCCCCCATAGTGACATGGCCACCACTGACACGCTGACCACTGTGACATGGCCCCCATAGTGACATGGCCACTACTGACCTGCTGCCCACTGTGACATACCCACCACAGTGACATGGCAACCAGTGGCCTGTTGCTCACTGTGACATGGCCACCACTAGACCTGCTGCACACTGTGAAATGACCTCACAGTGACATGGCCACCACTGACCTCCTCCCCATTGTGATATGTCCCATACAGTAACATGATCACTACTGACATGCTGCCCACTGTGACATGGACCCACAGTGACGTGGCCACCACTGACCCGCTGACCACTGTGACATGGCCCCCACAGTGACGTGGCCACCACTGCAACGCTGACCACTGTGACATGGCCCCAATAGTGACATGGCCACCACTGACCTTCTGCCCACTGTGACATACCCCCCACAGTGACATGGCAACCAGTGGCCTGTTGCTCATTGTAACATGGCCACAACTGATCTGCTGCCCACTGTGACATGACCTCACAGTGACATGGCCACCACTGACCCGCTGACCACTGTGACATGGCCCCCACAGTGACATGGCCACCACTGACCCGCTGACCACTGTGACATGGCCCCCACTGTGACATGGCCACCACTGACCTGCTGCCCACTGTGACATGGCCCCCATAGTGACATGGCCACAACTGACCTGCTGCCCACTGTGACATAGCTCCCACAGTGACATGGCAACAAGTGGACTGTTGCTCACTGTGACATGGCCACCACTGACCTGCTGCACACTGTGACATGACCTCACAGTGACATGGCCACCACTGACCTGCTCCCCACTGTGACATGTCCCATAGACTAATATGATCATTACTGACATGCTGCCCACTGTCACATGGCCCCACAGTGACGTGGCCACCACTGATCTGCTGCCTACTGTGACTGGCCACCACAGTGACATGGCCACCAGTGGGCTGTTGCTAATTGTGACATGGCCACAACTGATCTGCTGCCCAATGTGGCATGGCCTCACACTGATATGGCCACCACTGACCCGCTGACCACTGTGACATGGCCCCCACAGTGACATGGCAACCAGTGGCCTGTTGCTCACTGTGACATGGCCACCACTGACCCGCTGACCACTGTGACATGGCCCCCACAGTGACATGGCCACCACTGACCTGCTGCCCACTGTGACATGGCCCCCACAGTGACATGGCCACCACTGACACGCTGACCACTGTGACATGGCCCCCACAGTGACATGGCCACCACTGACACTCTGACCACTGTGACATGGCCCCCACAGTGACATGGCCACCACTGACCTGCTGCCCACTGTGACATAGCCCCCATAGTGACGTGGCCACCACTGACCTGCTGCCCACTGTGACATGGCCCCCATAGTGACATGGCCACAACTGACCTGCTGCCCACTGTGACATGGCCCCCATAGTGACATGGCAACAAGTGGACTGTTGCTCACTGTGACATGGCCACCACTGATCTGCTGCACACTGTGACATGACCTCACAGTGACATGGCCACCACTGACCTGCTCCCCACTGTGACATGTCCCATAGACTAATATGATCACTACTGACATGCTGCCCACTGTCACATGGCCCCACAGTGACGTGGCCACCACTGACCTGCTGCCCACTGTGACTGGCCACCACAGTGACATGGCCACCAGTGGACTGTTGCTAATTGTGACATGGCCACAACTGATCTGCTGCCCAATGTGGCATGGCCTCACACTGATATGGCCACCACTGACCCGCTGACCACTGTGACATGGCCCCCACAGTGACATGGCAACCAGTGGCCTGTTGCTCACTGTGACATGGCCACCACTGACCTGCTGCACACTGTGACATGACCTCACAGTGACATGGCCACCACTGACCCGCTGAACACTGTGACATGGCCCCCACAGTGACATGGCCACCACTGACCCGCTGACCACTGTGACATGGCCCCCACAGTGACATGGCCACCACTGACCTGCTGCCCACTATGACTGGCCACCACAGTGACATGTCCACCAGTAGACTGTTGCTCATTGTGACATGCCCCCCACAGTGACATGGCCAGCACTGACCTGCTGCCCACTGTGACATAGCCCCCACAGTGACATGGCCACCACTGACATGCTGCCCAATGTGACATACCCCCCACAGTGTCATGGCAACCAGTGGCCTGTTGCTCACTGTGACATGGCCACCACTGACCTGCTCCCCACTGTGACATGTCCCATACAGTAACATGATCAATACTGACATGCTGCCCACTATCACATGGCCCCACAGTGACGTGGCCACCACTGATCTGCTGCCCACTGTGACTGGCCACCACAGTGACATGGCCACCAGTGGACTGTTGCTCATTGTGACATGGCCACAACTGATCTGCTGCACACTGTGACATGACCTCACAGTGACATGGCCACCACTGACCCTTTAACACCAGTGACATGGCCACCACAGTGACATGGCCACCACTGACCCGCTGAACACTGTGACATGGCCCCCACAGTGACATGGCCACCACTGACC
Organism: Strix uralensis; assembly: GCF_047716275.1. Lineage (NCBI taxonomy): Eukaryota > Metazoa > Chordata > Aves > Strigiformes > Strigidae > Strix > Strix uralensis. The sequence continues at coordinate 93,991 of NW_027436781.1, read as the reverse complement.
CGCTACACACTGTGACATGGCCCCTACAGTGATATGGCCACCACTGACACTCTGACCACTGTTACATGGCCCCCACAGTGACATGGCCACCACTGACACTCTGACCACTGTGACATGGACCCCACAGTGACATGGCCACCACTGACCTGCTGCCCACTGTGACATGGCCCCCATAGTGACATGGCCACCACTGCCCTGCTGCCCACTGTGACATGGCCCCCTTAGTGACATGGCTACTACTGACCTGCTGCCCACTATGACATGGCCCCCATAGTGACATGGCCACCACTGACCTGCTGCCCACTGTGACATGGCCCCCATAGTGACATGGCCACCATTGACCTGCTGCCCACTGTGACATGGCCCCCATAGTGACATGGGCACCACTGACCTGCTGCCCACTGTGACCAGCCACCACAATGACATGGCCACCAGTGGACTGTTGCTCATTGTGACTTGGCCACAACTGTCCTGCTGCCCACTGTGACTCGCCACCACAGTGACATGGCCATCAGTGGACTGTTGGTCATTGTGACATGGCCACAACTGATCTGCTGCCCACTGTGACATGACCACACAGTGACATGACCACCACTGACCCGCTGACCATTGTGACATGGCCCCCACAGTGACATGGCCACCACTGACCTGCTGCCCACTGTGACATGCCCCCCATAGTGACATGGCGAGCACTGACCTGCTGCCCACTGTGACATAGCCCCCATAGTGACATGGCCACCACTGACCTGCTGCACACTGTGACATGGCCCCCATAGTGACATGGCCACCACTGACCTGCTGCCCACTGTGACATGGCCCCCATAGTGACATGGCCACCACTGACACGCTGACCACTGTGACATGGCCCCCATAGTGACATGGCCACTACTGACCTGCTGCCCACTGTGACATACCCACCACAGTGACATGGCAACCAGTGGCCTGTTGCTCACTGTGACATGGCCACCACTAGACCTGCTGCACACTGTGAAATGACCTCACAGTGACATGGCCACCACTGACCAGCTGCCCAATGTGACATAGCCCACATAGTGACATGGCCACCACTGACCCGCTGACCACTGTGACATGGCCCCACAGTGACGTGGCCACCACTGACCCGCTGACCACTGTGACATGGCCCCCACAGGGACGTGGCCACCACTGCAACGCTGACCACTGTGACATGGCCCCCACAGTGACATGGCCACCACTGACCTTCTGCCCACTGTGACATACCCCCCACAGTGACATGGCAACCAGTGGCCTGTTGCTCATTGTAAAATGGCCACAACTGATCTGCTGCCCACTGTGACATGACCTCACAGTGACATGGCCACCACTGACATGCTGCCCAATGTGACATACCCCCCACAGTGTCATGGCAACCAGTGGCCTGTTGCTCACTGTGACATGGCCACCACTGACCTGCTCCCCACTGTGACATGTCCCATACAGTAACATGATCAATACTGACATGCTGCCCACTATCACATGGCCCCACAGTGACGTGGCCACCACTGATCTGCTGCCCACTGTGACTGGCCACCACAGTGACATGGCCACCAGTGGACTGTTGCTCATTGTGACATGGCCACAACTGATCTGCTGCACACTGTGACATGACCTCACAGTGACATGGCCACCACTGACCCGCTAACACCAGTGACATGGCCACCACAGTGACATGGCCACCACTGACCCGCTGAACACTGTGACATGGCCCCCACAGTGACATGGCCACCACTGACCCGCTACACACTGTGACATGGCCCCTACAGTGATATGGCCACCACTGACACTCTGACCACTGTTACATGGCCCCCACAGTGACATGGCCACCACTGACACTCTGACCACTGTGACAGGGACCCCACAGTGACATGGCCACCACTGACCTGCTGCCCACTGTGACATAGCCCCCATAGTGACATGGCCACCACTGACCTGCTGCCCACTGTGACATGGCCCCCTTAGTGACATGGCCACCACTGACCTGCTGCCCACTGTGACATGGCCCCCTTAGTGACATGGCTACTACTGACCTGCTGCCCACTATGACATGGCCCCCATAGTGACATGGCCACAACTGACCTGTTGCCCACTGTGACATGGACCCCATAGTGACATGGCCACCACTGACCTGCTGCCCACTGTGACATGGCCCCCATAGTGACATGGCCACCACTGCCCTGCTGCCCACTGTGACATGGCCCCCTTAGTGACATGGCTACTACTGACCTGCTGCCCACTATGACATGGCCCCCATAGTGACATGGCCACCACTGACCTGCTGCCCACTGTGACATGGCCCCCATAGTGACATGGCCACCATTGACCTGCTGCCCACTGTGACATGGCCCCCATAGTGACATGGCCACCACTGACCTGCTGCCCACTGTGACCAGCCACCACAATGACATGGCCACCAGTGGACTGTTGCTCATTGTGACTTGGCCACAACTGTCCTGCTGCCCACTGTGACTCGCCACCACAGTGACATGGCCATCAGTGGACTGTTGGTCATTGTGACATGGCCACAACTGATCTGCTGCCCACTGTGACATGACCACACAGTGACATGACCACCACTGACCCGCTGACCATTGTGACATGGCCCCCACAGTGACATGGCCACCACTGACCTGCTGCCCACTGTGACATGCCCCCCATAGTGACATGGCGAGCACTGACCTGCTGCCCACTGTGACATAGCCCCCATAGTGACATGGCCACCACTGACCTGCTGCACACTGTGACATGGCCCCCATAGTGACATGGCCACCACTGACCTGCTGCCCACTGTGACATGGCCCCCATAGTGACATGGCCACCACTGACACGCTGACCACTGTGACATGGCCCCCATAGTGACATGGCCACTACTGACCTGCTGCCCACTGTGACATACCCACCACAGTGACATGGCAACCAGTGGCCTGTTGCTCACTGTGACATGGCCACCACTAGACCTGCTGCACACTGTGAAATGACCTCACAGTGACATGGCCACCACTGACCAGCTGCCCAATGTGACATAGCCCACATAGTGACATGGCCACCACTGACCCGCTGACCACTGTGACATGGCCCCACAGTGACGTGGCCACCACTGACCCGCTGACCACTGTGACATGGCCCCCACAGGGACGTGGCCACCACTGCAACGCTGACCACTGTGACATGGCCCCCATAGTGACATGGCCACCACTGACCTTCTGCCCACTGTGACATACCCCCCACAGTGACATGGCAACCAGTGGCCTGTTGCTCATTGTAAAATGGCCACAACTGATCTGCTGCCCACTGTGACATGACCTCACAGTGACATGGCCACCACTGACCCGGTGACCACTGTCACATGGCCCCCACAGTGACATGGCCACCACTGACCCTCTGACCACTGTGACATGGCCCCCACTGTGACATGGCCACCACTGCCCTGCTGCCCACTGTGACATGGCCCCCATAGTGACATGGCCACAACTGACCTGCTGCCCACTGTGACATAGCCCCCACAGTGACATGGCAACAAGTGGACTGTTGCTCACTGTGACATGGCCACCACTGACCTGCTGCACACTGTGACATGACCTCACAGTGACATGGCCACCACTGACCTGCTCCACACTGTGACATGTCCCATAGACTAACATGATCACTACTGACATGCTGCCCACTGTCACATGGCCCCACAGTGACGTGGCCACCACTGACCTGCTGCCCACTGTGACTGACCACCACAGTGACATGGCCACCAGTGGACTGTTGCTAATTGTGACATGGCCACAACTGATCTGCTGCCCAATGTGGCATGGCATCACACTGATATGGCCACCACTGACCCGCTGACCACTGTGACATGGCCCCCACAGTGACATGGCCAGCACTGACCTGCTGCCCACTGTGACATAGCCCCCATAGTGACATGGCCACCACTGACCTGCTGCCCACTGTGACCTGGACCCCATAGTGACATGGCCACCACTGACCTGCTGCCCACTATGACATGGCCCCCATAGTGACATGGCCACAACTGACCTGTTGCCCACTGTGACATGGACCCCATAGTGACATTGCCACAACTGACCTGCTGCCCACTGTGACTCGCCACCACAGTGACATGGCCATCAGTGGACTGTTGCTCATTGTGACATGGCCACAACTGATCTGCTGCCCACTGTGACATGACCACACAGTGACATGACCACCACTGACCCGGTGACCATTGTGACATAGCCCCCACAGTGACATGGCCACCACTGACCTGCTCTCCACTGTGACATGTCCCAAACAGTAACATGATCACCACTAACATGCTGCCCACTATGACATGGCCCCCCCAGTGTCATGGCCACCACTGACCCGCTGACCACTGTGACATGGCCCCCACAGTGACATGGCCACCACTGACCTGCTGCCCAATATGACATGGCCCCCACGGTGATATGGCAACAACTGACACTCTGACCACTGTGAAATGTCCCCCACAGTGACATGGCCACAACTGACCTGCTGCTCACTGTGACATGGCCCCAAGTGACATGGCCACCACTGACCTTCTGCCCACTGTGACATACCCCCCACAGTGACATGGCAACCAGTGGCCTGTTGCTCATTGTAAAATGGCCACAACTGATCTGCTGCCCACTGTGACATGACCTCACAGTGACATGGCCACCACTGACATGCTGCCCAATGTGACATACCCCCCACAGTGTCATGGCAACCAGTGGCCTGTTGCTCACTGTGACATGGCCACCACTGACCTGCTCCCCACTGTGACATGTCCCATACAGTAACATGATCAATACTGACATGCTGCCCACTATCACATGGCCCCACAGTGACGTGGCCACCACTGATCTGCTGCCCACTGTGACTGGCCACCACAGTGACATGGCCACCAGTGGACTGTTGCTCATTGTGACATGGCCACAACTGATCTGCTGCACACTGTGACATGACCTCACAGTGACATGGCCACCACTGACCCGCTAACACCAGTGACATGGCCACCACAGTGACATGGCCACCACTGACCCGCTGAACACTGTGACATGGCCCCCACAGTGACATGGCCACCACTGACCCGCTACACACTGTGACATGGCCCCTACAGTGATATGGCCACCACTGACACTCTGACCACTGTTACATGGCCCCCACAGTGACATGGCCACCACTGACACTCTGACCACTGTGACATGGACCCCACAGTGACATGGCCACCACTGACCTGCTGCCCACTGTGACATAGCCCCCATAGTGACATGGCCACCACTGACCTGCTGCCCACTGTGACATGGCCCCCATAGTGACATGGCCACCACTGCCCTGCTGCCCACTGTGACATGGCCCCCTTAGTGACATGGCTACTACTGACCTGCTGCCCACTATGACATGGCCCCCATAGTGACATGGCCACCACTGACCTGCTGCCCACTGTGACATGGCCCCCATAGTGACATGGCCACCATTGACCTGCTGCCCACTGTGACATGGCCCCCATAGTGACATGGGCACCACTGACCTGCTGCCCACTGTGACCAGCCACCACAATGACATGGCCACCAGTGGACTGTTGCTCATTGTGACTTGGCCACAACTGTCCTGCTGCCCACTGTGACTCGCCACCACAGTGACATGGCCATCAGTGGACTGTTGGTCATTGTGACATGGCCACAACTGATCTGCTGCCCACTGTGACATGACCACACAGTGACATGACCACCACTGACCCGCTGACCATTGTGACATGGCCCCCACAGTGACATGGCCACCACTGACCTGCTGCCCACTGTGACATGGCCCCCATAGTGACATGGCGAGCACTGACCTGCTGCCCACTGTGACATAGCCCCCATAGTGACATGGCCACCACTGACCTGCTGCACACTGTGACATGCCCCCATAGTGACATGGCCACCACTGACCTGCTGCCCACTGTGACATGGCCCCCATAGTGACATGGCCACCACTGACACGCTGACCACTGTGACATGGCCCCCATAGTGACATGGCCACTACTGACCTGCTGCCCACTGTGACATACCCACCACAGTGACATGGCAACCAGTGGCCTGTTGCTCACTGTGACATGGCCACCACTAGACCTGCTGCACACTGTGAAATGACCTCACAGTGACATGGCCACCACTGACCAGCTGCCCAATGTGACATAGCCCACATAGTGACATGGCCACCACTGACCCGCTGACCACTGTGACATGGCCCCACAGTGACGTGGCCACCACTGACCCGCTGACCACTGTGACATGGCCCCCACAGGGACGTGGCCACCACTGCAACGCTGACCACTGTGACATGGCCCCCATAGTGACATGGCCACCACTGACCTTCTGCCCACTGTGACATACCCCCCACAGTGACATGGCAACCAGTGGCCTGTTGCTCATTGTAAAATGGCCACAACTGATCTGCTGCCCACTGTGACATGACCTCACAGTGACATGGCCACCACTGACCCGGTGACCACTGTCACATGGCCCCCACAGTGACATGGCCACCACTGACCCTCTGACCACTGTGACATGGCCCCCACTGTGACATGGCCACCACTGCCCTGCTGCCCACTGTGACATGGCCCCCATAGTGACATGGCCACAACTGACCTGCTGCCCACTGTGACATAGCCCCCACAGTGACATGGCAACAAGTGGACTGTTGCTCACTGTGACATGGCCACCACTGACCTGCTGCACACTGTGACATGACCTCACAGTGACATGGCCACCACTGACCTGCTCCACACTGTGACATGTCCCATAGACTAACATGATCACTACTGACATGCTGCCCACTGTCACATGGCCCCACAGTGACGTGGCCACCACTGACCTGCTGCCCACTGTGACTGACCACCACAGTGACATGGCCACCAGTGGACTGTTGCTAATTGTGACATGGCCACAACTGATCTGCTGCCCAATGTGGCATGGCATCACACTGATATGGCCACCACTGACCCGCTGACCACTGTGACATGGCCCCCACAGTGACATGGCCAGCACTGACCTGCTGCCCACTGTGACATAGCCCCCATAGTGACATGGCCACCACTGACCTGCTGCCCACTGTGACCTGGACCCCATAGTGACATGGCCACCACTGACCTGCTGCCCACTATGACATGGCCCCCATAGTGACATGGCCACAACTGACCTGTTGCCCACTGTGACATGGACCCCATAGTGACATTGCCACAACTGACCTGCTGCCCACTGTGACTCGCCACCACAGTGACATGGCCATCAGTGGACTGTTGCTCATTGTGACATGGCCACAACTGATCTGCTGCCCACTGTGACATGACCACACAGTGACATGACCACCACTGACCCGGTGACCATTGTGACATAGCCCCCACAGTGACATGGCCACCACTGACCTGCTCTCCACTGTGACATGTCCCAAACAGTAACATGATCACCACTGACATGCTGCCCACTGTGACATGGCCGCCCCAGTGTCATGGCCACCACTGACCCGCTGACCACTGTGACATGGCCCCCACAGTGACATGGCCACCACTGACCTGCTGCCCAATATGACATGGCCCCCACGGTGATATGGCCACAACTGACACTCTGACCACTGTGAAATGTCCCCCACAGTGACATGGCCACAACTGACCTGCTGCTCACTGTGACATGGCCCCAAGTGACATGGCCACCACTGACCCGCTGCCCACTGTGACATGGCCCCCACAGTGACATGGCCAGCACTGACCTGCTGCCCACTGTGACATAGGCCCCACAGTGACATGGCAACCAGTGGCCTGTTACTCACTGTGACATGGCCACCACTGACCTGCTGTACACTGTGATGTAGCACCCACAGTGACATGGCCACCACTGACCTGCTCCCCACTGTGACATGTCCCAAACAGAACATGATCACCACTGACATGCTATCCACTGTGACATGGCCCCCACAGTGACATGGCCACCACTGACCCTCTGACCACTGTGAAATGGCCCCCACAGTGACATGTCCACCACTGACCCTCTGACCACTGTGACATGGCCCCCACAGTGACATACCACCAATGACCTGCTGCCCACTGTGACATTGCTCCCATAGTGACATGGCCACAACTGACCTACTGCTCACTGTGACATGACCTCACAGTGACATGGCCACCACTGATCAGCTCCCCACTGTGACATGTCCCATACAGTAACATGATCACTACTGACATGCTGCCCAATGTCACATGGCCCCACAGTGACGTGGCCACCACTGACCTGCTGCCCACTGTGACATGGCCCCCATAGTGACATGGCCAGCACTGACCTGCTGTCCACTGTGACATGGCCCCCATAGTATCATGGCGACAACTGACCTGCTGCCAACTGTAACATAGCCCCCACAGTGACATGGCAACCAGTGGCCTGTTGCTCACTATGACATGGCCACCACTGACATGCTGCACACTGTGACATTACCTGAAGTGACATGGTCACAACTAACACGCAGCCCAGTGTGACATGGCCCCACAGTGACATGGCCACCACTGACGTGCTGCCCAATGTGACATAGACCAGACAGTGACATGGCAACCAGTGGCCTGTTGCTCACTGTGACATGGCCACCACTGACCTGCTGCACACTGTGACATGACCTCACAGTGACATGGCCACCACTGACCTGCTCCCCACTGTGACATAGCCCCCATAGTGACATGGCCACCACTGACCTGCTGCCCACTGTGACGTGGCCCCCATAGTGACAAGGCCACCACTAACCTGTTGCCCACTGTGACATGGCCCTCACAGTGACATGGCCACCACTGACCTGCTGCCCACTGTGACATAGCCCCCACAGTGACATGGCTACCAGTGGCCTGCTGCAAACTGTGACATGTCCGAAACAGTAACATGATAACCACTGCCCGCTGCCCACTGTGTCATGGCCCCACAGTGACGTGGCCACCACTGATCCGCTGCCCACTGTGACATAGCCCCCACAGTGACATGGCCACCACTGACCTGCTGCCCAATGCGACATAGCCCCCACGGTGATATGGCCACAACTGACATGCTGACCACTGTGAAATGTCCCCCACAGTGACATGGCCACGACTGACCTGCTGCTCACTGTGACATGGCCCCAAGTGACATGGCCACCACTGACCCGCTGCCCACTGTGACATGGCCCCCACAGTGACATGGCCAGCACTGACCTGCTGCCCACTGTGACATAGGCCCCACAGTGACATGGCAACCAGTGACCTGTTACTCACTGTGACATGGCCACCACTGACCTGCTGCACACTGTGATGTAGCACCCACAGTGACATGGCCACCACTGACCTGCTGCCCACTGTGACATGTCCGAAACAGTACCATGATCACCACTGCCCGATGCCCACTGTGACTGGCCAACACAGTGACATGGCCACCACTGACCTGCTCCCCACTGTGACATGTCCCAAACATTAACATGATCACCACTGACATGCTGCCCACTGTGACATGGCCCCCACAGTGATATGGCCACCACTGACCTGCTGCCCAATGTGACATGGCCCCCATAGTGACATGTCCACCACTGACCTGCTGCCCACTGTGACATGGCCCACATAGTGACATGGCCACAACTGACCAGCTGCCCAATGTGACATAGCCCACATAGTGACATGGCCACCACTGACCTGCTGCCCACTGTGACATGGCCCCCATAGTGACATGGCTACATTTGACCTGCTGCGCACTGTGACATAGCCCCCACAGTGCCATGGCAACCAGTGGCCTGTTACTCACTGTGACATGGCCATCACTGACCTGCTGCACACTGTGAAATGGCCCCACAGTGACGTGGCCACTACTGACCCGCTGACCACTGTGACATGGCCCCCATAGTGCCATGGCCACCACTGAACTGCTGCCCACTGTGACATAGCCCCCATAGTGACATGGCCACCACTGACCTGCTGCCCACTGTGACATAGCCCTCACAGTGACATGGCAACCAGTGGCCTTTTGCTCACTGTGACATGGCCATCACTGACCTGCGTCACACTGTGACATGGCCCCACAGTGACGTGGCAACTACTGACCCGCTGACCACTGTGAAATGTCCCCCACAGTGACATGGCCACAAGTGACCTGCTGCTCACTGTGACATGGCCACAAGTGACATGGCCATCACTGACACGCTGCCCACTCTGACATGGCCCCCACAGTGACATGGCCAGCACTGACCTGCTGCCCACTGTGACGTAGCCCCCACAGTGACATGGCAACCAGGGGCCTGTTGCTCACTGTGACATGGACACCACTGACCTGCTGCACACTGTGACATAACCTCACTGTGACATGGCCATCACTGACCCGCTGCCCACTCTGACATGGCCCCCACAGTGACATGGCCACAACTGACCTGCTGCTCACTGTGACATGGTGCCCACAGTGACATGGCAACCAGTGGCCTGTTGCTCACTGTGACATGGCCACCACTGAACTGCTGCACACTGTGACATGACCTCACAGTGACATGGCCACCACTGATATGCTGCCCACTGTGATTGGCGACCACAGTGACATGGCAACCAGTGGACTGTTGGTGATTGTGACATGGCCACAACTGATCTGCTGCCCACTGTGACATGGCCCCATAGTGACATGGCCAGCACTGACCTGCTGCCCACTGTGACGTGGCCCCCACAGTGACATGGCCACCACTGACCTGCTGCCCACAGTGACATTGCCCGACAGTGACATGGCCACCACTGACCTGCTGCACACAATGACATGGCCCCCATAGTGACATGGCCAGCACTGACCTGCTGCCCACTGTGACGTGGCCCCCACAGTGACATGGCCACCACTGACCTGCTGCCCACAGTGACATTGCCCGACAGTGACATGGCCACCACTGACCTGCTGCACACAATGACATGGCCCCCATAGGGACATGGCCACCACTGACCTGCTGCCCACTGTGACATGGACCCATAGAGACATGGCCACAACTGACCTGCTGCCCACTGTGACTTAGCCCCCACAGTGACATGGCAACCTGTGGCCTGTTACTCACTGTGACATGGCCACCACTGACCTGCTGCCCACTGTGACATGGCCCCCATAGTGACATGGCCACCACTGACCTGCTGCCCACTGTGACATAGCCCCCACAGTGACATGGCAACCAGTGGCCTGTTGCTCACTGTGACATGGCCACCACTGACCTGCTGCACACTGTGACATGACCTCACAGTGACATGGCCACCACTGACCAGCTGCCCACTGTGACACAGCCCCCATAGTGACATGGCCACTACTGACCTGCTGCCCACTGTGACATAGACCCATAGTGACATGGCCACAACTGACCTGCTGCCCACTGTGACTTAGCCCCCACAGTGACATGGCAACCAGTGGCATGTTACTCACTGTTACATGGCCATCACTGACCTGCTGCCCACTGTGACATGGCCCCCACAGTGACATGGCCACCACTGACCTGCTGCCCACTGTGACATGGCCCCATAGTGACATGGCCAGCACTGACCTGCTGCCCACTGTGACATAGTCCCCACAGTGACATGGCAACCAGTGGCCTGTTTCTCACTGTGACATGGCCACCACTGACATGCTGCACACTGTGACATGACCTCACAGTGACATGGACACCACTGACCTGCTGCCCACTGTGACATAGACCCCATAGTGACATGGCCACCACTGACCTGCTGCCCACTGTAACATGGACCCATAGTCACATGGCCACAACTGACCTGCTGCCCACAGTGACATGGTCCCCACAGTGACATGGCCACCACTGATCCGCTGACCACTGTGACATAGCCCCATAGTGACCTGGCCACCACTGACCTGCTACCCACTGTGACATGACCCCCATAGTGACCTGGCCACCACTGACATGCTGCCCACTGTGACATGGCTCCCACAGTGACATGGCAACCAGTGGCCTATTGCTCACTGTGACATGGCCACCACTGACCTGCTGCACACTGTGACATGACCTCACAGTGACATGGCCACCACTGACCTGCTGCCCACTGTGATATGGCCCCCATAATGACATGGCCACCACTGATCTGCTGCCCAATGTGGCATGGCCACCATTGTGACATGAGCAGCACTGACCTGCTGCCCACTGTGACATAGCCACCACAGTGACATGGCAAGCAGTGGCCTGTTACTCACTGTGACATGGCCAACACTGACATGCTGCACACTGTGACATGGCCCCACAGTGATGTGGCCACTACTGACCTGCTGCCCACTGTGACATGGCCCCCACAGTGACATGCCCACCACTGACCTGCTGCCCACTGTGACATGGCTCCCATAGTGACATGGCCACCACTGACCTGCTGCCCACTGTGACATAGGCCCCACAGTGACATGGCCACCAGTGGTCTGTTGCTCACTGTGACATGGGCATCACTGACCTGCTGCACACTTTGACATGGCCCCACAGTGACGTGGCCACTACTGACCTGCTTCCCAATGTGACATAAGCCCCATAGTGACATGGCCACCACTGACCTGCTGCCCACTGTGACATGGCCCCATAGTGACATGGCCAGCACTGACCTGCTGCCCACTGTGACATAGTCCCCACAGTGACATGGCAACCAGTGGCCTGTTTCTCACTGTGACATGGCCACAACTGACCTGCTGCCCACTGTGACATAGCCCCCACAGTGACATGGCAACCAGTGGCCTGTTGCTCACTGTGACATGGCCACCACTGACCTGCTGCACACTGTGACATGACCTCACAGTGACATGGCCACCACTGACCTGCTGCCCACTGTGATATGGCCCCCATAGTGACATGGCCACCACTGACCTGCTGCCCACTGTGGCATGGCCCCCATTGTGACATGACCAGCACTGACCTGCTGCCCACTGTGAAATAGCCCCCATAGTGACATGGCCACCATTGACCTGCTGCCCACAGTGACATGGCCCCCACAGTGACATGGCCACCACTGACCCTCTGCCCACAGTGACATGGCCCCCATAGTGACATGGCCACGACTGACTTGCTGCCCACTGTGACATGGCCCCCATAGGGACATGGCCACCACTGACCTGCTGCCCACTGTGACATGGACCCATAGTGACATGGCCACAACTGACCTGCTGCCCACTGTGACTTAGCCCCCACACTGACATGGCAACCAGTGGCCTGTTACTCACTGTGACATGGCCACCACTGACCTGCTGCCCACTGTGACATAGCCCTCACAGTGACATTGCAACCAGTGGCCTGTTGCTGACTGTGACATGGCCACCACTGACCTGCTGCACACTGTGACATGACCTCACAGTGACATGGCCACCACTGACCAGCTGCCCACTGTGACACAGCCCCCATAGTGACATGGCCACCACTGACCTGCTGCCCACTGTGACATGGACCCATAGTGACATGGCCACAACTGACCTGCTGCCCACTGTGACTTATCCCCCACAGTGACATGGCAACCAGTGGCCTGTTACTCACTGTGACATGGCCATCACTGACCAGCTGCCCACTGTGACACAGCCCCCATAGTGACATGGCCACCACTGACCTGCTGCCCACTGTGACATTGCCACCACAGTGACATGGCCACCACTGACCTGCTGCCCACTGTGACATGGCCCCCATAGTGACATGGCCACCACTGACCTCCTGCCCACTGTGACATAGCCCCCACAGTGACATGGCAACCAGTGGCCTGTTGCTCACTGTGACATGGCCACCACTGACCTGCTGCACACTGTGACATGACCTCACATTGACATGGCCACCACTGACCTGCTGAAATATGTGACATATCCCCATAGTGACATGGCCACCACTGACCTGCTGCCCACTGTGACATGGACCCATAGTGACATGGCCACAACTGACCTGCTGCCCACTGTGACATGGCACCCACAGTGACATGGCCACCACTGACCTGCTGCCCACTGTGACATGGCCCCATAGTGACATGGCCAGCACTGACCTGCTGTCCACTGTGACATAGTCCCCACAGTGACATGGCAACCAGTGGCCTGTTGCTCACTGTGACATGGCCATCACTGACCTGCTGCACACTTTGATATGGCCCCACAGTGATGTGGCCAGTACTGACCTGCTGCCCACTGTGACATGGCCCCCATAGTGACATGCCCACCACTGACCTGCTGCCCACTGTGACATTGCCACCACAGTGACATGGCCACCACTGACCTGCTGCCCACTGTGACATGGCCCTCATAGTGACATGGCCACCACTGACCTGCTGCCCACTGTGACATAGCCCCCACAGTGACATGGCAACCAGTGGCCTGTTGCTCACTGTGACATGGCCACCACTGACCTGCTGCACACTGTGACATGAGCTCACAGTGACATGGCCACCACTGACCTGCTGCCCAATGTGACATAGCCCCATAGTGACATGCCCACCACTGACCTGCTGCCCACTGTGACATGGCCCCCACAGTGACATGGCCACCACTGACCTGCTGCCCACTGTGACATGGCCCCCATAGTGACATGGCCAGCAGTGACCTGCTTCCCACTGTGACATAGCCCCCACAGTGACATGGCAACCAGTGGCCTGTTGCTCACTCTGACATGGCCACCACTGACCTGCTGCACACTGTGACATGACCTCACAGTGACATGGCCACCACTGACCTGCTGCCCAATGTGACATAGCCCCATAGTGACATGGCCACCACTGACCTGCTGCCCACTGTGACATGGACCCATAGTGACATGGCCACAACTGACCTGCTGCCCACTGTGACATGGCCCCCACAGTGACATGGCCACCACTGACCTGCTGCCCACTGTGACATGGCCCCATAGTGACATGGCCAGCACTGACCTGCTGCCCACTGTGACATAGTCCCCACAGTGACATGGCAACCAGTGGCCTGTTGCTCACTGTGACATGGCCACCACTGACCTGCTGCACACTGTGACATGACCTCACAGTGACATGGACACCACTGACCTGCTGCCCACTGTGAAATAGCCCCCATAGTGACATGGCCACCATTGACCTGCTGCCCACAGTGACATGGCCCCCACAGTGACATGGCCACCACTGACCCTCTGCCCACAGTGACATGGCCCCCATAGTGACATGGCCACGACTGACTTGCTGCCCACAGTGACATGGCCCCCATAGGGACATGGCCACCACTGACCTGCTGCCCACTGTGACATGGACCCATAGTGACATGGCCACAACTGACCTGCTGCCCACTGTGACTTATCCCCCACAGTGACATGGCAACCAGTGGCCTGTTGCTCACTCTGACATGGCCACCACTGACCTGCTGCACACTGTGACATGACCTCACAGTGACATGGCCACCACTGACCTGCTGCCCAATGTGACATAGCCCCATAGTGACATGGCCACCACTGACCTGCTGCCCACTGTGACATGGACCCATAGTGACATGGCCACAACTGACCTGCTGCCCACTGTGACATGGCCCCCACAGTGACATGGCCACCACTGACCTGCTGCCCACTGTGACATGGCCCCATAGTGACATGGCCAGCACTGACCTGCTGCCCACTGTGACATAGTCCCCACAGTGACATGGCAACCAGTGGCCTGTTTCTCACTGTGACATGGCCACCACTGACATGCTGCACACTGTGACATGACCTCACAGTGACATGGACACCACTGACCTGCTGCCCACTGTGACATAGACCCCATAGTGACATGGCCACCACTGACCTGCTGCCCACTGTAACATGGACCCATAGTCACATGGCCACAACTGACCTACTGCCCACAGTGACATGGTCCCCACAGTGACATGGCCACCACTGATCCGCTGACCACTGTGACATAGCCCCATAGTGACCTGGCCACCACTGACCTGCTACCCACTGTGACATGACCCCCATAGTGACCTGGCCACCACTGACATGCTGCCCACTGTGACATGGCCCCCACAGTGACATGGCAACCAGTGGCCTATTGCTCACTGTGACATGGCCACCACTGACCTGCTGCACACTGTGACATGACCTCACAGTGACATGGCCACCACTGACCTGCTGCCCACTGTGATATGGCCCCCATAATGACATGGCCACCACTGATCTGCTGCCCAATGTGGCATGGCCACCATTGTGACATGAGCAGCACTGACCTGCTGCCCACTGTGACATAGCCACCACAGTGACATGGCAAGCAGTGGCCTGTTACTCACTGTGACATGGCCAACACTGACATGCTGCACACTGTGACATGGCCCCACAGTGATGTGGCCACTACTGACCTGCTGCCCACTGTGACATGGCCCCCACAGTGACATGCCCACCACTGACCTGCTGCCCACTGTGACATGGCTCCCATAGTGACATGGCCACCACTGACCTGCTGCCCACTGTGACATAGGCCCCACAGTGACATGGCCACCAGTGGTCTGTTGCTCACTGTGACATGGCCACCACTGACCTGCTGCACACTTTGACATGGCCCCACAGTGACGTGGCCACTACTGACCTGCTTCCCAATGTGACATAAGCCCCATAGTGACATGGCCACCACTGACCTGCTGCCCACTGTGACATGGCCCCATAGTGACATGGCCAGCACTGACCTGCTGCCCACTGTGACATAGTCCCCACAGTGACATGGCAACCAGTGGCCTGTTTCTCACTGTGACATGGCCACAACTGACCTGCTGCCCACTGTGACATAGCCCCCACAGTGACATGGCAACCAGTGGCCTGTTGCTCACTGTGACATGGCCACCATTGACCTGCTGCCCACAGTGACATGGCCCCCACAGTGACATGGCCACCACTGACCCTCTGCCCACAGTGACATGGCCCCCATAGTGACATGGCCACGACTGACTTGCTGCCCACTGTGACATGGCCCCCATAGGGACATGGCCACCACTGACCTGCTGCCCACTGTGACATGGACCCATAGTGACATGGCCACAACTGACCTGCTGCCCACTGTGACTTAGCCCCCACACTGACATGGCAACCAGTGGCCTGTTACTCACTGTGACATGGCCACCACTGACCTGCTGCCCACTGTGACATGGCCCCCATAGTGACATGGCCACCACTGACCTGCTGCCCACTGTGACATGACCTCACAGTGACATGGCCACCACTGACCAGCTGCCCACTGTGACACAGCCCCCATAGTGACATGGCCACCACTGACCTGCCTCCCACTGTGACATGGACCCATAGTGACATGGCCACAACTGACCTGTTGCCCACTGTGACATGGCCCCCATAGTGACATGGCCACCACTGACCTGCTGCCCACTGTGACATAGCCCTCACAGTGACATGGCAACCAGTGGCCTGTTACTCACTGTGACATGGCCATCACTGACCAGCTGCCCACTGTGACACAGCCCCCATAGTGACATGGCCACCACTGACCTGCTGCCCACTGTGACATTGCCACCACAGTGACATGGCCACCACTGACCTGCTGCCCACTGTGACATGGCCCCCATTGTGACATGGCCACCACTGACCTCCTGCCCACTGTGACATAGCCCCCACAGTGACATGGCAACCAGTGGCCTGTTGCTCACTGTGACATGGCCACCACTGACCTGCTGCACACTGTGACATGACCTCACAGTGACATGGCCACCACTGACCTGCTGAAATATGTGACATATCCCCATAGTGACATGGCCACCACTGACCTGCTGCCCACTGTGACATGGACCCATAGTGACATGGCCACAACTGACCTGCTGCCCACTGTGACATGGCACCCACAGTGACATGGCCAGCACTGACCTGCTGCCCACTGTGACATGGCCCCATAGTGACATGGCCAGCACTGACCTGCTGTCCACTGTGACATAGTCCCCACAGTGACATGGCAACCAGTGGCCTGTTACTCACTGTGACATGGCCATCACTGACCTGCTGCACACTTTGATATGGCCCCACAGTGACGTGGCCAGTACTGACCTGCTGCCCACTGTGACATGGCCCCCATAGTGACATGCCCACCACTGACCTGCTGCCCACTGTGACATTGCCCCCACAGTGACATGGCCACCACTGACCTGCTGCCCACTGTGACATGGCCCCCATAGTGACATGGCCACCACTGACCTGCTGCCCACTGTGACATAGCCCCCACAGTGACATGGCAACCAGTGGCCTGTTGCTCACTGTGACATGGCCACCACTGACCTGCTGCACACTGTGACATGAGCTCACAGTGACATGGCCACCACTGACCTGCTGCCCAATGTGACATAGCCCCATAGTGACATGGCCACCACTGACCTGCTGCCCACTGTGACATGGCCCCCACAGTGACATGCCCACCACTGACCTGCTGCCCACTGTGACATGGCCCCTATAGTGACATGGCCAGCAGTGACCTGCTTCCCACTGTGACATAGCCCCCACAGTGACATGGCAACCAGTGGCCTGTTGCTCACTCTGACATGGCCACCACTGACCTGCTGCACACTGTGACATGACCTCACAGTGACATGGCCACCACTGACCTGCTGCCCAATGTGACATAGCCCCATAGTGACATGGCCACCACTGACCTGCTGCCCACTGTGACATGGACCCATAGTGACATGGGCACAACTGACCTGCTGCCCACTGTGACATGGCCCCCACAGTGACATGGCCACCACTGACCTGCTGCCCACTGTGACATGGCCCCATAGTGACATGGCCAGCACTGACCTGCTGCCCACTGTGATATAGTCCCCACAGTGACATGGCAACCAGTGGCCTGTTGCTCACTGTGACATGGCCACCACTGACCTGCTGCACACTGTGACATGACCTCACAGTGACATGGACACCACTGACCTGCTGCCCACTGTGAAATAGCCCCCATAGTGACATGGCCACCATTGACCTGCTGCCCACAGTGACATGGCCCCCACAGTGACATGGCCACCACTGACCCTCTGCCCACAGTGACATGGCCCCCATAGTGACATGGCCATGACTGACTTGCTGCCCACAGTGACATGGCCCCCATAGGGACATGGCCACCACTGACCTGCTGCCCACTGTGACATGGACCCATAGTGACATGGCCACAACTGACCTGCTGCCCACTGTGACTTAGCCCCCCACACTGACATGGCAACCAGTGGCCTGTTACTCACTGTGACATGGCCACCACTGACCTGCTGCCCACTGTGACATGGCCCCCATAGTGACATGGCCACCACTGACCTGCTGCCCACTGTGACATAGCCCTCAAAGTGACATTGCAACCAGTGGCCTGTTGCTCACTGTGACATGGCCACCACTGACCTGCTGCACACTGTGACATGACCTCACAGTGACATGGCCACCACTGACCAGCTGCCCACTGTGACACAGCCCCCATAGTGACATGGCCACCACTGACCTGCTGCCCACTGTGACATGGACCCATAGTGACATGGCCACAACCGACCTGCTGCCCACTGTGACTTATCCCCCACAGTGACATGGCAACCAGTGGCCTGTTACTCACTGTGACATGGCCATCACTGACCAGCTGCCCACTGTGACACAGCCCCCATAGTGACATGGCCACCACTGACCTGCTGCCCATTGTGACATTGCCACCACAGTGAAATGGCCACCACTGACCTGCTGCCCACTGTGACATGGCCCCCATAGTGACATGGCCACCACTGACCTCCTGCCCACTGTGACATGACCTCACAGTGACATGGCCACCACTGACCTGCTGCCCAATGTGACATATCCCCATAGTGACATGGCCACCACTGACCTGCTGCCCACTGTGACATGGACCCATAGTGACATGGCCACAACTGACCTGCTGCCCACTGTGACATGGCACCCACAGTGACATGGCCACCACTGACCTGCTGCCCACTGTGACATGGCCCCATAGTGACATGGCCACCACTGACCTGCTGTCCACTGTGACATAGTCCCCACAGTGACATGGCAACCAGTGGCCTGTTGCTCACTGTGACATGGCCATCACTGACCTGCTGCACACTTTGATATGGCCCCACAGTGACGTGGCCAGTACTGACCTGCTGCCCACTGTGACATGGCCCCCATAGTGACATGGCCACCACTGACCTGCTGCCCACTGTGACATGGCCCCCATAGTGACATGGCCACCACTGACCTGCTGCCCACTGTGACATGGACCCATAGTGACATGGCCACAACTGACCTGCTGCCCACTGTGACTTATCCCCCACAGTGACATGGCAACCAGTGGCCTGTTGCTCACTGTGACAAGGCCACCACTGACCTGCTGCCCACTGTGACATGGCCCCTATAGTGACATGGCCAGCAGTGACCTGCTTCCCACTGTGACATAGCCCCCACAGTGACATGGCAACCAGTGGCCTGTTGCTCACTCTGACATGGCCACCACTGACCTGCTGCACACTGTGACATGACCTCACAGTGACATGGCCACCACTGACCTGCTGCCCAATGTGACATAGCCCCATAGTGACATGGCCACCACTGACCTGCTGCCCACTGTGACATGGACCCATAGTGACATGGCCACAACTGACCTGCTGCCCACTGTGACATGGCCCCAACAGTGACATGGCCACCACTGACCTGCTGCCCACTGTGACATGGCCCCATAGTGACATGGCCAGCACTGACCAGCTGCCCACTGTGACATATTCCCCACAGTGACATGGCAACCAGTGGCCTGTTGCTCACTGTGACATGGCCACCACTGACCTGCTGCACACTGTGACATGACCTCACAGTGACATGGACACCACTGACCTGCTGCCCACTGTGACATAGCCCCCATAGTGACATGGCCACCACTGACCTGCTGCCCACTGTAACATGAACCCATAGTCACATGGCCACAACTGACCTGCTGCCCAGTGTGACATGGTCCCCACAGTGACATGGCCACCACTGATCCGCTGACCACTGTGACATAGCCCCAGAGTGACCTGGCCACCACTGACCTGCTACCCACTGTGACATGGCCCCCATAGTGACCTGGCCACCACTGACATGCTGCCCACTGTGACATGGCCCCCATAGTGACATGGCCACCACTGACCTGCTGCCCAATGTGACATAGCTTCCATAGTGACATGGCCACCACTGACCTGCTGCCCACTGTGACATGGACCCATAGTGACATGGCCACAACTGACCTGCTGCCCACTGTGACATGGTCCCCACAGTGACATGGCCACCACTGACCTGCTGCCCACTGTGACATGGACCCATAGTGACATGGCCACAACTGACCTGCTGCCCACTGTGACATAGCCCCCACAGTGACATGGCAACCAGTGGCCTGTTGCTCACTGTGACATGGCAATCACTGACCTGCTGCACACTGTGACATGGCCCCCACAGTGACCTGGCCACCACTGACCTGCTACCCACTGTGACATGGCCCCCATAGTGACCTGGCCACCACTGACATGCTGCCCACTGTGACATGGCCCCCATAGTGACATGGGCACCACTGACATGCTGCCCACTCTGACATAGCTCCACCAGTGACGTGGCAACCAGTGGCCTGTTTCTCACTGTGACATGGCCACCACTGACCTGCTGCACACTGTGACATGACCTCAAAGTGACATGGCCACCACTGACCTGCTGCCCACTGTGACATGGCCCCCATAGTGACATGGCCACCACTGAACTGCTGCCCACTGTGACATAGCCCCCACAGTGACATGGCAACCAGTGGCCTGTTGCTCACTGTGACATGGCCACTACTGACCTGCTGCCACTGTGACATGGCCCCCATAGTGATATGGCCAGCAGTGACCTGCTGCCCACTGTGACATAGCCCCCACAGTGACATGGCAACCAGTGGCCTGTTGCTCACTGTGACATGACCACCACTGACCTGCTGCAAACTGTGACATGGCCCCACAGTGACTTGGCCACCAGTGACCTGCTACCCAATGTGACATAGCTCCCATAGTCACATGGCCACCACTGACATGCTGCCCACTGTGACATGGACCCATAGTGACATGGCCACAACTGACCTGCTGCCCACTTTGACATGGTCCCCACAGTGACCTGGCCACCACTGACCTGCTACCCACTGTGACATAGCCCCCATAGTGACATGGCCACCACTGACATGCTGCCCACTGTGACATAGACCCTACAGTGACATGGCAACCAGTGGCCTGCTGCACACTGTGACATGAGCTCACACTGACATGACCACCACTGACCATCTGCCCAATGTGACATAGCCCCCATAGTGACATGGCCACCACTGACCTGCTGACCACTGTGACATGGCCCCCATAGTGACATGGCCAGCACTGACCTGCTGCCCACTGTGACATATCCCCCACAGTGACATGGCAACCAGTTGCCTGTTGCTCACTGTGACATGGCCACCACTGACCTGCTGCACACTGTGACATGACCTCACAGTGACATGGCCACCACTGACCTGCTGCCCAATGTGACATAGCCCCCATAGTGACATGGCCACCCTGACCTGCTCCCCACTGTGACATGGCCCCCATAGTGACATGGCCAGCTCTGACCTGCTCCCCACTGTGACATGGCCATCACTGACCTGCTGCACACTTTGACATGGCCCCACAGTGACGTGGCCACTACTGACCTGCTGCCCACTGTGACATGGCCCCCATAGTGACATGGCCACCACTGACCTGCTGCCCACTGTGACATGGCCCCCACAGTTACATGGCCACCACTGACCTGCTGCCCACTGTGACATAGCCCCCACAGTGACATGGCAAGCAGTGGCCTGTTGCTCACTGTGACATGGCCATCACTGACCTGCTGCACACTGTGGCATGGCCCCACAGTGAGGTGGCCACTACTGACCTGCTGCCACTGTGACATGGCCCCCATAGTGACATGGCCACCACCGACCTGCTGCCCACTGTGACATGGCCCCCATAGTGACATGGCCAGCAGTGATCTGCTTCCCACTGTGACATAGTCCCCACAGTGACATGGCAACCAGTGGCCTGTTGCTCACTGTGACATGGCCACCACTGACCTGCTGCACACTGTGACATGACCTCACAGTGACAGGCCACTACTGACCTGCTGCCCACTGTGACATGGCCCCCACAGTGACATGGCAAACAGTGGCCTGTTTTTCACTGTGACATGGCCATCACTGACCTGCTGCACACTTTGATATGGCCCCACAGTGACGTGGCCAGTACTGACCTGCTGCCCACTGTGACATGGCCCCCATAGTGACATGGCCACCACTGACCTGCTGCCCACTGTGACATGGCCCCCATAGTGACATGGCCACCACTGACCTGCTGCCCACTGTGACATAGCCCTCACAGTGACATGGCAACCAGTGGCCTGTTGCTCACTGTGACAAGGCCACCACTGACCTGCTGCACACTGTGACATGACCTCACAGTGACATGGCCACCACTGACCTGCTGCCCACTGTAACATGGACCCATAGTGACATGCCCACCACTGACCTGCTGCCCACTGTGACATTGCCCCCACAGTGACATGGCCACCACTGACCTGCTGCCCACTGTGACATGGCCCCCATAGTGACATGGCCACCACTGACCTGCTGCCCACTGTGACATAGCCCCCACAGTGACATGGCAACCAGTGGCCTGTTGCTCACTGTGACATGGCCACCACTGACCTGCTGCACACTGTGACATGACCTCACAGTGACATGGCCACCACTGACCTGCTGCCCAATGTGACATAGCCCCATAGTGACATGGCCACCACTGACCTGCTGCCCACTGTGACATGGCCCCCACAGTGACATGGCCACCACTGACCTGCTGCCCACTGTGACATGGCCCCTATAGTGACATGGCCAGCAGTGACCTGCTTCCCACTGTGACATAGCCCCCAGAGTGACATGGCAACCAGTGGCCTGTTGCTCACTCTGACATGGCCACCACTGACCTGCTGCACACTGTGACATGACCTCACAGTGACATGGCCACCACTGACCTGCTGCCCAATGTGACATAGCCCCATAGTGACATGGCCACCACTGACCTGCTGCCCACTGTGACATGGACCCATAGTGACATGGCCACAACTGACCTGCTGCCCACTGTGACATGGCCCCCACAGTGACATGGCCACCACTGACCTGCTGCTCACTGTGACATGGCCCCATAGTGACATGGCCAGCACTGACCAGCTGCCCACTGTGACATATTCCCCACAGTGACATGGCAACCAGTGGCCTGTTGCTCACTGTGACATGGCCACCACTGACCTGCTGCACACTGTGACATGACCTCACAGTGACATGGACACCACTGACCTGCTGCCCACTGTGACATAGCCCCCATAGTGACATGGCCACCACTGACCTGCTGCCCACTGTAACATGAACCCATAGTCACATGGCCACAACTGACCTGCTGCCCACTGTGACATGGTCCCCACAGTGACATGGCCACCACTGATCCGCTGACCACTGTGACATAGCCCCAGAGTGACCTGGCCACCACTGACATGCTGCCCAATGTGACATGGCCCCCATAGTGACATGGCCACCACTGACCTGCTGCCCACTGTGACATGGCCCCCATAGTGACATGGCCACCACTGACCTGCTGCCCACTGTGACATAGCCCTCACAGTGACATGGCAACCAGTGGCCTGTTGCTCACTGTGACAAGGCCACCACTGACCTGCTGCACACTGTGACATGACCTCACAGTGACATGGCCACCACTGACCTGCTGCCCACTGTAACATGGACCCATAGTGACATGCCCACCACTGACCTGCTGACCACTGTGACATTGCCCCCACAGTGACATGGCCACCACTGACCTGCTGCCCACTGTGACATGGCCCCCATAGTGACATGGCCACCACTGACCTGCTGCCCACTGTGACATAGCCCCCACAGTGACATGGCAACCAGTGGCCTGTTGCTCACTGTGACATGGCCACCACTGACCTGCTGCACACTGTGACATGACCTCACAGTGACATGGCCACCACTGACCTGCTGCCCAATGTGACATAGCCCCATAGTGACATGGCCACCACTGACCTGCTGCCCACTGTGACATGGCCCCCACAGTGACATGGCCACCACTGACCTGCTGCCCACTGTGACATGGCCCCTATAGTGACATGGCCAGCAGTGACCTGCTTCCCACTGTGACATAGCCCCCACAGTGACATGGCAACCAGTGGCCTGTTGCTCACTGTGACATGGCCACCACTGACCTGCTGCACACTGTGACATGACCTCACAGTGACATGGCCACCACTGACCTGCTGCCCACTGTGACATGGCCCCTATAGTGACATGGCCAGCAGTGACCTGCTTCCCACTGTGACATAGCCCCCACAGTGACATGGCAACCAGTGGCCTGTTGCTCACTCTGACATGGCCACCACTGACCTGCTGCACACTGTGACATGACCTCACAGTGACATGGCCACCACTGACCTGCTGCCCAATGTGACATAGCCCCATAGTGACATGGCCACCACTGACCTGCTGCCCACTGTGACATGGACCCATAGTGACATGGCCACAACTGACCTGCTGCCCACTGTGACATGGCCCCCACAGTGACATGGCCACCACTGACCTGCTGCCCACTGTGACATGGCCCCATAGTGACATGGCCAGCACTGACCAGCTGCCCACTGTGACATATTCCCCACAGTGACATGGCAACCAGTGGCCTGTTGCTCACTGTGACATGGCCACCACTGACCTGCTGCACACTGTGACATGACCTCACAGTGACATGGACACCACTGACCTGCTGCCCAATGTGACATAGCCCCCATAGTGACATGGCCACCACTGACCTGCTGCCCACTGTAACATGAACCCATAGTCACATGGCCACAACTGACCTGCTGCCCACTGTGACATGGTCCCCACAGTGACATGGCCACCACTGATCCGCTGACCACTGTGACATAGCCCCAGAGTGACCTGGCCACCACTGACCTGCTACCCACTGTGACATGGCCCCCATAGTGACCTGGCCACCACTGACATGCTGCCCACTCTGACATGGCCCCCATAGTGACATGGCCACCACTGACCTGCTGCCCAATGTGACATAGCTTCCATAGTGACATGGCCACCACTGACCTGCTGCCCACTGTGACATGGACCCATAGTGACATGGCCACAACTGACCTGCTGCCCACTGTGACATGGTCCCCACAGTGACATGGCCACCACTGACCTGCTGCCCACTGTGACATGGACCCATAGTGACATGGCCACAACTGACCTGCTGCCCACTGTGACATAGCCCCCACAGTGACATGGCAACCAGTGGCCTGTTGCTCACTGTGACATGGCAATCACTGACCTGCTGCACACTGTGACATGGCCCCCACAGTGACCTGGCCACCACTGACCTGCTACCCACTGTGACATAGCTCCACCAGTGACGTGGCAACCAGTGGCCTGTTTCTCACTGTGACATGGCCACCACTGACCTGCTGCACACTGTGACATGACCTCAAAGTGACATGGCCACCACTGACCTGCTGCCCACTGTGACATGGCCCCCATAGTGACATGGCCACCACTGAACTGCTGCCCACTGTGACATAGCCCCCACAGTGACATGGCAACCAGTGGCCTGTTGCTCACTGTGACATGGCCACTACTGACCTGCTGCCCACTGTGACATAGCCCCCACAGTGACATGGCAACCAGTGGCCTGTTGCTCACTGTGACATGGCCACCACTGACCTGCTGCACACTGTGACATGACCTCAAAGTGACATGGGCACCACTGACCTGCTGCCCCCTGTGACATAGACCCTACAGTGACATGGCAACCAGTGGCCTGCTGCACACTGTGACATGAGCTCACACTGACATGACCACCACTGACCATCTGCCCAATGTGACATAGCCCCCATAGTGACATGGCCACCACTGACCTGCTGCCCACTGTGACATGGCCCCCATAGTGACATGGCCAGCACTGACCTGCTGCCCACTGTGACATATCCCCCACAGTGACATGGCAACCAGTTGCCTGTTGCTCACTGTGACATGGCCACCACTGACCTGCTGCACACTGTGACATGACCTCACAGTGACATAGCCACCACTGACCTGCTGCCCAATGTGACATAGCCCCCATAGTGACATGGCCACCCTGACCTGCTGCCCACTGTGACATGGCCCCCATAGTGACATGGCCAGCTCTGACCTGCTCCCCACTGTGACATGGCCATCACTGACCTGCTGCACACTTTGACATGGCCCCACAGTGACGTGGCCACTACTGACCTGCTGCCCACTGTGACATGGCCCCCATAGTGACATGGCCACCACTGACCTGCTGCCCACTGTGACATGGCCCCCACAGTTACATGGCCACCACTGACCTGCTGCCCACTGTGACATAGCCCCCACAGTGACATGGCAACCAGTGGCCTGTTGCTCACTGTGACATGGCCACCACTGACCTGATGCACACTGTGGCATGGCCCCACAGTGACGTCGCAACTACTGATCTGCTGCCCACAGTGACATGGCCCCCATAGTGTCATGCTCACCACTGACCTGCTGTCCACTGAGACATGGCCCCCATAGTGACATGGACACCACTGACCTGCTGCCCACTGTGACATTGACCCATAGTGACATGGCCACCACTGACCTGCTGCCCACTGTGACATAGCCCCCACACTGACATGGCAACCAGTGGCCTGTTGCTCACTGTGACATGGCCACCACTGACCTGCTGCCCACTGTGACATGACCTCACAGTGACATGGCCACCACTGACCTGCTACCCAATGTGAC
The DNA here is from genome assembly GCF_047716275.1 of Strix uralensis. Classification (NCBI taxonomy): domain Eukaryota; kingdom Metazoa; phylum Chordata; class Aves; order Strigiformes; family Strigidae; genus Strix; species Strix uralensis. The sequence goes on along the minus strand of NW_027436781.1, from coordinate 66,192 downwards.
ATAGCCCCCATAGTTACATGGCCACCACTGACCTTCTGCCCAATGTGACATGGCCCCCATAGTGACATGGCCACCACTGACCTGCTGCCCACTGTGACATGGACACCATAGTGACATGGCCACCACTGACCTGCTGCCCACTGTGACATAGCCCCCACAGTGACATGGCAACCAGTGGCCTGTTGCTCACTGTGACATGGCCATCACTGACCTGCTGCACACTGTGACATGGCCCCACAGTGAGGTGGCCACTACTGACCTGCTGCCACTGTGACATGGCCCCCATAGTGACATGGCCACCACCGACCTGCTGCCCACTGTGACATGGCCCCCATAGTGAAATGGCCAGCAGTGACCTGCTTCCCACTGTGACATAGCCCCCACAGTGACATGGCAACCAGTGGCCTGTTGCTCACTGTGACATGGCCACCACTGACCTGCTGCACACTGTGACATGGACCCCTAGTGACATGGCCAGCACTGACCTCCTGCCCACTGTGACATGGCCCCCATAGTGACATGGCCATGACTGACCTGCTGCCCACTGTGACATAGCCCCCACACTGACATGGCAACCAGTGGCCTGCTGCCCACTGTGACATGGCTCCCATAGTGACATGGCCACCACTGACCTGCTGCCCACTGTGACATAGCCCCCACACTGACATGGCAACCAGTGGCCTGTTGCTCACTGTGACATGGCCACCACTGACCTGCTGCCCACTGTGACATGACCTCACAGTGACATGGCCACCACTGACCTGCTACCCAATGTGACATAGCCCCCATAGTTACATGGCCACGACTGACCTGCTGCCCACTGTGACATGGCCCCCATAGTGACATGGCCACCACTGACCTGCTGCCCACTGTGACATGGACACCATAGTGACATGGCCACCACTGACCTGCTGCCCACTGTGACATAGCCCCCACAGTGACATGGCAACCAGTGGCCTGTTGCTCACTGTGACATGGCCATCACTGACCTGCTGCACACTGTGACATGGCCCCACAGTGAGGTGGCCACTACTGACCTGCTGCCACTGTGACATGGCCCCCATAGTGACATGGCCACCACTGACCTGCTGCCCACTGTGACATAGCCCCCACAGTGACATGGCCACCTGTGGCCTGTTGCTCACTGTGACATGCCCATCACTGACCTGCTGCACACTGTGACATGGCCCCACAGTGACGTGGCAACTACTGACCTGCTGCAAACTGTGACATGGCCCCACAGTGACATGGCCACCACTGACCTGCTACCCAATGTGACATAGCTCCCATAGTGACATGGCCACCACTGATATGCTGCCCACTGTGACATGGACCCATAGTGACATGGCCACAACTGACCTGCTGCCCACTGTGACATGGTCCCCACAGTGACATGGCCACCACTGATCCGCTGACCACTGTGACATAGCCCCACAGTGACCTGGCCACCACTGACATGCTACCCACTGTGACATGGCCCCCATAGTGACCTGGCCACCACTGACATGCTGCCCACTGTGACATGGCCCCCATAGTGACATGGGCACCACTGACCTGCTGCCCACTGTGACATAGCACCCAACGTGACATGGCAACCAGTGGCCTGTTGCTCACTGTGACATGGCCACCACTGACCTGCTGCCCACTGTGACATGACCTCACAGTGATGTGGCCACTACTGACCTGCTGCCACTGTGACATGGCCCCCATAGTGACAAGGCCGCAACTGACCTGCTGCCCACTGTGACATGGTCCCCACAGTGACATGGCCACCACTGATCCGCTGCCCACTGTGACATAGGCCCCACAGTGACATGGCAACCAGTGGCCTGTTACTCACTGTGACATGGCCATCACTGACCTGCTGCACACTGTGACATGGCCCCACAGTGACGTGGCCACTACTGACCTGCTGCGCACTGTGACATGGCCCCCATAGTGACATGGCCACCACTGACCTGCTGCCCACTGTGACATGGCCCCCATAGTGACCTGGCCACCACTGACATGCTGCCCACTGTGACATGGCCCCCATAGTGACATGGGCACCACTGACATGCTGCCCACTGTGACATAGCCCCCACAGTTACATGGCCACCACTGACCTGCTGCCCACTGTGACATGACCTCACAGTGACATGGCAACCAGTGGCCTGTTGCTCACTGTGACATGGCCACCACTGACCTGCTGCCTACTGTGACATAGCCCCCATAGTGACATGGCCACCACTGACCTGCTGCCCCCTGTGAGATGGAACCATAGTGACATGGCCACAACTGACCTGCTGCCCACTGTGACATAGCCCCCACAGTGACATGGCAACCAGTGGCCTGTTACTCACTGTGACATGGCCACCACTGACCAACTGCCCAATGTGACATAGCCCCCATAGTGACATGGCCACCACTGACCTGCTGCCCACTGTGACATGGACCCATAGTGACATGGCCACAACTGACCTGCTGCCCACTGTGACATGGTCCCCACAGTGACATGGCCACCACTGATCCGCTGACCACTGTGACATGGCCCCACAGTGACCTGGCCAGCACTGACCTGCTACCCACTGTGACATGGCCCCCATAGTGACATGACCACCACTGACATGCTGCCCACTGTGACATGGCCCCCATAGTGACATGGGTACCACTGACATGCTGCCCACTGTGACATAGCCCCCACACTGACATGGCAACCAGTGGCCTGTTTCTCACTGTGACATGGCCACCAGTGACCTGCTGCACACTGTGACATAGCCCCCACAGTGACATGGCAACCAGTGGCCTGTTGCTCACTGTGACATGGCCATCACTGACCTGCTGCATACCATGACATGGCCCCACAGTGACATGGCCACTACTGACCTGCTGCCCACTGTGACATGGCCCCCATAGTGACATGGCCACCACTGACATGCTGCCCACTGTGACATGGCCCCCATAGTGACATGGCCACCACGGACCTCCTGCCCACTGTGACATAGACCCCACAGTGACATAGCAACCAGTGGCCTGTTGCTCACTGTGACATGGCCACCACTGACCTGCTGCACACTGTGACATGACCTCACAGTGACATGGCCACCACTGACTAGCTGCCCACTGTGACATAGCCCCCATAGTGACATGGCTACCACTGAACTGCTGCCCACTGTGACATGGACCCATAGTGACATGGCCACAACTGACCTCCTGCCCACTGAGACATAGCCCCCACAGTGACATGGCAACCAGTGGCCTGTTACTCACTGTGACATGGCCACCACTGACCTGCTGCCCACTGTGACATAGCCCCCACAGTGACATGGCAACCAGTGGCCTGTTGCTCACTGTGACATGGCCACCACTGACCTGCTGCAAACTGTGACATGGCCCCACTTTGACATGGCCACCACTGACCTGTACCCAATGTGATATAGCCCCCATAGTGACATGGCCACCACTGACCTGCTGCCCACTATGACATAGCGCCCACAGTGACATTGTAACCAGTGGCCTGTTGCTCACTGTGATATGGCCACCACTGACCTGCTGCCCACTGTGACATAGCCCCCACAGTGACATGGCAACCAGTGGCCTGTTGCTCACTGTGACATGGCCACCACTGACCTGCTGCACACTGTGACATGACCTCACTGCTGCCTTTCTCAAGGCGTGGCGACCTGGTTCAGGAACAGCACAGCAACCAATCCCAGGTTGCTTGGTCCATCAGCACACAGACACCAATGTGGTGGAGGCAAAATGACATTTATTCAAAGGTTACACTGCCTTATATAACCTGGGTTTACCTCGTCACTTCCGCCTGCTTACGTCAGAGATCCATATTGATTGGTTGCAGGGAGGGAGGCTCTACCTTTCCGTACAACACGATATCTTCCGGTCGCCAGACCCTAGCTTATCTTTCCGTACAACGCGATATCTTCCGGTCGCCGGACCCTACCTACCACATTTCCCCCCTCCCTATGCTTAAAGTAAATGGGCAGAAGTATAAAAGTTTAAAAATATAAAATACGAGGCACATTAGGTTAGTAGCATCTAAAGTGACTAAAAATCCCTTATTGCGTGTGATTAAGTTGATAAAGCATAACGAACTAAAAAGTTACAATAAAAAGCTTATATAAAACATAGGACATATCGAACAAATAGAAAATAGAAGAAATTCATTAGTTGTAGAACATTCCTTTCTATATAAAAATTATCAAACTAAGATTATATACTAATGTTGCGTTCTCAAAGCAACTGTCGACGTTCTACTAACATTATGTTAACTTTTTCTAGTCGACTCTTAACAAACAGCACAAGCCTGTTCAATATACATGGTCCAAAAATCAACACTAGCATGAACAGTATAATTGGTCCCATTAGCGTAGAAATGAGGGTGGTTAGCCACGGCGTATGGTTAAACCACGACTCAAACCATCCTTGCTGGGCTTCCCTATCCCTCTTTCTTTTTTCTAAACCCTCCCGGAGTTTGGCCATAGTATCACGAACGACACCAGTGTTGTCTGCATATATACAGCATTCTTCCCCCAAAGCAGCACATAGTCCTCCTTGTTGTAAAAACAAGAGATCTAATCCTCTACGATTTTGGAGAACTACTTCCGACAGTGAACTCAGCGATTGTTCTAAAGCGCTGATTGATTTCTCAATTCGAGTAAGATCCTCATCCACTGCCATTCTAAGGGAATGAAATTTTTGATTCTGCTCAACTAATGAAGCTATTCCTGTTCCTGCTCCCGCGGCTCCTATGGTCAACAGGGTAGCTATGGTCAGAGCGGTAAAAGGTTCTCGCTTTTGTACATGGTGCAAGGTTGAAGAAGTCAAATGATCATAAACATATTCCTCCGGGTGATATATAATTCTCGGAATAATTAATACTTGTATACAAAATTCGGCTTTTATCTTAAGTTTCCTAATAGATATACATGGAGTAATTCCGGCCTTTGAACATATCCATTTTGTATTAGTAGCCGGGACTAACCAATCAGCTATTTCTCCGTTGTTTTTATTAAGTTGTTGTCTGTCTTGTATAATCTCAAACTTACATAGACTTCTTTTTTCAAGAGGTATTACACCAACACATGCACCTTGCCCTGACACTTGCTGCATTGTTACTCCCTGTTTGTTTTGAGAATCGCTCCACAAACACTGTATCGGGTTAGGCCCACTCACCCATTTTGGTTCAGAAGGTATACCCACTGCCTCATAAAGAGGGGGTTGTACATCATAACAAAGCCAACAATGTGTCGTCATCTTTGGATTTGTTGAATTTAATATTTGGTATGTCGAATTTAGTAATTTCCATAAAGGGGGTAGTTTAGGATCAAACGTTGTCAAAATTTCAACATCAGTAGGAGTCGCTTTTCTAACAGCAGTCGTAGTGTCATATCTCACAGGTTTAGGCGTCTGTGGATTAAGGACTAGATTTGGCCCAACAGCTTGAGGTGCCTGGGGTACAGTCTTAATGATCTGCACAAGTACTCCCATATCTTTGTAACTTCTCTGAAGAAACGGAGACCACATCTTACCTAAAAGCCATCCTGAATCACCCGGATTTAAAATTTCCAAAACCAACTGGAAACAGTTAGATCCCCAGCTCACTCGTAAAAATTCATCCTTTCTTTCTGGTGTCCATCTACTACCCGTCACTATGGTTTCACAACCCCAATATCCACAAAACCAATATCCAGGGTAGTTACAATAACTTTTCCCTGGATTTGAACCTGGGCACCAATATATTTCCCCATATGTTTGTCCATGTCTCCTAATATTTGGGTTTGTTGCCGCCTCATATCTCGTACGGGAGGAAGCTGTGCGCGGCTCAGGCGCCTCCTCCCCCTCCCGTTTCCCTGACTCTTCAATTTACATTCCTTTGCATGATGTCCGTTCTTACCGCAGCGCCAACATGGACCTTTAGGTGATATCTGACGTGAGGTAGGTATCGTGGGTGGATTCATTAATTGAGGGCAATTTGCCATGATATGACCTGCTTGGCCACATTTAAAACATGCCATTATGTTAGCTATTGCGGTATGGACGGCCGCTTGAATCGGGACTAAATGTTCCTCTTTCGCGACATGTCTAATCATGTCTGCCAAACTCGACCCCACCGGCAGTGATCGTAAAATTTCTTTAGTGCTGGCATTGCATTGTTGGCGTAAACAGTCTGTGACTACCGGACCCTTTGCCTCTGCAGGCAGGGAGGAAGAGTCAATCGCTGCTTGAAGGCGATCCACAAACTGCGCGAAACTCTCACTCTCATTTTGTTTTATAGTTGACCATGGGGACGGCTTGGCAATAACCTTAGAAGCTGTGCGAATAGCTTCCCTACCTGCACGGGTGGTTGTCATCACCTCATGGGCTCGCAGACCCAGAGCCTGCGCTTGAGGTGTGATCATTGTTGGATCCGTTCCCATCAATCGTTGTAAACTAGAACCATACAATGGGTGGTCCGCCCCTGTTACCTGAGCTAATTGTCTCACGCAGTTGTCCTCCCAATCTTGTTTGAAAACTATCATCCCTGCGCCATCAAAAACCAGCCTGCAGGTTTGTTTTATATCAAATGGGAGCATGTCATCTCCTCCGAAGATGCCATCTACTAAAGTAGAGACCATGGCAGAATTGAGCCCCTTATCAGCGATCGCCTTAATGATCGCCTGTATATCTTTAGGATTTATAGGAGAGTACACTCTTCGTGCCCCATCACCATCTCCCATTACTCTAACCGGGAATGCTAGCGCGGCTGAGGGGGCCCAATCTGCACATGCAATTTTTATTTTCCTCCAATCCGTAAGAGGAATTTTATCCTCTCGTATTCCTTTTTTGCTATGAGCAGTATTATATCGAGTTCCAATTTTTGTCTCATCTTCATCTGAGTTTAAATCAGCCGTGAGCCAGTCGTCTCCATCTGCATCCGACTCAATATCGGAACTCGACTCACTAGTCACTTCCAGGCTCTGGTGTTTTTCCTTTGGGCTCCTGTCCCGCCTACTTTCCTTTTTGGGACTTCGACCCCTCCTACTTTGTCCGTAATCGGGCAATTCCCTCCCCTTCGACTCGCCCCCTCGTCTGACCGGGGAGGAGTTTACTCTATAGGGGCGTGTTTGTAGGCGGACATTCTGACTGGTCCCCCACCCCTTAGTCGCCTCCGCCTCCCCTTTCTGACCATCCCTCCCATTCTCCTCCTCCTCACTCTCCATTGGTGGAGAATGCGGGCATATTACTGGGTAAATGCTCTGATTGGCTTTCCCCTTTTGAATGTCCATACCGCCTTTCTCTTCTTTGTTGTCCTTATCTTCCTGCCCACGTGTATTCATTAAACCTTGCATTACTTCCTTATCTTCCCCAAGAACATCATCGCCCCTCCCTTTCTCTTCCCGGTCAGTGCCATTCAGAGGCGCATAGGGCGGTGGTCTCACCCAGATGTTATCAGATTCTATTTTCTCCGCGGCATTCCCAGCCTCCCCGGCCAGCCCACCCCAGAGGGACTCCGCCCGCCCCTGATCCCTCACGAGCGGAGTAGGGTGGTTTGGGGATTGAGGGGGGGGTCCGCTGAATTATCATCATTTAGAGGGCGTGAGGTCTGTGTGGCTGCTCCAACCCCAAGTTTCGGGACAGCTAATAAACAGTCCCTTGCCGCCCTCCATGCTTCCTGCTCCTGCAGGGCTTTTTTCAAAGCCTGCACGACCCTCCCCCACGCCTTAAGGTGTTTCGCCGTGCCTGAGCACATGGTCTCCTCGGCAAACACTTTAGTGCATTTATCCCACGTTTCTGGGTGGAGAATATCCACCGGCTGATCAATGACCCCGATCTGTAAAAGCCTTGCGACTGCAAGGGTAAAGTCTTTGGGCTTACAATCAATCCCCCACTGCTTATGCAGCTCAGATACATTTACCAGGGCTTCCATTCTCCTTGAAGGTCCGGGAGCGTCCTCCCCGCCGGGCTGGTCCTGCCGCTCCGGCCGCCGTTCACCAAATCCAGGCGAAATTCCCGGGTTTCGGCACCACTTGCTGCCTTTCTCAAGGCGTGGCGACCTGGTTCAGGAACAGCACAGCAACCAATCCCAGGTTGCTTGGTCCATCAGCACACAGACACCAATGTGGTGGAGGCAAAATGGCATTTATTCAAAGGTTACACTGCATTATATAACCTGGGTTTACCTCGTCACTTCCGCCTGCTTACGTCAGAGATCCATATTGATTGGTTGCAGGGAGGGAGGCTCTACCTTTCCGTACAACACGATATCTTCCGGTCGCCGGACCCTAGCTTATCTTTCCGTACAACGCGATATCTTCCGGTCGCCGGACCCTACCTACCACACCTCACAGTGACATGGCCACTACTAAACCTGCTGCCCACTGTGACATGGCCTCCATAGTGACATGGCCACCACTGACCTGCTGCCCACTGTGACATAGCCCCACAGTGACGTGGCCACTACTGACCTGCTGCCCACTGTGACGTAGCCCCCATAGTGACATGGCCACCACTGACCTGCTGCCCACTGTGACATGGCCCCCATAGTGACATGGCCACGACTGACCTGCTTCCCACTGTGACATAGCCCCCACAGTGACATGGCAACCAGTGGCCTGTTGCTCACTGTGACATGGCCACCACTGACCTGCTGCACACTGTGACATGACCGCACAGTGACATGGCCACCACTGACCTGCTGCCCACTGTGACACAGCCCCCATAGTGACATGGCCACCACTGACCTGTTGCCCACTGTGACATAGCCCCCACAGTGACATGGCAACCAGTGGCCTGTTGCTCACTGTGACATGGCCATCACTGACCTGCTGCCCACTGTGACATGACCCCATAGTGACGTGGCCACTACCGACCTGCTGCCCACTGTGACATGACCCCACAGTGACATGGCCACAACTGATCCGCTGACAACTGTGATATAGCCCCACAGTGACATGGCCACCACTGACCTGCTACCCACTGTGACATAGCCCCCACAGTGACATGGCAACCAGTGGCCTGTTGCTCACTGTGACATGGCCACCACTGACCTGCTACCCAGTGGGACATCTCCCCCACAGTGACATGGCAACCAGTGGCCTGTTACTCACTGTGACAAGGCCATCACTGACCTGCTGCACACTGTGACATGGTCCCACAGTGACGTGGCCACTACTGACCTGCTGCCCACTGTGACATGGCCCCCATAGTGACATGGCCACCACCGACCTGCTGCCCACTGTGACATGGCGCCCACAGTGACATGGCCACCACTGACCTGCTGCCCACTCTGACATAGCCCCCAGAGTGACATGGCAACCAGTGGCCTGTTGCTCACTGACATGGCCAGCACTGACCTGCTGCACACTGTGACATGGCCCCCATAGTGACGTGGCCACTACTGACCTGCTGCCCACTGTGATGTGGCCCCCACAGTGACATGGCCACCACTGATCCGCTGACCACTGTGATATAGACCCACAGTGACATGGCCACCACTGACCTGCTGCCCACTGTGATATGGCCCCCATAGTGACATGGTAACCACTGACCTGCTGCCCACTGTGACATAGGCCCACTGTGACATGGCAACGAGTGGCCTGTTTCTCACTGTGACATGGCGACCACTGACCTGCTGCACACTGTGACATGACCTCACAGTGACATGACCACCACTGACCTTCTGGACAATGTGACATAGCCCCCGTAGTGACATGGCCACCACTGACCTGCTGCCCACTGTGCCATGGACCCATAGTGACATGGCCACAACTGACCTGCTGCCCACTGTGACATGGTCACCACACTGACATGGCCACCACTGATCTGCTGACCACTGTGACATAGCCCCACAGTGACCTGGCCACCACTGACCTGCTACCCACTGTGACATGGCCCCCATAGTGACATGGGCACCACTGACATGCTACCCACTGTGACATGGCCACCATAGAGACTTGGCCACAACTGACCTGCTGCCCAATGTGACATAGCCCCCACAGTGACATGGCAACGAGTGGCCTGTTTCTCACTCTGACATGGCCACCACTGACCTGCTGCACACTGTGACATGACCTCACAGTGACATGTCCACCACTGACCTGCTACCCAATGTGACATAACCCCCACAGTGACATGGCAACCAGTGGCCTGTTGCTCACTGTGACATGGCCATCACTGACCTGCTGCACACTGTGACATGGCCCCCATAGTGACATGAGCACCACTGACCTGCTGCCCACTCTGACATAGCCCCGACAGTGACATGGCAACCAGTGGCCTGTTGCTCACTGTGACATGGCCATCACTGACCTGCTGCACACTGTGACATGGGCCCCATAGTGACATGGCCACCACTGACCTGCTGCCCACTGTGACATGGCCCCCATAGTGACATGGCCACCACTGACCTGCTGCCCACTGTGACATAGACCCCACAGTGACATGGCAACCAGTGGCCTGTTGCTCACTGTGACATGGCCATCACTGACCTGCTGCACACTGTGACATAGCCCCCACAGTGACATGGCAACCAGTGGCCTGTTACTCACTGTGACAAGGCCATCACTGACCTGCTGCCCACTTTGACATGGACCCATAGTAACATGGCCACAACTGACCTGCTGCCCACTGTGACATAGACCCATAGTCACATGGCCACAACTGACCTGCTGCCCACTGTGACATGGTCCCCACAGTGACATGGCCACCACTGATCCGCTGACCACTGTGACATGGCCCCCATAGAAACTTGACCACAACTGATCTGCTGCCCACTCTGACATAGACCCCACAGTGACATGGGAACGAGTGGCCTGTTTCTCACTGTGACATGGCCACCACTGACCTGCTGCACACTGTGACATGACCTCACAGTGACATGGCCACCACTGACCTGCTGCCCAATGTGACATAGCCCCCATAGTGACATGGCCACCACTGACCTGCTGCCCACTGTGACATGGCCCCCATAGTGACATGGCCAGCACAGACCTGCTGCCCACTGTGACATAGCCCCCACAGTGACATGGCAACCAGTGGCCTGTTGCTCACTGTGACATGGCCATCACTGCCTGATGCACACTGTGACATGACCCCACAGTGACGTGGCCACTACTGACCTGCTGCCCACTGTGACATGGCCCCCATAGTGACATGGTCACCACTGACATGCTGCCCACTGTGACATGGCCCCCATAGTGACATGGCCACCAATGACCGGCTTCCCACTCTGACATAACCCCCACAGTGACATGGCAACCAGTGGCCTGTTGCTCACTGTGACATGGCCACCACTGATCAGCTGCCCACTGTGACATAGCCCCCATAGTACACATGGCCACCACTGACCTGCTGCCCACTGTGACATGGACCCATAGTGACATGGCCACAACTGACCTGCTGCCCACTGTAACATAGCCCCCACAGTGACATGGCAACCAGTGGCCTGTTGCTCACTGACATGGCCAGCACTGACCTGCTGCACACTGTGACATGGCCCCCATAGTGACGTGGCCACTACTGACCTGCTGCCCACTGTGACATGGCCCCCACAGTGACATGGCCACCACTGACCTGCTACCCACTGTGACATAGCCCCCACAGTGACATGGCAACCAGTGGCCTGTTGCTCACTGTGACATGGCCACCACTGACCTGCTGCACACTGTGACATGACCTCACAGTGACATGGCCACCACTGATCTGCTGCCCACTGTGACATGGCCCCCATTGTGACATGACCAGCACTGGCCTGCTGCCCACTGTGATATAGCGCCCACAGTGACATGACAACCAGTGGCCTCTTGCTCACTGTGACATGGCCATCACTGACCTGCTGCCCACTGTGACATGGCCCCCATATTGACATGGCCACCACTGACCTGCTGCCCACTGTGATATGGCCCCCATAGTGACATGGTAACCACTGACCTGCTGCCCACTGTGACATAGGCCCACAGTGACATGGCAACCAGTTGCCTGTTGCTCACTGTGACATGGCGACCACTGACCTGCTGCACACTGTGACATGACCTCACAGTGACATGGCCACCACTGACTTGCTGCCCGCTGTGACATGGCCCCCATAGTGACATGGCCAGCACTCACCTGCTGCCAACTGTGACATAGCGCCCACAGTGACATGGCAACCAGTGGCCTGTTGCTCACTGTGACATGGCCATCACTGACCTGCTCCCCACTGTGACATGTCCCAAATAGTAACATGATCACCACTGACATGCTGCCCTCTGTGACATGGACCCATAGTGACATGGCCACAACTGACCTTCTTCCCAGTGTAACACTGACCCACAGTGACATGGCAACCAGTGGCCTGTTACTCAGTGTGACATGACCATCACTGACCTGCTGCACACTGTGACATGGCCCCACAGTGACGTGGCCACTACTGACCTGCTGCCCACTGTGACATGTCACAAACAGTAACATGATCACCACTGACCCGCTGACCACTGTGACATGGCCCCCATAATGACATGGCCACCACTGACCTGCTGCCCACTGTGATATAGCCCCCATAGTGACATGGCCAGCACTGACCTACTGCCCACTGTGACATGGCCCCCATAGTGACATGGCCACACCTGACCTGCTGCCCACTGTGACATAGCCCCCACAGTGACATGGCAACGAGTGGCCTGTTTCTCACTCTGACATGGCCACCACTGACCTTCTGCACACTGTGATATGACCTCACAGTGACATGGCCACCACTGACCTGCTGCCCACTGTGACATGGCCCCCATAGTGACATGGCCACCACTGACCTGTTGCCCACTGTGACTTAGACCCCACAGTGACATGGCAACCAGTGGCCTGTTGCTCACTGTGACATGGCCACCACTGACCTGCTGCACACTGTGACATGAACTCACAGTGACATGGCCACTACTGACCTGCTGCCCAATGTGACATAGCCCCCATAGTGACATGGCCACCACTGACCTGCTGCCCACTGTGACATGGACCCATAGTCACATGGCCACAACTGACCTGCTGCCCACTGTGACATGGTCCCCACAGTGACATGGCCACCACTGATCCGCTGAACACTGTGACATGGCCCCCATAGAGACTTGGCCACAACTGACCTGCTGCCCACTGTGACATAGCCCCCACAGTGACATGGGAACGAGTGGCCTGTTTCTCACTGTGACATGGCCACCACTGACCTGCTGCACACTGTGACATGACCTCACAGTGACATGGCTACCACTGACCTGCTGCCGAATGTGACATAGCCCCCATAGTGACATGGCCACCACTGACCTGCTGCCCACTGTGCCATGGACCCATAGTGACATGGCCACAACTGACCTGCTGCCCACTGTGACATAGCCCCCACAGTGACATGGCAACCAGTGGCCTGTTATTCACTGTGACATGGCCATCACTGACCTGCTGCACACTGTGACATGGCCCCACAGTGACGTGGCCACTACTGACCTGCTACCCACTGTGACATGGCCCCCATAGTGACATGGCCAGCAGTGACCTGCTGCCCACTGTGACATAGCCCCCACAGTGACATGGCAACCAGTGGCATGTTGCTCACTGTAACATGGCCACCACTGACCTGCTACCCACTGTGAGATAGCCCCCGCAGTGACATGGCAACCAGTGGCCTGTTGCTCACTGTGACATGGCCACCACTGACCTGCTACCCACTGTGACATAGCCCCCACAGTAACATGGCAACCTGTGGCCTGTTGCTCACTGTGACATGGCCAGCACTGACATGCTGCCCACTGTGACATAGCCCCCACAGTGACATGGCAACCATTGTCCTGTTGCTCACTATGACATGGACACCACTGACCTTCTGCACACTGTGACATGACCTCACAGTGACTTGGCCACCACTGACCTGCTCCCCACTGTGACATGTCCCATACAGCAATATGATCACTACTGACATGCTGCCCACTGTCACATGGCCTCACTGTGACGTGGCCACCACTGACCTGCTGCCCACTCTGATTGGCCACCACAGTGACATGGCCACCAGTGGACTGTTGCTCATTGTGACATGGCCACAACTGATCTGCTGACCACTGTGACATGACCTCACAGTGACATGGCCACCACTGACCCGCTGACACCTGTGACATGGCCCCCACAGTGACATGGCCACCACTGACCTGCTGACCACTGTGACATGGCGCCCACAGTGACATGGCCACCACTGACCTGCTGCCCACTGTGACATGGCCCCCATAGTGACATGGCCACAACTGCCCTGCTGCCCACTGTGACATGGACCCCATAGTGACATGGCAAACAGTGGCCTGTTTCTCACTGTGACATGGCCACCACTGACCTGCTGCACACTGTGACATGAGCTCACAGTGAAGTGGCCACCACTGACCTGCTGCCCACTGTGACTGTCCACCACAGTGACATGGCCACCACTGACCTTCTCCCCACTGTGACATGTCCCAAACACTAACATGATCACCACTGACCTGCTGCCCACTGTGACATGGCCCCATAGAGACGTGGGCACAACTGACCTGCTGCCCAGTGTGACATTGCCGCCACAGTGACATGGCAACCATTGGCCTTTTACTCACTGTGACATGGCCACCACTGACCCGCTGCACACTGTGACATGACCCCACAGTGACATGGCCACCACTGAGCTGCTGCCCACTGTGACATGACCCCCATAGTGACATGGCCAGTACTCACCTGCTGCCAACTGTGACATAGCCGCCACAGTGACATGGCAACCAGTGGCCTCTTGTTCACTGTTACATGGCCATCACTGACCTGCTGCCCACTGTGACATGGCCCCACAGTGACGTGGCCACTACTGACCTACTGCCCACTGTGACATGTCCCAAATAGTAACATGATCACCACTGACCTGCTGCCCACTGTGACATGGCCCCCATAGTGACATGGCCACCACTGACCTGCTGCCCACTGTGACATGGCCCCCATAGTGACATGGCCACCACTGACCTGCTGCCCACTGTGACATAGCCCTCACAGTGACATGGCAACCAGTGGCCTGTTGCTCACTGTGACAAGGCCACCACTGACCTGCTGCACACTGTGACATGACCTCACAGTGACATGGCCACCACTGACCTGCTGCCCACTGTAACATGGACCCATAGTGACATGCCCACCACTGACCTGCTGCCCACTGTGACATTGCCCCCACAGTGACATGGCCACCACTGACCTGCTGCCCACTGTGACATGGCCCCCATAGTGACATGGCCACCACTGACCTGCTGCCCACTGTGACATAGCCCCCACAGTGACATGGCAACCAGTGGCCTGTTGCTCACTGTGACATGGCCACCACTGACCTGCTGCACACTGTGACATGACCTCACAGTGACATGGCCACCACTGACCTGCTGCCCAATGTGACATAGCCCCATAGTGACATGGCCACCACTGACCTGCTGCCCACTGTGACATGGCCCCCACAGTGACATGGCCACCACTGACCTGCTGCCCACTGTGACATGGCCCCTATAGTGACATGGCCAGCAGTGACCTGCTTCCCACTGTGACATAGCCCCCAGAGTGACATGGCAACCAGTGGCCTGTTGCTCACTCTGACATGGCCACCACTGACCTGCTGCACACTGTGACATGACCTCACAGTGACATGGCCACCACTGACCTGCTGCCCAATGTGACATAGCCCCATAGTGACATGGCCACCACTGACCTGCTGCCCACTGTGACATGGACCCATAGTGACATGGCCACAACTGACCTGCTGCCCACTGTGACATGGCCCCCACAGTGACATGGCCACCACTGACCTGCTGCTCACTGTGACATGGCCCCATAGTGACATGGCCAGCACTGACCAGCTGCCCACTGTGACATATTCCCCACAGTGACATGGCAACCAGTGGCCTGTTGCTCACTGTGACATGGCCACCACTGACCTGCTGCACACTGTGACATGACCTCACAGTGACATGGACACCACTGACCTGCTGCCCACTGTGACATAGCCCCCATAGTGACATGGCCACCACTGACCTGCTGCCCACTGTAACATGAACCCATAGTCACATGGCCACAACTGACCTGCTGCCCACTGTGACATGGTCCCCACAGTGACATGGCCACCACTGATCCGCTGACCACTGTGACATAGCCCCAGAGTGACCTGGCCACCACTGACATGCTGCCCACTGTGACATGGCCCCCATAGTGACATGGCCACCACTGACCTGCTGCCCACTGTGACATAGCCCTCACAGTGACATGGCCACCACTGACCTGCTGCCCACTGTAACATGGACCCATAGTGACATGCCCACCACTGACCTGCTGCCCACTGTGACATTGCCCCCACAGTGACATGGCCACCACTGACCTGCTGCCCACTGTGACATGGCCCCCATAGTGATATGGCCACCACTGACCTGCTGCCCACTGTGACATAGCCCCCACAGTGACATGGCAACCAGTGGCCTGTTGCTCACTGTGACATGGCCACCACTGACCTGCTGCACACTGTGACATGACCTCACAGTGACATGGCCACCACTGACCTGCTGCCCAATGTGACATAGCCCCATAGTGACATGGCCACCACTGACCTGCTGCCCACTGTGACATGGCCCCCACAGTGACATGGCCACCACTGACCTGCTGCCCACTGTGACATGGCCCCTATAGTGACATGGCCAGCAGTGACCTGCTTCCCACTGTGACATAGCCCCCACAGTGACATGGCAACCAGTGGCCTGTTGCTCACTGTGACATGGCCACCACTGACCTGCTGCACACTGTGACATGACCTCACAGTGACATGGCCACCACTGACCTGCTGCCCACTGTGACATGGCCCCTATAGTGACATGGCCAGCAGTGACCTGCTTCCCACTGTGACATAGCCCCCACAGTGACATGGCAACCAGTGGCCTGTTGCTCACTCTGACATGGCCACCACTGACCTGCTGCACACTGTGACATGACCTCACAGTGACATGGCCACCACTGACCTGCTGCCCAATGTGACATAGCCCCATAGTGACATGGCCACCACTGACCTGCTGCCCACTGTGACATGGACCCATAGTGACATGGCCACAACTGACCTGCTGCCCACTGTGACATGGCCCCCACAGTGACATGGCCACCACTGACCTGCTGCCCACTGTGACATGGCCCCATAGTGACATGGCCAGCACTGACCAGCTGCCCACTGTGACATATTCCCCACAGTGACATGGCAACCAGTGGCCTGTTGCTCACTGTGACATGGCCACCACTGACCTGCTGCACACTGTGACATGACCTCACAGTGACATGGACACCACTGACCTGCTGCCCACTGTGACATAGCCCCCATAGTGACATGGCCACCACTGACCTGCTGCCCACTGTAACATGAACCCATAGTCACATGGCCACAACTGACCTGCTGCCCACTGTGACATGGTCCCCACAGTGACATGGCCACCACTGATCCGCTGACCACTGTGACATAGCCCCAGAGTGACCTGGCCACCACTGACCTGCTACCCACTGTGACATGGCCCCCATAGTGACCTGGCCACCACTGACATGCTGCCCACTGTGACATGGCCCCCATAGTGACATGGCCACCACTGACCTGCTGCCCAATGTGACATAGCTTCCATAGTGACATGGCCACCACTGACCTGCTGCCCACTGTGACATGGACCCATAGTGACATGGCCACAACTGACCTGCTGCCCACTGTGACATGGTCCCCACAGTGACATGGCCACCACTGACCTGCTGCCCACTGTGACATGGACCCATAGTGACATGGCCACAACTGACCTGCTGCCCACTGTGACATAGCCCCCACAGTGACATGGCAACCAGTGGCCTGTTGCTCACTGTGACATGGCAATCACTGACCTGCTGCACACTGTGACATGGCCCCCACAGTGACCTGGCCACCACTGACCTGCTACCCACTGTGACATGGCCCCCATAGTGACCTGGCCACCACTGACATGCTGCCCACTGTGACATGGCCCCCATAGTGACATGGGCACCACTGACATGCTGCCCACTCTGACATAGCTCCACCAGTGACGTGGCAACCAGTGGCCTGTTTCTCACTGTGACATGGCCACCACTGACCTGCTGCACACTGTGACATGACCTCAAAGTGACATGGCCACCACTGACCTGCTGCCCACTGTGACATGGCCCCCATAGTGACATGGCCACCACTGAACTGCTGCCCACTGTGACATAGCCCCCACAGTGACATGGCAACCAGTGGCCTGTTGCTCACTTTGACATGGCCACTACTGACCTGCTGCCCACTGTGACATAGCCCCCACAGTGACATGGCAACCAGTGGCCTGTTGCTCACTGTGACATGGCCACCACTGACCTGCTGCACACTGTGACATGACCTCAAAGTGACATGGGCACCACTGACCTGCTGCCCCCTGTGACATAGACCCTACAGTGACATGGCAACCAGTGGCCTGCTGCACACTGTGACATGAGCTCACACTGACATGACCACCACTGACCATCTGCCCAATGTGACATAGCCCCCATAGTGACATGGCCACCACTGACCTGCTGCCCACTGTGACATGGCCCCCATAGTGACATGGCCAGCACTGACCTGCTGCCCACTGTGACATATCCCCCACAGTGACATGGCAACCAGTTGCCTGTTGCTCACTGTGACATGGCCACCACTGACCTGCTGCACACTGTGACATGACCTCACAGTGACATAGCCACCACTGACCTGCTGCCCAATGTGACATAGCCCCCATAGTGACATGGCCACCCTGACCTGCTGCCCACTGTGACATGGCCCCCATAGTGACATGGCCAGCTCTGACCTGCTCCCCACTGTGACATGGCCATCACTGACCTGCTGCACACTTTGACATGGCCCCACAGTGACGTGGCCACTACTGACCTGCTGCCCACTGTGACATGGCCCCCATAGTGACATGGCCACCACTGACCTGCTGCCCACTGTGACATGGCCCCCACAGTTACATGGCCACCACTGACCTGCTGCCCACTGTGACATAGCCCCCACAGTGACATGGCAACCAGTGGCCTGTTGCTCACTGTGACATGGCCACCACTGACCTGATGCACACTGTGGCATGGCCCCACAGTGACGTCGCAACTACTGATCTGCTGCCCACAGTGACATGGCCCCCATAGTGTCATGCTCACCACTGACCTGCTGTCCACTGAGACATGGCCCCCATAGTGACATGGACACCACTGACCTGCTGCCCACTGTGACATTGACCCATAGTGACATGGCCACCACTGACCTGCTGCCCACTGTGACATAGCCCCCACACTGACATGGCAACCAGTGGCCTGTTGCTCACTGTGACATGGCCACCACTGACCTGCTGCCCACTGTGACATGACCTCACAGTGACATGGCCACCACTGACCTGCTACCCAATGTGACATAGCCCCCATAGTTACATGGCCACCACTGACCTTCTGCCCAATGTGACATGGCCCCCATAGTGACATGGCCACCACTGACCTGCTGCCCACTGTGACATGGACACCATAGTGACATGGCCACCACTGACCTGCTGCCCACTGTGACATAGCCCCCACAGTGACATGGCAACCAGTGGCCTGTTGCTCACTGTGACATGGCCATCACTGACCTGCTGCACACTGTGACATGGCCCCACAGTGAGGTGGCCACTACTGACCTGCTGCCACTGTGACATGGCCCCCATAGTGACATGGCCACCACCGACCTGCTGCCCACTGTGACATGGCCCCCATAGTGAAATGGCCAGCAGTGACCTGCTTCCCACTGTGACATAGCCCCCACAGTGACATGGCAACCAGTGGCCTGTTGCTCACTGTGACATGGCCACCACTGACCTGCTGCACACTGTGACATGGACCCCTAGTGACATGGCCAGCACTGACCTCCTGTCCACTGTGACATGGCCCCCATAGTGACATGGCCATGACTGACCTGCTGCCCACTGTGACATAGCCCCCACACTGACATGGCAACCAGTGGCCTGCTGCCCACTGTGACATGGCTCCCATAGTGACATGGCCACCACTGACCTGCTGCCCACTGTGACATAGCCCCCACACTGACATGGCAACCAGTGGCCTGTTGCTCACTGTGACATGGCCACCACTGACCTGCTGCCCACTGTGACATGACCTCACAGTGACATGGCCACCACTGACCTGCTACCCAATGTGACATAGCCCCCATAGTTACATGGCCACGACTGACCTGCTGCCCACTGTGACATGGCCCCCATAGTGACATGGCCACCACTGACCTGCTGCCCACTGTGACATGGACACCATAGTGACATGGCCACCACTGACCTGCTGCCCACTGTGACATAGCCCCCACAGTGACATGGCAACCAGTGGCCTGTTGCTCACTGTGACATGGCCATCACTGACCTGCTGCACACTGTGACATGGCCCCACAGTGAGGTGGCCACTACTGACCTGCTGCCACTGTGACATGGCCCCCATAGTGACATGGCCACCACTGACCTGCTGCCCACTGTGACATAGCCCCCACAGTGACATGGCCACCTGTGGCCTGTTGCTCACTGTGACATGCCCATCACTGACCTGCTGCACACTGTGACATGGCCCCACAGTGACGTGGCAACTACTGACCTGCTGCAAACTGTGACATGGCCCCACAGTGACATGGCCACCACTGACCTGCTACCCAATGTGACATAGCTCCCATAGTGACATGGCCACCACTGATATGCTGCCCACTGTGACATGGACCCATAGTGACATGGCCACAACTGACCTGCTGCCCACTGTGACATGGTCCCCACAGTGACATGGCCACCACTGATCCGCTGACCACTGTGACATAGCCCCACAGTGACCTGGCCACCACTGACATGCTACCCACTGTGACATGGCCCCCATAGTGACCTGGCCACCACTGACATGCTGCCCACTGTGACATGGCCCCCATAGTGACATGGGCACCACTGACCTGCTGCCCACTGTGACATAGCACCCAACGTGACATGGCAACCAGTGGCCTGTTGCTCACTGTGACATGGCCACCACTGACCTGCTGCCCACTGTGACATGACCTCACAGTGATGTGGCCACTACTGACCTGCTGCCACTGTGACATGGCCCCCATAGTGACAAGGCCGCAACTGACCTGCTGCCCACTGTGACATGGTCCCCACAGTGACATGGCCACCACTGATCCGCTGCCCACTGTGACATAGGCCCCACAGTGACATGGCAACCAGTGGCCTGTTACTCACTGTGACATGGCCATCACTGACCTGCTGCACACTGTGACATGGCCCCACAGTGACGTGGCCACTACTGACCTGCTGCGCACTGTGACATGGCCCCCATAGTGACATGGCCACCACTGACCTGCTGCCCACTGTGACATGGCCCCCATAGTGACCTGGCCACCACTGACATGCTGCCCACTGTGACATGGCCCCCATAGTGACATGGGCACCACTGACATGCTGCCCACTGTGACATAGCCCCCACAGTTACATGGCCACCACTGACCTGCTGCCCACTGTGACATGACCTCACAGTGACATGGCAACCAGTGGCCTGTTGCTCACTGTGACATGGCCACCACTGACCTGCTGCCTACTGTGACATAGCCCCCATAGTGACATGGCCACCACTGACCTGCTGCCCCCTGTGAGATGGAACCATAGTGACATGGCCACAACTGACCTGCTGCCCACTGTGACATAGCCCCCACAGTGACATGGCAACCAGTGGCCTGTTACTCACTGTGACATGGCCACCACTGACCTGCTGCCCAATGTGACATAGCCCCCATAGTGACATGGCCACCACTGACCTGCTGCCCACTGTGACATGGACCCATAGTGACATGGCCACAACTGACCTGCTGCCCACTGTGACATGGTCCCCACAGTGACATGGCCACCACTGATCCGCTGACCACTGTGACATGGCCCCACAGTGACCTGGCCAGCACTGACCTGCTACCCACTGTGACATGGCCCCCATAGTGACATGACCACCACTGACATGCTGCCCACTGTGACATGGCCCCCATAGTGACATGGGTACCACTGACATGCTGCCCACTGTGACATAGCCCCCACACTGACATGGCAACCAGTGGCCTGTTTCTCACTGTGACATGGCCACCAGTGACCTGCTGCACACTGTGACATAGCCCCCACAGTGACATGGCAACCAGTGGCCTGTTGCTCACTGTGACATGGCCATCACTGACCTGCTGCATACCATGACATGGCCCCACAGTGACATGGCCACTACTGACCTGCTGCCCACTGTGACATGGCCCCCATAGTGACATGGCCACCACTGACATGCTGCCCACTGTGACATGGCCCCCATAGTGACATGGCCACCACGGACCTCCTGCCCACTGTGACATAGACCCCACAGTGACATAGCAACCAGTGGCCTGTTGCTCACTGTGACATGGCCACCACTGACCTGCTGCACACTGTGACATGACCTCACAGTGACATGGCCACCACTGACTAGCTGCCCACTGTGACATAGCCCCCATAGTGACATGGCTACCACTGAACTGCTGCCCACTGTGACATGGACCCATAGTGACATGGCCACAACTGACCTCCTGCCCACTGAGACATAGCCCCCACAGTGACATGGCAACCAGTGGCCTGTTACTCACTGTGACATGGCCACCACTGACCTGCTGCCCACTGTGACATAGCCCCCACAGTGACATGGCAACCAGTGGCCTGTTGCTCACTGTGACATGGCCACCACTGACCTGCTGCAAACTGTGACATGGCCCCACATTGACATGGCCACCACTGACCTGTACCCAATGTGATATAGCCCCCATAGTGACATGGCCACCACTGACCTGCTGCCCACTATGACATAGCGCCCACAGTGACATTGTAACCAGTGGCCTGTTGCTCACTGTGATATGGCCACCACTGACCTGCTGCCCACTGTGACATAGCCCCCACAGTGACATGGCAACCAGTGGCCTGTTGCTCACTGTGACATGGCCACCACTGACCTGCTGCACACTGTGACATGACCTCACTGCTGCCTTTCTCAAGGCGTGGCGACCTGGTTCAGGAACAGCACAGCAACCAATCCCAGGTTGCTTGGTCCATCAGCACACAGACACCAATGTGGTGGAGGCAAAATGACATTTATTCAAAGGTTACACTGCCTTATATAACCTGGGTTTACCTCGTCACTTCCGCCTGCTTACGTCAGAGATCCATATTGATTGGTTGCAGGGAGGGAGGCTCTACCTTTCCGTACAACACGATATCTTCCGGTCGCCAGACCCTAGCTTATCTTTCCGTACAACGCGATATCTTCCGGTCGCCGGACCCTACCTACCACATTTCCCCCCTCCCTATGCTTAAAGTAAATGGGCAGAAGTATAAAAGTTTAAAAATATAAAATACGAGGCACATTAGGTTAGTAGCATCTAAAGTGACTAAAAATCCCTTATTGCGTGTGATTAAGTTGATAAAGCATAACGAACTAAAAAGTTACAATAAAAAGCTTATATAAAACATAGGACATATCGAACAAATAGAAAATAGAAGAAATTCATTAGTTGTAGAACATTCCTTTCTATATAAAAATTATCAAACTAAGATTATATACTAATGTTGCGTTCTCAAAGCAACTGTCGACGTTCTACTAACATTATGTTAACTTTTTCTAGTCGACTCTTAACAAACAGCACAAGCCTGTTCAATATACATGGTCCAAAAATCAACACTAGCATGAACAGTATAATTGGTCCCATTAGCGTAGAAATGAGGGTGGTTAGCCACGGCGTATGGTTAAACCACGACTCAAACCATCCTTGCTGGGCTTCCCTATCCCTCTTTCTTTTTTCTAAACCCTCCCGGAGTTTGGCCATAGTATCACGAACGACACCAGTGTTGTCTGCATATATACAGCATTCTTCCCCCAAAGCAGCACATAGTCCTCCTTGTTGTAAAAACAAGAGATCTAATCCTCTACGATTTTGGAGAACTACTTCCGACAGTGAACTCAGCGATTGTTCTAAAGCGCTGATTGATTTCTCAATTCGAGTAAGATCCTCATCCACTGCCATTCTAAGGGAATGAAATTTTTGATTCTGCTCAACTAATGAAGCTATTCCTGTTCCTGCTCCCGCGGCTCCTATGGTCAACAGGGTAGCTATGGTCAGAGCGGTAAAAGGTTCTCGCTTTTGTACATGGTGCAAGGTTGAAGAAGTCAAATGATCATAAACATATTCCTCCGGGTGATATATAATTCTCGGAATAATTAATACTTGTATACAAAATTCGGCTTTTATCTTAAGTTTCCTAATAGATATACATGGAGTAATTCCGGCCTTTGAACATATCCATTTTGTATTAGTAGCCGGGACTAACCAATCAGCTATTTCTCCGTTGTTTTTATTAAGTTGTTGTCTGTCTTGTATAATCTCAAACTTACATAGACTTCTTTTTTCAAGAGGTATTACACCAACACATGCACCTTGCCCTGACACTTGCTGCATTGTTACTCCCTGTTTGTTTTGAGAATCGCTCCACAAACACTGTATCGGGTTAGGCCCACTCACCCATTTTGGTTCAGAAGGTATACCCACTGCCTCATAAAGAGGGGGTTGTACATCATAACAAAGCCAACAATGTGTCGTCATCTTTGGATTTGTTGAATTTAATATTTGGTATGTCGAATTTAGTAATTTCCATAAAGGGGGTAGTTTAGGATCAAACGTTGTCAAAATTTCAACATCAGTAGGAGTCGCTTTTCTAACAGCAGTCGTAGTGTCATATCTCACAGGTTTAGGCGTCTGTGGATTAAGGACTAGATTTGGCCCAACAGCTTGAGGTGCCTGGGGTACAGTCTTAATGATCTGCACAAGTACTCCCATATCTTTGTAACTTCTCTGAAGAAACGGAGACCACATCTTACCTAAAAGCCATCCTGAATCACCCGGATTTAAAATTTCCAAAACCAACTGGAAACAGTTAGATCCCCAGCTCACTCGTAAAAATTCATCCTTTCTTTCTGGTGTCCATCTACTACCCGTCACTATGGTTTCACAACCCCAATATCCACAAAACCAATATCCAGGGTAGTTACAATAACTTTTCCCTGGATTTGAACCTGGGCACCAATATATTTCCCCATATGTTTGTCCATGTCTCCTAATATTTGGGTTTGTTGCCGCCTCATATCTCGTACGGGAGGAAGCTGTGCGCGGCTCAGGCGCCTCCTCCCCCTCCCGTTTCCCTGACTCTTCAATTTACATTCCTTTGCATGATGTCCGTTCTTACCGCAGCGCCAACATGGACCTTTAGGTGATATCTGACGTGAGGTAGGTATCGTGGGTGGATTCATTAATTGAGGGCAATTTGCCATGATATGGCCTGCTTGGCCACATTTAAAACATGCCATTATGTTAGCTATTGCGGTATGGACGGCCGCTTGAATCGGGACTAAATGTTCCTCTTTCGCGACATGTCTAATCATGTCTGCCAAACTCGACCCCACCGGCAGTGATCGTAAAATTTCTTTAGTGCTGGCATTGCATTGTTGGCGTAAACAGTCTGTGACTACCGGACCCTTTGCCTCTGCAGGCAGGGAGGAAGAGTCAATCGCTGCTTGAAGGCGATCCACAAACTGCGCGAAACTCTCACTCTCATTTTGTTTTATAGTTGACCATGGGGACGGCTTGGCAATAACCTTAGAAGCTGTGCGAATAGCTTCCCTACCTGCACGGGTGGTTGTCAT
Source organism: Strix uralensis (assembly GCF_047716275.1). Classification (NCBI taxonomy): domain Eukaryota; kingdom Metazoa; phylum Chordata; class Aves; order Strigiformes; family Strigidae; genus Strix; species Strix uralensis. The sequence goes on along the minus strand of NW_027436781.1, from coordinate 40,413 downwards.
CACCTCATGGGCTCGCAGACCCAGAGCCTGCGCTTGAGGTGTGATCATTGTTGGATCCGTTCCCATCAATCGTTGTAAACTAGAACCATACAATGGGTGGTCCGCCCCTGTTACCTGAGCTAATTGTCTCACGCAGTTGTCCTCCCAATCTTGTTTGAAAACTATCATCCCTGCGCCATCAAAAACCAGCCTGCAGGTTTGTTTTATATCAAATGGGAGCATGTCATCTCCTCCGAAGATGCCATCTACTAAAGTAGAGACCATGGCAGAATTGAGCCCCTTATCAGCGATCGCCTTAATGATCGCCTGTATATCTTTAGGATTTATAGGAGAGTACACTCTTCGTGCCCCATCACCATCTCCCATTACTCTAACCGGGAATGCTAGCGCGGCTGAGGGGGCCCAATCTGCACATGCAATTTTTATTTTCCTCCAATCCGTAAGAGGAATTTTATCCTCTCGTATTCCTTTTTTGCTATGAGCAGTATTATATCGAGTTCCAATTTTTGTCTCATCTTCATCTGAGTTTAAATCAGCCGTGAGCCAGTCGTCTCCATCTGCATCCGACTCAATATCGGAACTCGACTCACTAGTCACTTCCAGGCTCTGGTGTTTTTCCTTTGGGCTCCTGTCCCGCCTACTTTCCTTTTTGGGACTTCGACCCCTCCTACTTTGTCCGTAATCGGGCAATTCCCTCCCCTTCGACTCGCCCCCTCGTCTGACCGGGGAGGAGTTTACTCTATAGGGGCGTGTTTGTAGGCGGACATTCTGACTGGTCCCCCACCCCTTAGTCGCCTCCGCCTCCCCTTTCTGACCATCCCTCCCATTCTCCTCCTCCTCACTCTCCATTGGTGGAGAATGCGGGCATATTACTGGGTAAATGCTCTGATTGGCTTTCCCCTTTTGAATGTCCATACCGCCTTTCTCTTCTTTGTTGTCCTTATCTTCCTGCCCACGTGTATTCATTAAACCTTGCATTACTTCCTTATCTTCCCCAAGAACATCATCGCCCCTCCCTTTCTCTTCCCGGTCAGTGCCATTCAGAGGCGCATAGGGCGGTGGTCTCACCCAGATGTTATCAGATTCTATTTTCTCCGCGGCATTCCCAGCCTCCCCGGCCAGCCCACCCCAGAGGGACTCCGCCCGCCCCTGATCCCTCACGAGCGGAGTAGGGTGGTTTGGGGATTGAGGGGGGGGTCCGCTGAATTATCATCATTTAGAGGGCGTGAGGTCTGTGTGGCTGCTCCAACCCCAAGTTTCGGGACAGCTAATAAACAGTCCCTTGCCGCCCTCCATGCTTCCTGCTCCTGCAGGGCTTTTTTCAAAGCCTGCACGACCCTCCCCCACGCCTTAAGGTGTTTCGCCGTGCCTGAGCACATGGTCTCCTCGGCAAACACTTTAGTGCATTTATCCCACGTTTCTGGGTGGAGAATATCCACCGGCTGATCAATGACCCCGATCTGTAAAAGCCTTGCGACTGCAAGGGTAAAGTCTTTGGGCTTACAATCAATCCCCCACTGCTTATGCAGCTCAGATACATTTACCAGGGCTTCCATTCTCCTTGAAGGTCCGGGAGCGTCCTCCCCGCCGGGCTGGTCCTGCCGCTCCGGCCGCCGTTCACCAAATCCAGGCGAAATTCCCGGGTTTCGGCACCACTTGCTGCCTTTCTCAAGGCGTGGCGACCTGGTTCAGGAACAGCACAGCAACCAATCCCAGGTTGCTTGGTCCATCAGCACACAGACACCAATGTGGTGGAGGCAAAATGGCATTTATTCAAAGGTTACACTGCATTATATAACCTGGGTTTACCTCGTCACTTCCGCCTGCTTACGTCAGAGATCCATATTGATTGGTTGCAGGGAGGGAGGCTCTACCTTTCCGTACAACACGATATCTTCCGGTCGCCGGACCCTAGCTTATCTTTCCGTACAACGCGATATCTTCCGGTCGCCGGACCCTACCTACCACACCTCACAGTGACATGGCCACTACTAAACCTGCTGCCCACTGTGACATGGCCTCCATAGTGACATGGCCACCACTGACCTGCTGCCCACTGTGACATAGCCCCACAGTGACGTGGCCACTACTGACCTGCTGCCCACTGTGACGTAGCCCCCATAGTGACATGGCCACCACTGACCTGCTGCCCACTGTGACATGGCCCCCATAGTGACATGGCCACGACTGACCTGCTTCCCACTGTGACATAGCCCCCACAGTGACATGGCAACCAGTGGCCTGTTGCTCACTGTGACATGGCCACCACTGACCTGCTGCACACTGTGACATGACCGCACAGTGACATGGCCACCACTGACCTGCTGCCCACTGTGACACAGCCCCCATAGTGACATGGCCACCACTGACCTGTTGCCCACTGTGACATAGCCCCCACAGTGACATGGCAACCAGTGGCCTGTTGCTCACTGTGACATGGCCATCACTGACCTGCTGCACAATGTGACATGACCCCATAGTGACGTGGCCACTACCGACCTGCTGCCCACTGTGACATGACCCCACAGTGACATGGCCACAACTGATCCGCTGACAACTGTGATATAGCCCCACAGTGACATGGCCACCACTGACCTGCTACCCACTGTGACATAGCCCCCACAGTGACATGGCAACCAGTGGCCTGTTGCTCACTGTGACATGGCCACCACTGACCTGCTACCCAGTGGGACATCTCCCCCACAGTGACATGGCAACCAGTGGCCTGTTACTCACTGTGACAAGGCCATCACTGACCTGCTGCACACTGTGACATGGTCCCACAGTGACGTGGCCACTACTGACCTGCTGCCCACTGTGACATGGCCCCCATAGTGACATGGCCACCACCGACCTGCTGCCCACTGTGACATGGCGCCCACAGTGACATGGCCACCACTGACCTACTGCCCACTCTGACATAGCCCCCACAGTGACATGGCAACCAGTGGCCTGTTGCTCACTGTGACATGGCCATCACTGACCTGCTGCACAATGTGACATGACCCCATAGTGACGTGGCCACTACTGACCTGCTGCCCACTGTGACATGGCCCCCATAGTGACGTGGCCACTACTGACCTGCTGCCCACTGTGATGTGGCCCCCACAGTGACATGGCCACCACTGATCCGCTGACCACTGTGATATAGACCCACAGTGACATGGCCACCACTGACCTGCTGCCCACTGTGATATGGCCCCCATAGTGACATGGTAACCACTGACCTGCTGCCCACTGTGACATAGGCCCACTGTGACATGGCAACGAGTGGCCTGTTTCTCACTGTGACATGGCGACCACTGACCTGCTGCACACTGTGACATGACCTCACAGTGACATGACCACCACTGACCTTCTGGACAATGTGACATAGCCCCCGTAGTGACATGGCCACCACTGACCTGCTGCCCACTGTGCCATGGACCCATAGTGACATGGCCACAACTGACCTGCTGCCCACTGTGACATGGTCACCACACTGACATGGCCACCACTGATCTGCTGACCACTGTGACATAGCCCCACAGTGACCTGGCCACCACTGACCTGCTACCCACTGTGACATGGCCCCCATAGTGACATGGGCACCACTGACATGCTACCCACTGTGACATGGCCACCATAGAGACTTGGCCACAACTGACCTGCTGCCCAATGTGACATAGCCCCCACAGTGACATGGCAACGAGTGGCCTGTTTCTCACTCTGACATGGCCACCACTGACCTGCTGCACACTGTGACATGACCTCACAGTGACATGTCCACCACTGACCTGCTACCCAATGTGACATAACCCCCACAGTGACATGGCAACCAGTGGCCTGTTGCTCACTGTGACATGGCCATCACTGACCTGCTGCACACTGTGACATGGCCCCCATAGTGACATGAGCACCACTGACCTGCTGCCCACTCTGACATAGCCCCGACAGTGACATGGCAACCAGTGGCCTGTTGCTCACTGTGACATGGCCATCACTGACCTGCTGCACACTGTGACATGGGCCCCATAGTGACATGGCCACCACTGACCTGCTGCCCACTGTGACATGGCCCCCATAGTGACATGGCCACCACTGACCTGCTGCCCACTGTGACATAGACCCCACAGTGACATGGCAACCAGTGGCCTGTTGCTCACTGTGACATGGCCATCACTGACCTGCTGCACACTGTGACATAGCCCCCACAGTGACATGGCAACCAGTGGCCTGTTACTCACTGTGACAAGGCCATCACTGACCTGCTGCCCACTTTGACATGGACCCATAGTAACATGGCCACAACTGACCTGCTGCCCACTGTGACATAGACCCATAGTCACATGGCCACAACTGACCTGCTGCCCACTGTGACATGGTCCCCACAGTGACATGGCCACCACTGATCCGCTGACCACTGTGACATGGCCCCCATAGAAACTTGACCACAACTGATCTGCTGCCCACTCTGACATAGACCCCACAGTGACATGGGAACGAGTGGCCTGTTTCTCACTGTGACATGGCCACCACTGACCTGCTGCACACTGTGACATGACCTCACAGTGACATGGCCACCACTGACCTGCTGCCCAATGTGACATAGCCCCCATAGTGACATGGCCACCACTGACCTGCTGCCCACTGTGACATGGCCCCCATAGTGACATGGCCAGCACAGACCTGCTGCCCACTGTGACATAGCCCCCACAGTGACATGGCAACCAGTGGCCTGTTGCTCACTGTGACATGGCCATCACTGCCTGATGCACACTGTGACATGACCCCACAGTGACGTGGCCACTACTGACCTGCTGCCCACTGTGACATGGCCCCCATAGTGACATGGTCACCACTGACATGCTGCCCACTGTGACATGGCCCCCATAGTGACATGGCCACCAATGACCGGCTTCCCACTCTGACATAACCCCCACAGTGACATGGCAACCAGTGGCCTGTTGCTCACTGTGACATGGCCACCACTGATCAGCTGCCCACTGTGACATAGCCCCCATAGTACACATGGCCACCACTGACCTGCTGCCCACTGTGACATGGACCCATAGTGACATGGCCACAACTGACCTGCTGCCCACTGTAACATAGCCCCCACAGTGACATGGCAACCAGTGGCCTGTTGCTCACTGACATGGCCAGCACTGACCTGCTGCACACTGTGACATGGCCCCCATAGTGACGTGGCCACTACTGACCTGCTGCCCACTGTGACATGGCCCCCACAGTGACATGGCCACCACTGACCTGCTACCCACTGTGACATAGCCCCCACAGTGACATGGCAACCAGTGGCCTGTTGCTCACTGTGACATGGCCACCACTGACCTGCTGCACACTGTGACATGACCTCACAGTGACATGGCCACCACTGATCTGCTGCCCACTGTGACATGGCCCCCATTGTGACATGACCAGCACTGGCCTGCTGCCCACTGTGATATAGCGCCCACAGTGACATGACAACCAGTGGCCTCTTGCTCACTGTGACATGGCCATCACTGACCTGCTGCCCACTGTGACATGGCCCCCATATTGACATGGCCACCACTGACCTGCTGCCCACTGTGATATGGCCCCCATAGTGACATGGTAACCACTGACCTGCTGCCCACTGTGACATAGGCCCACAGTGACATGGCAACCAGTTGCCTGTTGCTCACTGTGACATGGCGACCACTGACCTGCTGCCCACTGTGACATGACCTCACAGTGACATGGCCACCACTGACTTGCTGCCCGCTGTGACATGGCCCCCATAGTGACATGGCCAGCACTCACCTGCTGCCAACTGTGACATAGCGCCCACAGTGACATGGCAACCAGTGGCCTGTTGCTCACTGTGACATGGCCATCACTGACCTGCTCCCCACTGTGACATGTCCCAAATAGTAACATGATCACCACTGACATGCTGCCCTCTGTGACATGGACCCATAGTGACATGGCCACAACTGACCTTCTTCCCAGTGTAACACTGACCCACAGTGACATGGCAACCAGTGGCCTGTTACTCAGTGTGACATGACCATCACTGACCTGCTGCACACTGTGACATGGCCCCACAGTGACGTGGCCACTACTGACCTGCTGCCCACTGTGACATGTCACAAACAGTAACATGATCACCACTGACCCGCTGACCACTGTGACATGGCCCCCATAATGACATGGCCACCACTGACCTGCTGCCCACTGTGATATAGCCCCCATAGTGACATGGCCAGCACTGACCTACTGCCCACTGTGACATGGCCCCCATAGTGACATGGCCACACCTGACCTGCTGCCCACTGTGACATAGCCCCCACAGTGACATGGCAACGAGTGGCCTGTTTCTCACTCTGACATGGCCACCACTGACCTTCTGCACACTGTGATATGACCTCACAGTGACATGGCCACCACTGACCTGCTGCCCACTGTGACATGGCCCCCATAGTGACATGGCCACCACTGACCTGTTGCCCACTGTGACTTAGACCCCACAGTGACATGGCAACCAGTGGCCTGTTGCTCACTGTGACATGGCCACCACTGACCTGCTGCACACTGTGACATGAACTCACAGTGACATGGCCACTACTGACCTGCTGCCCAATGTGACATAGCCCCCATAGTGACATGGCCACCACTGACCTGCTGCCCACTGTGACATGGACCCATAGTCACATGGCCACAACTGACCTGCTGCCCACTGTGACATGGTCCCCACAGTGACATGGCCACCACTGATCCGCTGAACACTGTGACATGGCCCCCATAGAGACTTGGCCACAACTGACCTGCTGCCCACTGTGACATAGCCCCCACAGTGACATGGGAACGAGTGGCCTGTTTCTCACTGTGACATGGCCACCACTGACCTGCTGCACACTGTGACATGACCTCACAGTGACATGGCTACCACTGACCTGCTGCCGAATGTGACATAGCCCCCATAGTGACATGGCCACCACTGACCTGCTGCCCACTGTGACATAACCCCCACAGTGACATGGCAACCAGTGGCCTGTTGCTCACTGTGACATGGCCACCACTGACCTGCTGCACACTGTGACATGACCTCACAGTGACATGGCCACCACTGACCAGCTGCCCAATGTGACATAGCCCCCATAGTACACATGGCCACCACTGACCTGCTGCCCACTGTGCCATGGACCCATAGTGACATGGCCACAACTGACCTGCTGCCCACTGTGACATAGCCCCCACAGTGACATGGCAACCAGTGGCCTGTTATTCACTGTGACATGGCCATCACTGACCTGCTGCACACTGTGACATGGCCCCACAGTGACGTGGCCACTACTGACCTGCTACCCACTGTGACATGGCCCCCATAGTGACATGGCCAGCAGTGACCTGCTGCCCACTGTGACATAGCCCCCACAGTGACATGGCAACCAGTGGCATGTTGCTCACTGTAACATGGCCACCACTGACCTGCTACCCACTGTGAGATAGCCCCCGCAGTGACATGGCAACCAGTGGCCTGTTGCTCACTGTGACATGGCCACCACTGACCTGCTACCCACTGTGACATAGCCCCCACAGTAACATGGCAACCTGTGGCCTGTTGCTCACTGTGACATGGCCAGCACTGACATGCTGCCCACTGTGACATAGCCCCCACAGTGACATGGCAACCATTGTCCTGTTGCTCACTATGACATGGCCACCACTGACCTTCTGCACACTGTGACATGACCTCACAGTGACTTGGCCACCACTGACCTGCTCCCCACTGTGACATGTCCCATACAGCAATATGATCACTACTGACATGCTGCCCACTGTCACATGGCCTCACTGTGACGTGGCCACCACTGACCTGCTGCCCACTCTGATTGGCCACCACAGTGACATGGCCACCAGTGGACTGTTGCTCATTGTGACATGGCCACAACTGATCTGCTGACCACTGTGACATGACCTCACAGTGACATGGCCACCACTGACCCGCTGACACCTGTGACATGGCCCCCACAGTGACATGGCCACCACTGACCTGCTGACCACTGTGACATGGCGCCCACAGTGACATGGCCACCACTGACCTGCTGCCCACTGTGACATGGCCCCCATAGTGACATGGCCACAACTGCCCTGCTGCCCACTGTGACATGGACCCCATAGTGACATGGCAAACAGTGGCCTGTTTCTCACTGTGACATGGCCACCACTGACCTGCTGCACACTGTGACATGAGCTCACAGTGAAGTGGCCACCACTGACCTGCTGCCCACTGTGACTGTCCACCACAGTGACATGGCCACCACTGACCTTCTCCCCACTGTGACATGTCCCAAACACTAACATGATCACCACTGACCTGCTGCCCACTGTGACATGGCCCCATAGAGACGTGGGCACAACTGACCTGCTGCCCAGTGTGACATTGCCGCCACAGTGACATGGCAACCATTGGCCTTTTACTCACTGTGACATGGCCACCACTGACCCGCTGCACACTGTGACATGACCCCACAGTGACATGGCCACCACTGAGCTGCTGCCCACTGTGACATGACCCCCATAGTGACATGGCCAGTACTCACCTGCTGCCAACTGTGACATAGCCGCCACAGTGACATGGCAACCAGTGGCCTCTTGTTCACTGTTACATGGCCATCACTGACCTGCTGCCCACTGTGACATGGCCCCACAGTGACGTGGCCACTACTGACCTACTGCCCACTGTGACATGTCCCAAATAGTAACATGATCACCACTGACCTGCTGCCCACTGTGACATGGCCCCCATAGTGACATGGCCACCACTGACCTGCTTCCCACTGTGACATGGCCCCATGGTGACATGGCCACAACTGACCTGCTGCCCACTGTGAAATAGCCCCCACAGTGACATGGCAACCAGTGGCCTGTTGCTCACTGTGACATGGCCACCAATGACCTGCTGCACACTGTGAAATGACCTCACAGGTTCATGGCCACCACTGACCAGCTGCCCAATGTGACATAGCCCCCATAGTGACATGGCCACCACTGACCTGCTGCCCACTGTGACATGGACCCATATTGACATGGCCAGAACTGACCTGCTTCCCAGTGAGACATTGCCCCCACAGTGACATGGCAACCAGTGGCCTCTTACTCACTGTGACATGGCCATCACTGACCTGCTGCACACTGTGACATGGCCCCACAGTGATGTGGCCACTACTGACCTGCTGCCCACTGTGACATGTCCCAAATAGTAACATGATCACCACTGACATGCTGCCCTCTGTGACATGGCCCCCACAGTGACATGGCTACCAATGACCCGCTGACCACTGTGACATGGCCCCCATAATGACATGGCCACCACTGACCTGCTGCCCACTGTGACATAGCCCCCATAGTGACATGGCCACCACTGAACTGCTGCTCACTGTGACATGGCCCCCATATTGACATGGCCACCACTGACCTGCTGCCCACTGTGACATAGCCCCCATAGTGACATGGCCACCACTGACCTGCTGCCCACTGTGACATAGCCCCCACAGTGACATGGCAACCAGTGGCCTGTTGCTCACTGTGACATGGCCATCACTGACCTGCTGCACAATGTGACATGGCCCCACAGTGACGTGGCCACTACCGACCTGCTGCCCACTGTGACATGACCCCACAGTGACATGGCCGCCACTGATCCGCTGACAACTGTGATATAGCACCACAGAAACATGGCCACCACTGACATGCTACCCACTGTGACATATCCGCCACATTGACATGGCAATCAGTGGCCTTTTGCTCACTGTGACATGGCCACCACTGACCTGCTGCACACTGTGACATGACCTCACAGTGACATGGACACCACTGATCTGCTGCCCACTGTGACATGGCCCCCATTGTGACATGACCAGCACTGACCTGCTGCCCACTGTGATATAGCGCCCACAGTGACATGACAACCAGTGGCCTCTTGCTCACTGTGACATGGCCACCACTGACCTGCTGCACACTGTGACATGACCTCACAGTGACATGGCCACCACTGACCAGCTGCCCACTGTGATATGGCCCCCATAGTGACATGGTAACCACTGACCTGCTTCCCACTGTGACATAGGTCCACAGTGACATGGCAACCAGTTGCCTGTTGCTGACTGTGACATGGCGACCACTGACCTGCTGCACACTGTGATATGACCTCACAGTGACATGACCACCACTGACCTTCTGGCCAATGTGACATAGCCCCCATAGTGACATGGCACCACTGACCTGCTGCCCACTGTACATGGTCCCCACACTGACAGGGCCACCACTGATCTGCTCACCACTGTGACATAGCCCCACAGTGACCTGGCCACCACTGACCTGCTACCCACTGTGACATGGCCCCCATAGTGACATGGGCACCACTGACATGCTACCCACTGTGACATGGCCCCCATAGTGACATGGTAACCACGGACCTGCTGCCCACTGTGACATAGCCCCCACAGTGACATGGCAACGAGTGGCCTGTTGCTCACTGTGACATGGCCATCACTGACCTGCTGCACAATGTGACATGACCCCCATAGTGACATGAGCACCACTGACCTGCTGCCCACTGTGATATAGACCCCACAGTGACATGGCAACCAGTGGCCTGTTATTCAGTGTGACATGGCCATCACTGACCTCCTGCACACTGTGACATGACCTCACAGTGACATGGCCACTACTGACCTGCTGCCCACTGTGACATGGCCCCCACAGTGACATGGCCACCACTGACCTGCTACCCACTGTGACATGGCCCCCATAGTGAAATGGGCACCACTGACATGCTGCCCACTGTGACATAGCCCCCACAGTGACATGGCAACCAGTGGCCTGTTATTCAGTGTGACATGGCCATCACTGACCTGCTGCACACTGTGACATGGCCCCACAGTGACGTGGCCACTACTGACCTGCTTCCCACTGTGACATGGCCCCCATAGTGACATAGCCACCACCGACCTGCTGCCCAATGTGACATGACCCCCATAGTGACATGGCCAGCAGAGACCTGCTGCCCACTGTGACATAGCCACCACAGTGACATGGCAACCAGTGGCCTGTTGCTCACTGTGACATGTCCACCACTGACCTGCTACCCACTGTGACATAGCCCCCACAGTGACATGGCAACCAGTGGCCTGTTGCTCACTATGACATGGCCACCACTGGCCTTCTGCACACTGTGACATGACCTCACAGTGACTTGGCCACCACTGACCTGCTCCCCACTGTGACATGTCCCATATAGTAACATGATCACTACTGACATGCTGCCCACTGTCACATGGCCTCACTGTGACGTGGCCACCACTGACCTGCTGCCCACTGTGATTGGCCACCACAGTGACATGGCCAACAGTGGACTGTTGCTCACTGTGACATGGCCACAACTGATCTGCTGACCACTGTGACATGACCTCACAGTGACATGGCCACCACTGACCCGCTGACACCTGTGACATGGCCCCCACAGTGACATGGCCACCACTGACCTGCTGACCACTGTGACATGGCGCCCACAGTGACATGGCCACCACTGACCTGCTGCCACTGTGACATGGCCCCCATAGTGACATGGCCACCACTGCGCTGCTGCCCACTCTGACATGGACCCCATAGTGACTTGGCAACCAGTGGCCTGTTTCTCACTGTGACATGGCCACCACTGACCTGCTGCACACTGTGACATGACCTCACAGTGACATGGCCACCACTGACCTGCTCCCCACTGTGACATGTCCCATACAGCAACATGATCACTACTGACACGCTGCCCACATCACATGGCCCCACAGTGACGTGGCCACCACTGACCTGCTGCCCACTGTGACTGTCCACCACAGTGACATGGCCACCACTGACCTTCTCCCCACTGTGACATGTCCCAAACACTAACATGATCACCACTGACATGCTTCCCACTGTGATATGGCCCCCACAGTGATATGGCCACAACTGACCTGCTGCCAAATGTGACATGGCGCCACAGTGACATGGCCAGTACTCACCTGCTGCCAACTGTGACATAGCCGCCACAGTGACATGGCAACCAGTGGCCTGTTGCTCACTGTGACATGGCCATCACTGACCTGCTGCACACTGTGAAAAAGCCCCCACAGTGACATGGCAACCAGTGGCCTGTTTCTCACTGTAACATGGCCACCTCTGACCTGCTGCACACTGTGACATGACCTCACAGTGACATGGCCACCACTGACCTGCTGCCCACTGTGACGTGGCCCCCAGAGTGACATGGCCAGCACTGACCTGCTGCCCACTGTGACATGGCCCCCACAGTGACATGGCCAGCACTGACCTGCTGCCCACTGTGAAATGGCCCCCACAGTGACATGGCTACCAATAACCTGCTGCGCACTGTGACATGGCCCCACAGTGACATGGCCACCAGTGACCTGCTATCCACTGTGACATAGCCCCCGCAGTGACATGGCCACAACTGACCTGCTGCTCACTGTGACATGGCCCCAAGTGACATGGCCACCACAGAACCGCTGCCGACTGTGACATGGCCCCCACAGTGACATGACCACCACTGACCTGCTGCCCACTGTAACATGGCCCCACAGTGACATGGCCACCACTTATCCGCTGCACACTGTGACATGGCCCCCATAGTGACATGGCCACCACAGAACCGCTGCCCACTGTGAGATGGCCCCCACAGTGACATGGCCACCACTGACCCGCTGCCCACTGTGACATGGGCCCCACAGTGACATGGCCACCACTGACCTGCTGCACACTGTGATGTAGCACCCACAGTGACATGCCCACCACTGCCCGCTGCCCACTGTGTCATGGCCCCACAGTGACATGGCCACCACTGACCTGCTGACCACTGTGACATGGCGCCCACAGTGACATGGCCACCACTGACCTGCTGCCCACTGTGACATGGCCCCCATAGTGACATGGCCACCACTGCCCTGCTGCCCACTCTGACATGGACCCCATAGTGACATGGCAACCAGTGGCCTGTTTCTCACTGTGACATGGCCACCACTGACCTGCTGCACACTGTGACATGACCTCACAGTGACATGGCCACCACTGACCTGCTCCCCACTGTGACATGTCCCATACAGCAACATGATCACTACTGACACGCTGCCCACATCACATGGCCCCACAGTGACGTGGCCACCACTGACCTGCTGCCCACTGTGACTGTCCACCACAGTGACATGGCCACCACTGACCTTCTCCCCACTGTGACATGTCCCAAACACTAACATGATCACCACTGACATGCTTCCCACTGTGATATGGCCCCCACAGTGATATGGCCACAACTGACCTGCTGCCAAATGTGACATGGCGCCACAGTGACATGGCCAGTACTCACCTGCTGCCAACTGTGACATAGCCGCCACAGTGACATGGCAACCAGTGGCCTGTTGCTCACTGTGACATGGCCATCACTGACCTGCTGCACACTGTGACATGGCCCCACAGTGACGTGGCCACTACTGACCTACTGCCCACTGTTACATGTCCCCAATAGTAACATGATCACCACTGACATGCTGCCCTCTGTGACATGGCCTCCACAGTGACATGGCTACCACTGACCCGCTGACCACTGTGACATGGCCCCCATAATGACATGGCTACCACTGACCTGCTGCCCACTGTGACATAGCCCCCATAGTGACATGGCCACCACTGAACTGCTGCTCACTGTGACATGGCCCCCACAGTGACATGGCAACAAGTGGCCTGTTTCTCACTGTGACATGGCCACCACTGACCCGCTGCACACTGTGACATGACCTCACAGTGACATGGCCACCACTGACCTGCTGCCCGCTGTGACATGGCCCCCATAGTGACATGGCCAGCACTCACCTTCTGCCAACTGTGACATAGCGCCCACAGTGACATGGCAACCAGTGGCCTGTTGCTCACTGTGACATGGCCATCACTGACCTGCTGCACACTGTGACATGTCCCAAATAGTAACATGATCACCACTGACATGCTGCCCTCTGTGACATGGACCCATAGTGACATGGCCACAACTGACCTGCTTCCCAGTGTAACACTGACCCACAGTGACATGGCAACCAGTGGCCTGTTACTCACTGTGACATGGCCATCACTGACCTGCTGCACACTGTGATGTAGCACCCACAGTGACATGCCCACCACTGCCCGCTGCCCACTGTGTCATGGCCCCACAGTGACATTGCCACCACTGACCTGCTGCCCACTGTGACATGGCCCGCATAGAGACATGGCCACAACTGACCTGCTGCCCACTGTGACATAGCCCACACGGTGACATGGCAACCACGGGCCTGTTGCTCACTGTAACATGGCCAGCACTGACCTGCTGCCCACTGTGACATAGCCCCCACAGTGACATGGCCACCACTGACCTGCTGCACACTGTGATGTATCCCCCACAGTGACATGGCCACCACTGACCCGCTGCCCACTGTGACATGTCCCAAACAGTAATATAATCACCACTGACATCCTGCCCACTGTGACATGGCCCCCACAGTGACATGGTCACCACTGACACGCTGACCACTATGACATGGCCGCCACAGTGACATGGCCACCACTGACCTGCTACCCACTGTGACATGACCACCATAGTGATATGGCCACAACTGACACGCTGACCACTGTGACATGTCCCCCACAGTGACATGGCCACAACTGACCTGCTGCCCACTGTGAAAAAGCCCCCACAGTGACATGGCAACCAGTGGCCTGTTTCTCACTGTAACATGGCCACCACTGACCTGCTGCACACTGTGACATGACCTCACAGTGACATGGCTACCACTGACCTGCTGCCCACTGTGACGTGGCCCCCAGAGTGACATGGCCAGCACTGACCTGCTGCACACTGTGACATGGCCCCCACAGTGACATGGCCAGCACTGACCTGCTGCCCACTGTGAAATGGCCCCCACAGTGACATGGCTACCAATAACCTGCTGCGCACTGTGACATGGCCCCACAGTGACATGGCCACCAGTGACCTGCTATCCACTGTGACATAGCCCCCGCAGTGACATGGCCACAACTGACCTGCTGCTCACTGTGACATGGCCCCAAGTGACATGGCCACCACAGAACCGCTGCCGACTGTGACATGGCCCCCACAGTGACATGACCACCACTGACCTGCTGCCCACTGTAACATGGCCCCACAGTGACATGGCCACCACTTATCCGCTGCCCACTGTGACATGGCCCCCACAGTGACATGGCCACCACTGACCCGCTGCCCACTGTGACATGGGCCCCACAGTGACATGGCCACCACTGACCTGCTGCACACTGTGATGTAGCACCCACAGTGACATGCCCACCACTGCCCGCTGCCCACTGTGTCATGGCCCCACAGTGACGTGGCCACCACTGACACGCTGCCAACTGTGACATGTCCCAAATAGTAACATGATCACCACTGATATCCTGCCAACAGTGACATGGCCCCACAGTGACATGGCCACCACTGACCTGCTGCCCACTGTGACATGGCCCCCATAGTGACATGGCCACAACTGACCTGCTCCCCACTGTGACATAGCCCCCACAGTGACATGGCAACCAGTGGCCTGTTATTCACTGTGACATGGCCATCACTGATCTGCTGTACACTGTGACATGACCGCACAGTGGCATGGCCACCACTGAACCGCTGCCCACTGTGATGTAGCACCCAGAGTGACATGGCCTGCACTGACCTGCTCCCCACTGTGACATATCCCAAACAGTAACATGATCACCACTGACATGCTGCCCACTGTGACATGGCCCCCACAGTGACATGGCCACCACTGACCTGCTGCCCAATGTGACATGGCCCCCACAGTGACATGGCCACCACTGACCTGCTGCCCACTGAGACATGTCCCCTACAGTGACATGGCCACAACTGACCTGCTGCTCACTGTGACATGGCCCCAAGTGACATGGCCACCACTGACCCGCTGCCCCCTGTGGCATGGCCCCCACAGTGACATGGCCACCACTGACCCACTGCCCCCTGTGACATGGCCCCCACAGTGACATGGCCACCACTGACCTGCTGCCCACTGTTACATGGGCCGCACAGTGCCATGGCCATCACTGACCTGCTGCCCACTGTGTCATATCCCCCACAGTGACATGACCACCATTGCCCTGCTGCCCACTGTGACATGGCCACAACTGACCTTCTGCCCACTGTGACATGACCTCATCGTGACATGGCCATCACTGACCTGCAGCCCACTGTGACATAGCCCACATAGTGACATGGCCACCACTGACCTGCTACCCACTGTGACATAGCCCCCATAGTGACATGGCCACTACTGACCTGTTTCCCACTGTGACATGGCCCCCACAGTGACATGGCCAGCACTGACCTGCTGCCCACTGTGACATGGCCCCCACAGTGACATGGCCATCAGTGACCTGTTGCTCACTGTGCCATGGCCGTCACTGTCCTGCTGCCCACTGTGATATAGCTCCCACATTGACATTGCCACCACTGAACCGCTGCCCACTGCCAACGCAGAAGTCTCGGACACAACTTAAACGACCAATATGATCAAGTTGATGCCACTTTATTAAAGGTTACACAGCAATTTATACTCTATCTCAAGCTTCACGTGCCGCTATCTTATTGCTAATATGCTAAAGCTACTTGTTCACGCGCCCTTTTGCCCCCTATGATTGGTCTCGGTGTGGTGTCCACGCGATGCTCTCCCCCTTAGGTAGACCCCCTGTTTTCGACATTCCAACATCTTTATCTCTTGGGAAGGAGTGTAGTTTCTCAGGCCGTCTCGGCCTTGTTTTTGTCCTTGAACACAGCTGCAGCTTGTTGTTACAGTGAGGCCCCTCGGTTTGGATCGCTCATAATATGTCCATTACTTTCCAGCCATTCCACAAATCCCCCTTTTTGTTTTTGAGCAATCGGGACTTCTCTTTTCTTAAACATTTGTTCACCCAGACTATTCAACATCCGTCACAAACTCTGAAACAGACAGGGAAGAAGCAACATCAAGATTAGTAAACCTACTAGCACTATCAACACTCCTTTGACCAAGGTCTGCAACCAGCCCCTCATCCCGAGTCTAGTCGTCCAAGATAACAAGGACCACCGACAGGTCGTACAGGAATACCAGGCCATGCTCTATCCCCACAAATCAGAAACACTCCAGGTGGAAGTTTAAAGCCTCCGGTGGTTTCTACGGAGAATCCTCCTGTTTTCAAATTATTCCAAGAAGAATGCCCTGTCACATTTTGACAACCTACAAATAAATCTCGGTGACCATTCTGAGCTAACCAAATATGTCATGGGTCACCAAACCAAACCACTCCTGTGCCATTCACTGGCTGCAGCTGAGGAACCACATTATGGCAGTTTGGCATCTCCATAACATCAACATACTTAACAGGTGTAACACTGGCCAACAAATCCAATTCTTGCAAGGGTAAAGAAGTTAACTGGTTTAGATTCTCAATGACTGTCTTTTGCCAAGCTGCATTACGCATGGAGGGCCAATTTAAAATGAAACAACTATCATCATCTGGTCTGCCAATCAGGTCCACTCTCTGTTGTTTCCAATATCCTTCGAAATCAGTTTCATTTTCCTGCAACGGAATGCCAATTAAACAGGTCCTAAAAGGATCATCTGCTTGTTGTAGACTCAAACAGAAATCCTTTATCCCAGATGCGTTTGCCCAGGTTACCCAAATGGTTGCTCTGGGTTCGATGTCAAGAATCCCTTCATGGCTTAATATGAGCCAAACCAGAACAAATGTGGCCCACATTTGACGTGTAGTCATCATTCCACCTTCTTTTCTCAGGTGTCCTGGTACACCTGCCAGCTTCGAGAGCCATTCTTTCCCAACACCACAACTCTTATGTACTATCTTATTGTTCTAATTAACACACTGCAAAGCCAAACGTCTACAAAGCTTCAAAATCAATTTCTGCTAGAATCCTTTATCTAAGGTTTTCAATTAAGCCTATAACTTTAACAAACTACTGCTGTTTTCTAAAAAATTAAGCCTGCCTTTCTGTAACTAAAAGTGGATTGCTGATATGTTGGCTCGTTGGCAAATTCAGACAACCAACTTGCTTCAGTATAAACTTCTGAACTGTGATAAGTGGCTGTATTCGAACAGCCGTGCAAAACGACTGCAAGCCCAGGAAAAGACAAAAGGCTTCTCTGTTTGCTGGATGTAGTGCTGTTAGTAACGAGGTCAGAATCAGGTTCAGTCGATGTTGATGTCTCTGAAGTGCCTCAAAACACAGGGTTCTCCGTCCAGTTTGCAGAGGCCTACGTAGATGAATTGTTACCTGTAAAAACACAAGCAGGAACCCCTGCCTAGGACCTGTGAGTGAGCCTAGTGCTCTGCGTCGTTCTTCCTGACTTCCCCTTTCCAGGGCCGCACCCATCAACTCGGTACCCATCTGACGCCAGTATCTGTAACAACACAAGCATATCCCCGACCGGTCATTCTTAGTTCTGCAGGTCCTCTCCATTCTCCTGTAACGACATCCCTGTATTGAACAAAAACATTACTGTCACATTGGTATGTACCAGATTTCAAACCCAAACTATGTATTATTACTGGTGGTTCATTTCTATCACCTGTGAACCGCAAAAAATTTAATACATACACCGCTTTTGCAAGTCGCTCTGCAGCAGCCAAGACTTCTCCCCCTTTTTGTTTTTGAAAAGCGCTTTCAAGGTTTGATGTGCTCTCTCCACGATGGCTTGTCCCGTGGGGGAATGCGGTATTCCTGTGATGTGACGTATACCCCAGAGTTGGCAAAAATGAGTAAATTTCTGGGAAGTGTAGGCCGGACCATTGTCAGTTTTGATCTCTGCAGGCACGCCCAGTGCCATAATTGCAGCATGCATATGTTTGATGACATGCCGTGCTGTTTCACCTGTTTGCGCTGTTGCCCAGAGTGCTAGAGAAAAGGTATCAATAGAAACATGCACATATTTAAGCCTGCCAAATTCTGGGATATGGGTCACATCCATTTGCCAGAGTTGTAAAGGTTGGAGTCCTCGGGGGTTTACTCCCAAACCGAGGCCTACTCCCACCTTCTGGCAATCGGGACAGGATTGCACAATTCCTCTAGCATCAGCCACAGGAATGTGAAATTGTCTGGCTAACATTTTTGCTGACTGGTGAAAAAACTGGTGTGACAGCCTGGCCTGTTCAAAGGTGTTAACGGCAGGGCCCGTCCAGGCTGGAGCGACAAGTTGATCAGCTCGAGCGTTTCCCAACACAAGGCCTCCACATTGTTGATGACTGCGGATGTGCATAATAAAATATTCATCCTGACGTTGGTTCAAAAGTGTCAGCAATTGTAACAACAAAGTATGTAATACAGGATTTCGCACAGGTTTCACCATGCTGTTTTCCAGACGTTGTACTGTACCTACTACATACAATGAGTCTGATACTATATTAAGAGGTTCTTGAGACCAGCGTTGAAATGTCCAGATAACAGCTCGAAGTTCTAAAGTCTGTAAAGAGTCACCAGGCACTCCAGGGAGTAATTGATGTTCCCAGGTGTCCCCTTCCTTCCAGGTGACTGCAGCCCTTCGAGATTTTCGTCCAACATCAGTGAAGACAGTTATCCCTTCTACTGGAACCTCTGATCGCAAGGGTAAATGTACAAACCGCTGATGGCATAATAATGACAAAAGCTTATCCGATGGATAACTATTGGTGATAGTACCTAAGAAATCAGCAATTGCTATTTGAAAGACAGTTGAAGCAGATAATAACCAATCTAAATAAAACTGAGATACAGGTATGTAGATGACTTCTGGTTCGATGCCTGAAATATCTAAAATTCGCTGCCTCCCTTTTATGACAAGCTGTGAAAATAAGTCAGGACGTGTAACTACTGTGTTTCTGGGCTGAAAAGGGAGAAAAATCCATTCCAAAAGTCGTAAATTTGGTTTTTTCACTCAACTGAATAATAAGCCCCAATGGGTGTTCACGTTTACCCCCGGAGTTAACTAACATAAAAGAAAGAGCTTTATCATCCAGTCGCCTGTGAGTATAAGTTGTCATGATTTTATTGCTAATTACTTGTAAAGCTTGCTGTTGATCCTCATCCAGTTGACGGCGCTCCTGAGCTTGTACAGACGTGCCCAGGAGTGGCATCAAAGGTTTCAGATCATCGTTCGTAATTCCACAGATATTACGAACCCACTGGATATCCCCAATTAATCTCTGTGCATCAGACAATGTTTCTATTTTTGTGTTGATTTTAACCTTTTGAGGGCGAATCATTGCATTTGTAATAATCCAGCCCAGATACAGCCATGGCCCCTGTTTCTGAATTTTCTCTGGTGCTATCTCTAATCCCCTCTCCTTGAGACTGCATGTTAGCTGGCCCAATATTGTCTCGCAGTCCAGTTGTTTTCCTGCCACTAAGATATCATCCATGTAATGATAAATGAGTAAATGAGGATACTGTTTTCGGATGGGTTCCAGAGCCCACGCGACGAAAGACTGACAGATCATGGGTGAATTTTTCATCCCTTGTGGTAGCACCACCCAGTGATACCTCTTTGCTGGTTCGGCCTTATTAATCGATGGCACTGTAAAGGCAAACCTTTCAGCATCCTCTGGATGTAAGGGGATTGTAAAGAAGCAATCTTTTAGATCGATAACTACCAGATCCCAGCCTTCAGGTAACATTACTGGGGAAGGCAAACCAGGTTGTAAGGTGCCCATGTCACAGATAACCGCATTAATCGCTCTCAAATCATGTAACAGACGCCACTTCCCAGACTTTTTCTGAATTGTAAAAATTGGTGTGTTCCATGGGCTAGTTGAAGGCAGGATATGTCCGGCATCTAGCTGTTCCTGTACCAAATCATTAATAATTTGCAGCCGGTCCAGTTTTAGCGGCCACTGGTCGATCCATATGGGATCATCAGTTTTCCAGGTTAATTTTAGGATTGGCTGCTCTACCGTGGCCGCGCCTAAAAAGGCGAAGTAATCAATCGAGCTCCCATTTGACTGAGCAGATATCTGCCCACCAGTGCCACAGGTGAGTGCATCACATAGGGACGTGTGGTTACTAGCTTGCCATCCGGAAACATAAATGCTATTGTGTCTCTGCTGATGGATGTGACTTGAGTTCCTCCAACCCCTAGAATTCCTGTATTAGCAGGCAGTAAAGGCCACTGACTAGGCCATAGATAAAGTGGTACAATTGTGACATCTGCTCCAGTGTCAATGAGCATTCGTAATTTACTCGTCTGTCCATTAGGGTGTCTCATCTCCATCTGCTTCTCTGGCTTCCCCCGACTAATGTCCAGGGCTAACAAAACATCTGGTTGTCCAGTGGACCCAAAGCCTTTTTCACCTCTCTTCTTTTGTTCTGCATTAGGCACTTTTGATTCAAATGGAATTAGCTGAGCAATTTTCGATCCCTCCATGATAGTCAAAGGAGGAGTAAGTGTGTATACCATGATTTTAATTGTTCCCTCAAAGTCAGCATCAATAAGTCCTGGGATGACAAAAATACCTTTTTTAAATGCTGAGGAACGTCCAATTAATAAGGCACTTAAACCATGTCCCAGAGGTCCCACCAGATTAGAATCAACCAGATGTATTGTAGTGTCTGTAAGTGTAATAGCTACTGCTGTTGCCAAATCCACTCCTGCGCTTCCTGAGGTGGCAGCGGAGCAGCGGTCCAAGCACCCTGGACTTGTGTCGTCACGCGAGGGCGGGCCATGCTCTGCCTCCCATTTCCCCTCTTACGAGACACGTGAGCACGACATTCTGATTTAAAATGACCCATTTGTCCACAGTTAAAGCACTTCTTATCTCGCTTGCCTTTGATGTGTTTGCCTCTGACAATTGGTGTTACTGCAGCTCCTACCGCAGCAGCCATAAAGGCGGCTTTCTCCTGATCAAGCATTCGCTCTGCTGCCTCCAGCAGCTGACCTGCAGTAGATTGTCATGGGAGAAGGCTTAAAGCTTTCTTAGTTTTGTTGTTAGCATTGTCATAAGCAAGCATATCAAGGAATTTAACTTTCATTTCATCACTTAAATCAGGATTGCTATTAATGGCGGCATGCAATCTGTCGATGAATTTTGGGTAGGGCTCCGTGGGCCCCTGTCTCACTCCTGTAAATGCTGGCACCTCTTTTTCATCATGTACGGCTAGAATGATTTTGAGAGCCAATTCCTGGGTTAACCGTAACACTTCTGGTTGAAATCCCACTTGTCAATCTGGGCTAGCAAAAGGACCTGCCCCCATCAGCATCTGAGCTTGCACCCCACATAGAGGGTCTCCTTGCTGACGGGGTGTGGCTGCGGCAGCGTCGCAGGCCACTTGCCAATGTTGGAAAAACTGCAATTGTTGTGAAGCTGTTAGTAAGGTTTGTACAATTATGCGCACATCATACGGAGTCAATAAATGTGCTGTAAAGATATGCTGAATTACCGAATTTATATATGGTGATTTCAACCCATATTGTGTTACGGCTAATTTTGCTTCTTTAATCATTTTCCAATCTAAGGCTTCCCACTCATTGCCCTGTGGGGTCACTATTACTGGGAACGTCACTGGGCCAAGTTCGTTAAACTGCCCCTCTATTATAGCATCCCGAATAACTCCCCGCCAACGGTTTGCCGGATTATTATTACCTCTCGCGCGTCCCAGTGCCCCCCCTCCCATTTGGGCCAGTGCCCCCCCTCCCATTTTGGCCGACGGTGGCGGCGACCCGATAGCCACCGTTTCCCTCTGACCAACGCCCCCCCCCCGTGTCGCGGAAGAAGGGGTTAAAAGGAAGAGGCAGCGGTGCTGTGGGGGTGGGCTGAGCCGCTTGCTGCATTCGGATTTCAAGTTGCTCTAACTTTCTCGTTAACTCTTGCAAGTGCTGATCTTGTAAACCGTAACGAGATTGTTCTTGCGGTGACTGAGGTGTCGGGGGCGAGGACGTGGGCAGGGGTGGGTAGGCGCCGTCCTCTAAAGAGGAAGCAGAGGCGGCGGCGGCGGCTGCGGCGGTGACAGCGGCGGCAGGGGGGTCGGGCGGGGGCAGGCGAGAGCGGGGCCGGCCCGTGAGCTCCGGTGATTGATCTTCTGGGCTTCAGGGAGGGGAGTCGAGCTGGAGCAAATCGGCTAATTTTTGCTTGTGCCGTACGGGTGCCGCACGTGCAGCGTCCCCGTTCCTCCTTTTTGGAGCCACCTTAGGGAACAGGGATCCCGTGAACGTCATAGCGGTAGCGGAATCCTTGGCACCAGCACTTTCTGCCTCTGCTGACAAGGCAGCGAAAGCGGAGGCGGTGGTCTGCCCTTCCGCTTTCATTTCTTTCAGAGTGTCTAGGACCACTCTCCACACGGTGGAAAGTTTCCTACTGTCTTTGGAATCTGAACTAATGTCATCCCACAGTGCCGCGCCGATCTTTTCCCAAGTAGTTAACTCGAAGGCTGCGGTCTCTGAAGCAATTAGTTCGTGCTGCCGAGCCCACAACAGCAACCTCCTCAGGTTCCCCTCATCATAAGAAACTCCTCTCTTAGAAAGTATGTGTTGGAGGAGCTTAACCACTGCTGTTTCTTCTTTACTCAGCGTGGACCCCATCTGCTCCCCAGCCGCTCACCTGATGAGGGCGAGATTCTCGACGATTGCGCGCGCGCATCTTCCCAGGCGCCGGGGCAGCGCCTGCTACGGCTGGCTTACGCCCCCTCCGGACCGTCTTCTCTTGCTCGGGCGAGCACAGACGGGAGGGTCCCGATTCCCCAGGGCTTGAGTCCTGCGTATTCGATGAGGCTCCCTCGGGTCCCTGCTCGGGCACCAGTTGCCGACGTGGAAGTCTCGGACACAACTTAGACGACCAATGTGATCAAGTTGATGCCACTTTATTAAAGGTTACACAGCAATTTATACTCTATCTCAAACTTCATGCGCCGCTCTCTTATTGTAATAGGCTAAAGCTACTTGTTCCCGCGCCCTTTTGCCCCCTATGATTGGTCCCGGTGTGGTGTCCACGCGATGCTCTCCCCCCAGGTAGACCCCCTGTTTTCGACATTCCAACATCTTTATCTCTTGGGAAGGAATGTAGTTTCTCAGGCCGTCTCGGCCTTGTTTTTGTCCTTGAACACAGCTGCAGCTTGTTGTTACAATGAGGCCCCTCGGTTTAGATCGCTCATAATATGTCCGTTATTTTCCAGCCATTGCACAGCCCACGATGATGTAGCACCCATAGTGACATGGCCACCACTGACCTGCTGCCCACTGTGACATGGCCCCACAGTGACGAGGCCACCAATGACCCACTGCCCACTGTGACATGGCCCCCACAGTGACATGGCCAGCACTAACCTGCTGCCCAATGTGACATGGCCCCCAAAGTGACATGGCCACCACTGACCTGCTTCCCTCTGTGACATGGGCCCCACAGTGACATACCACCACTGACCTGCTGCCCACTGTGACATAGCCGCCACAGTGACATGGCCAGCACTGACCTGCTGCCCACTGTGACATGGCCCCCACAGTGACATGGCCACCACTGACCTGCTGCTCACTGTGACATGGCCCCATAGTGACATGGCCACCACTGATCCGCTGCCCACTATGACTGGCCCCCACAGTGACATGGCCACCACTGACCTCCTCCCCACTGTGACATAGCCCCCACAGTGACATGGGCACCACTGATCCGCTGCCCACTGTGACTGGCCCCCACAGTGACATGGCCACCACTGACCTCCTCCCCACTGTGACATAGCCCCCACAGTGACATGGGCACAACTGAACTGCTGCTCACTGTGACATGGCCACAACTGACATGCTGCCCACTGTAACATGACCACACTTTGAAATGGCCACCACTGACCTGCTGCTCACTGTGACATGGCTCCCACAGTAACATGATCAACACTGACCTGCTGCCCAATGTGACATGGCCCCACAGTGCATGGCCACCACTGACCCGCTGACCACTGTGACATGGCCACCACAGTGACATGGCCACCACTGACCCGCTGCCAACTGTGACATGCCCCCACAGTGACATGGCCACAACTGACCTGCTGCCCAATGTGACATGGCCCCCACAGTGACATGACCACCACTGACCTGCTGCCCACTGTTACCTAGCACCCAGAGAGACATACTACAACGGACCTGATGCCCACTGTGACAGCCCCCACAGAGACATAGCCCCCACAGTGACATGGCCACAACTGACCTGCTGCCCAATGTGACATGGCCCCCACAGTGACATGACCACCACTGACCTGCTGCCCACTGTTACCTAGCACCCAGAGAGACATACTACAACGGACCTGATGCCCACTGTGACAGCCCCCACAGAGACATAGCCCCCACAGTGACATGGCCACAGCTGACCTGCTGCCCACTGTGACATGACCTCACAGTGACATGGCCACCACTGACCTGCTGGTCACTGTGACATGGCCCCACAGTGACATGGCCACCACTGAAACACTGCCCACTGTGACATGGCCCCCACAGTGAAATGGCCACCACTGACACGCTGACCACTGTGACATGGACCCCACAGTGACATGGCCACCACTGACCTGCTGCCCACTGTGACATGGGCCCCACAGTGACATGGCCACAACTGACCCTCTGCCCACTGTGACATAGCCCCACAGTGACATGACCACCAGTGGCCAGCTGCTCACTGTGACATGGCCACAACTGACCTGCTGCCCACTGTGACATGAGCTCACAGTGACATGGCCACCACTGACCTATTGCCCACTGTGTCATGGCCCCCACAGTGACATGGCCACAACTGATACTCTGCCCACTGTGACATGGCCCCCACACTGACATGGCCACCACTGACCTGCTGCCCACTGTGACCTAGCACCCACAGTGACATGGCCACCACTGACCCGCTGCCCACTGTGACATGGCCCCCACAGTGACATGGCCACCAGTGACCTGCTGCCCACTGTGACCTGGCCCCACATTGACATGGCTGTCATGGTGCACTCGTTGGACTCGTGATGGTTCGTTTGTTACTATCTCGAAAGTGCAAAATTAAGGTGACCAACACCAAAGGGGATAGCAGTAATCAAACAGTGAAACTTTATTGTGTTGCCTGTGAAGCGGCTCGCGATAGTTCGAGATGGGTGAAAGAAAGGAGAAAAGTAAAGTTAAGTTTAGAGTGAGGGGAGAGGGAGGTTATAGCTACCACCGCTGATCTCACGATGTCCTAACGGTCCTGGGTCCAGCTGACGCTGTGTCGTCGATCGTTGTGGTCCTTGGTGGGGAATCTTCCCATTTTCGTTGTCCAGAAGACATCTTTTATGCTCAGGAACACACCTTGCTCCACCTCTGCCTCAGGGGTCTCCGCCCTTCTCGAGCGAGGCTACCACGCATGCACGGGCAGGAGTGTCTGAGGCGTGGTCAGTCTTGGAGGTGGGTAACCTTCAACCAGCAGGTGTGTTTTGGTATTATAATGAAACAAAGTTCGTCTAAGGTTCATGATTTCTTCATCGATGTTATGGCAACAGTCGCGATCCATCTTTTTTGACAATGGCTGTGCAATTATCTCTAACAGCTCCGGATAGGCCCAGGTACCAAACAATAGCACAACGCTCTTTGTATTACACGGCTCAGGCACCAAAGAACAGCACTGCACTGCCTGCACCACACGGGTCAGTGCTCAGGAGAACAGCACAGCACTGGCTGTGCCACACAGTTCTGCATTCAGAAGCCTTTGCACCACATTCCACTCCAGGGATCGACAACTGTGTTCCAAACAGGCCGTTGTCGGGTCCGTCACTGTCCATGTCCCTGATGACAATGTTGAGACAACGCTGATCTTCTGACCGACTCTTACACATGGCCACCACTGACATGATGCCCACTGTGACATGGCCCCCACAGTGACATGGCCACCAGTGACATGCTGCCCAATATGACATGGCCCCGACCGCGACATGTCCACCATTGACCTGCTGCACACTGTGATATGGCCTCAAAGTGACATGGCCACCACTGACTTGCTGCCCACGGTGATGTAGCACCCACAGTGACATGGCCACAACTGATCTGTTGCCCACTGTGTCATGGCCCCCACAGTGACATGGCCACCTCTGACGCGCTGCCCACTGTGACATAGCCCCCACAGTGACATGGCCACCTCTGACGCGCTGCCCACAGAGACATGGCCCCCACACTGACATGGCCAGCACTGACCTGCTGCCCACTGTGACATGGCCTCACAGTGACATGGCCACCACTGACCCGCTGCCCACTGTGAGATGGCCTCACAGTGACATGGCCACCACTGACCCGCTGCCCACTGTGACATGGCCCACACACTGACATGGCCACCAGAGA
The DNA here is from genome assembly GCF_047716275.1 of Strix uralensis. NCBI lineage: Eukaryota > Metazoa > Chordata > Aves > Strigiformes > Strigidae > Strix > Strix uralensis. The sequence goes on along the minus strand of NW_027436781.1, from coordinate 13,036 downwards.
CCCGCTGCCCACTATGACATGGCCCCCTCAGTGAAATGGCCACCACCGACCTGCTGCCCACTGTGACATGGCCCCCACAGTGACATGGCCACCAGTTACATTCTGCCCACTGTGACATGGCCCCCTTAATGACACAGCCACCACTTACTAGCTGCCCACTGTGACATGTCCCCCACACTGACATGGTCACCACTGACCCGCTGCCCACTGTGACCTAGCACCCACTGTGACATGGCCACCACTGAGCCGCTGCCCACTGTGACATGACCCCCACAGTGACTTGGCCACCACTAACACTCTGCCCACTCTGACATGGCACACACAGTGACATGACCACTACTGACGCGCTGCCCACTGTGACGTGGCCTCACAGTGACATGGCATCCACTAGACACTGCCCACTGTGACCTGGCCTTAACAGTGACATGGCCACCACTGACCCATTGCTCACTGTGATATGGCCCCCACACTGACATGGCCACCAGTGGCCTGCTGCTAACTCTGACATGGCCACAACTGACCTGCTGCCCACTGTGATGTAGCACCCACAGTGACATGGCCACCACTGACCTGTTGCCCACTGTGACATGGCCCAAACTGTGACATTCCCACTGTGACATGCTGCCCACTGTGACATGGCCCCCACCGTGACCTGGCCAGCACTGACTCGCTACTCACTGTGGCATGTCCCCCACACTGACATGGCTACCAGTGGCCTGCTGCTCACTGTGACAAGGCAACCACTGACATGCTGCCCACCGTGACATGACCTCACAGTGACATGGCCACCACTGAACCACTGCCCACTGTGACATGGCCCCCACAGTGAAATGGCCACCACTGACATGCTGACGACTGTGACATGGCAACCACAGTGACATGGCCACCACTGAAATGCTGAGCACTGTGACATGGCCCCCATAGTGACATGGCCACCACTGACCTGCTGCCCACTGTGACATGGCCCCCACAGTGACATGGCCACCACTGACCTCCTGCTCACTGTGACATGGCCCCACAGTGACATGGCCACCACTGATCCACTGCCAACTGTGACATGGCCCCCACAGTGACATGGCCACCACTGACCCGCTGCCCACTGTGACATGGCCCCCACACTGACAGGGCCACCACTGACCTGGTGCACACTCTGATATGGCCCCCATAGTGACATGGCCACCACTGACCTGCTGCCCACTGTGATATGGCCCCCACAGTGACATGGCCACCTCTGACTCGCTGCCCACTGTGACATGGCGACATGCTGCCCACTGAAGTGAGAAACCTTAACGAAATAGATGCAGGCCTCTCAGCAGGGTGGGCTCTCAGCAGGATGGGCTCTTGAGATAAGGGAGGAGCTGCAACTACTGAGTCCCAAGATAAGGAAGGGGAATTCAAAGAATGCTAAATTGACATGCTGAAGAGACCTAATTGGGTGAAAAGTCATAAGAGGAAGAAGAGGAATCATCAATCTTCATCCTGAAGACCCCTGCCCAAGACCAACAGGAGACATTGCGCAGGCGCAACGGGGAGGGACTTGGGGCGGGATTTATGATAATGATTTCTCAAAACTAATTGTAATATCTCTCCCTATTCTCGGGATTATCATGAATATGTAAACACTTACGCTATAGAAAGGAGCTGTTTTCGCTCCAAAATGTGCACGTTTGTGGAGGAGCGATCCCCCGTGCAACCAGCGCTGAATAAACATACCTTCTTTATAACCTTACTGGTTGTAAAATCGTGACTCCGCACGTCACCACTGTGACATGGCCCCCACAATGACATGGTCACCTCTGACACGCTGCCCACTGTGACATGGCCCACACCGTGACATGGCCACCACTGACTCACTCTCCACTGTGACATGGCCCACACAGTGACATGGCCAACACTGACCTGCTGCCCAATGTGACATGACCCTCACAGTGAAATGGCTACCACTAAACTGCTGCCCACTGTGACATAGCCCAGAGAGTGACATGGCCACCACTGACCCGCTGCCCACTGTGACATGGCTCCCACAGTGACATGGCCACCACTGACTCGCTGCCAACGGTGACATGACCCCCACACTGACTTGGCCACCACTGACCCACTGTGCACAGTGACATGGAGCACACTGTGACATAGACAGGAGGAAGAGAACAAGAGAGAGCAAGAGAGAGGAAGAGAGAGAGAGAGAGGGGAATAGGGAGTGAGAAGCAGAAGGAGGAAAGGGGAGAGAGAGGAAGAGAGAGGAAGAGAGTGCAAGGGAGAGGAAGAGAGAGGAAGAAACAGGAAGAACTAGGAAGAGAGCGTATAAGAGAGCAAGACAGAGCAAGAGAGAGTAAGGGAGAAGGGGATATGCAGAGAGAAGCACAGGGGGAAAGGGGAGAGACAGGAAGGGAGAGGAAGAGAGAGGAGGAGGGGGGAAGACAGGAAGTGGAGACAGGAGGAGAGGAAGAGGAGAGAGGAGGAGGAGAGGGGAGGAAGAGAGAGGAGGAAGAGAGAGGAGGAGGAGAGTGGTGGAGGAGAGACGAGGAAGAGAGAGGAGGAAGAGAGAAGATGAGGAGAGAGGAGGAAGAGATTGGACGAAGAGGGAGGAAGAGGAGAGAGGAGGAGGAGAGAGGAAGAGGAGAGAGGAGGAAGAGAGAGGAAGAGGAGAGAGGAGGAAGAGAGAGGAGGAAGAGAGAGGAAGAGGAGTGTGGAGGAGGAGAGAGGAGGAAGAGAGAGGAGGAAGAGAGAGGAGGAGAGAGGAGGAAGAGGGAGGAGGAAGAGAGAGGAAGAGGATAGAGGAGGAAGAGAGAGGAGGAAGAAGAGGAGGAAGAGAGGAGGAAGAGAGAGGAGGAAGAGAGAAGAGGAAGAGAGGAGGAAGAGAGAGGAGGAAGAGAGAGGAAGAGGAGAGAGGACGCGGACAGAGGAGGAAAAGGGAGGAGGAAGAGAGAGGAGGAGGAGAGAGGAGGAGGAGAGAAGAGGAAGAGATAGGAGGAAGAGCGAGGAGGAAGAGAGAGGAGGAAGAGAGAAGAAGAGGAGAGAGGAGGAGGAGAGAGGAGGAAGAGAGAAGAGGAAGAGAGAGGAGGAAGAGAGAGGAGGAGGAGAGAGGAAGAGAAGAGAAATGCAAGAGAGAGGAGGAAGAGAGAGGAGGAAGAGAGGAGGAAGAGAGAGGAGGAGGAGACTGGTGGAGGAGAAAGGAGTAGGAGAGAAGTGAAAGAGAGAGGAGGAAGACAGAGGAGGAATGGAGAGGAAGAGGAGAGCGGAGGTGGAGAGAGGAGGAAGAGAGAGGATAAGAAAGAGGTGGAGGAGAGAGGAGGAGGAGAGAGGAGGAGGAGAGAGGAGGAAGAGAGAGGAGGAAGAGAGAAGAGGAAGAGAGAGGAAGAAGAGAGAGGAGGAAGAGAGTGGACGAAGAGGGAGGAAGAGGAGAGAGGAGGAGGAGAGAGGAGGAAGAGAGAGTAAGAGGAGAGAGGAGGAAGGGAGAGGAGGAAGAGAGAGAAAGAGGAGAGAGGAGGAGAAGAGAGGAGAACAAGAGAGGAGGAAGAGAGAGGATGAAGAGAGAAGAAGAGAAGAGAGAAGGAGGAGAGAGGAGGAAGAGACAGGAGGAAGAGAGGAGGAAGAGGAGAGAGGAGGAGGAGAGAATAGTAAGAGAGAAGAAGACGAGAGAGGAACAAGAGAGAGGAGGAAGTGAGAGGAGGACGAGAGAGGAAGAGGAGAGAGAGGTGGAGAGAGGAGGAAGAGAGAGGATAAGAGAGAGGTGGAGGAGAGAGGAGGTGGAGAGAGGAGGAGGAGAGAGGAGAACGAGAGAGGAGGAAGAGAGAGGAGGAAGGGAGAGGAGGAGGAGAGAAGATGAGGATAGAGGAGGAAGAGAGAGGAGGAAGAGAGAGGAGGAATAGAGGAGGAAGAAAGAGGAGGAAGAGAGGAAGAAGAGAGAGGAGGAACAGAGAGGAAGAGGAGAGAGGAGGAATAGAGAGCAGGAAGAGACAGGAGGAAGAGAGAGGACGAGGAGAGAGGAGGAGGAGAGAAATGCAAGAGAGCGGAGGAAGAGAGAGGAGGAAGAGAGGAGGAAGAGGAGACAGGAGGAAGAGAGAATAGTATGAGAGAAGAAGACGAGAGTGGAGGAAGAGAGAGGAGGAAGAGAGAGGAGGAAGAGAGAGGAAGAGGAGAGAGGAGGAAAAGAGAGGAGAAAGAGAGAGGAGGAAAAGAGAGGAAGAAGAGAGAGGAGGAATAGAGAGAGTAGGAGTAGAGAGGAGGAGGAGAGAGGAGGAAGGGAGAGGAAGATGAGAGAGGAGGAATAGAGAGGGGGAAGAGAGAGGAGGAAGAGAGAGGAGGATGAGAGAGGAGAAAAAGTGAGTAGGAAGAGAGAGGAGAAAGAGAGAGGAGGAAGAGAGAGGAGGAAGAGAGAGGAGGAGGAGAGAGGAGGAAGAGAGAGGAAGAGGAGAGTGGAGGAACAGAGAGGAGGAAGAGAGCGGAGGAAGAGAGAGGAGGATGAGAGAGGAGAAGAGAGAGGAGGAGGAGAGAGGAGGAAGAGAGAGGAAGAGCAGAGAGGAGGAGGAGAGAGGAGGAAGAGAGAGGAAGAGGAGAGAGGAGGAGGAGAGAGGAGGAAGAGAGAGGAAGAGGAGAGAGGAAGAAGAGAGAGGAGGAAGAGAGAGGAGGAAAAGAGAGGAAGAAGTGAGAGGAGGAATAGAGAGAGTAGGAGGAGAGAGGAGGAAGAGAGAGGAAGAGGAGAGAGGAGGAGGAGAGAGGAGGAAGAGAGAGGAAGATGAGAGAGGAGGAATAGAGAGGAGGAGAGAGAGGAGGAAGAGAGAGGAGGAAAAGAGAGGAGGAAGAGAGAGTAGGAGGAGAGAGGAGGAAGAGAGAGGAAGAGCAGAGAGGAGGAGGAGAGAGGAGGAAGAGAGAGGAAGAGGAGAGAGGAGGAGGAGAGAGGAGGAAGAGAGAGGAAGAGGAGAGAGGAGGAAGAGAGAGGAGGAAGAGAGAGGAAAAGTAGACAGGAGGAAAGAGAGGAGAAAGAGAGAGGAGGAAAATAGTAGAGAAGAGAGAGGAGGAAGAGAGAGGAGGAAGAGAGAGGAGGAAGAGAGAGAAGGAAGAGAGAGGTAGAGGAGAGAGGAGGAAGAGAGGAGGAAGAGAGAGGAGGAAGGGAGAGGAGTAAGAGTGAGGAAAATAGGAGGAAAAGAGAGGAGGAAGAGAGAGGAAGAGGAGAAAGGAGGAAGAGAGAGGAACAGGAGAGAGAAGGAATAGAGAGGAGGAAGAGAGAGGAAGATGAGAGAGGGGGAAAAGAGAGGAGGAAGAGAGAGGAGGAAGAGAGAGGAGGAAGAGAGAAGAAGAGGAGAGAGGAGGAGGAGAGATGAGGAAGAGAGAGGAAGAGGAGAGAGGAAGAAGAGAGATGAGGAAGAAAGAGGAAAAGAAGAGAGGAGGAGGAGAGAGGAGGAAGAGAGAGGAATGAGAGAGAGGAGGAAAGAGAGGAGGAAGAGAGAGGAGGAAGAGAGAGGAAAAGTAGAGAGGAGGAAAAGAGAGGAGAAAGAGAGAGGAGGAAAATATTAGAGGAAGAGAGAGGAGGAAGAGAGTGGAGAAATAGAGAGAAGGAAGAGAGAGGAGGAGGAGAGGAGGAAGAGAGAGGAGGAAGAGAGAGGAGGAAGAGAGAGGAGAAGAGAGAGGAGTAAGAGTTAGGAAAAATAGGGGGAAAACAGAGGAGGAAGAGAGAGGAAGAGGAGAAAGGAGGAAGAGAGAGGAAAAGGAGAGAGAAGGAATAGAGAGGAGGAAGAGAGAGGAGGAAGAGAGAGGAAGAGGAGAGAGGATTAAGAGAGAGGAGGAAGAGCGAGGAGGAAGAGAGAGGAGGAAGAGAGAGGAAGAGGAAAGAGGAGGAAGACAGAGGAGAAAAAGGGAGGAAGAACAGAGAGGAAGAGGAGATTGTATGAAGAGACAGGAGGAAGAGAGTGGAGGAAGAGAGATGAGGAAGAGAGAGGAGGAAGAGAGAGGAAGAGGAGAGTGGAGGAAGAGAGAGGATGAAGAGTGAGGAAGAGGAGAAAGGAGGAAGAGAGAGGAGGAAGAGAGTGGAGGAAGAGAGAGGAGGATGATGGAGGAAATGAGAGGAGGAAGAGAGAGGAGGAAGAGAGTGGAGGAAGAGAGAGGAGGAGGAGAGAGGAGGAAAAGAGAGGAGGAAAAGAGAGGAGGAAGAGAGAGGAGGAAGAGAGAGGAGGAAGAGAGAGGAAGAGGAGAGAGGAGGAGAGAGAGTGAGGAGGAGAGAGGAGGAAGAGAGAGGAGGAGAGAGACGAGGATGAGAGACGAAGTGGAGAGAGGAGAAAAGAGAGGAAGAAGAGAGAGGAGAATAGAGAGAGTAGGATGAGAGAGGAGGAAGGGAGAGGAATAGCAGTGATGAGGAGGAGAGAGGAGGAAGAGAGAGGAAGAGGAGAGAGGAGGAAAAGAGAGGAGAAAGAGAGAGGAGGAAAAGAGAGGAAGAAGAGAGAGGAGGAATAGAGAGAGTAGGAGTAGAGAGGAGGAGGAGAGAGGAGGAAGGGAGAGGAAGATGAGAGAGGACGAATAGAGAGGGGGAAGAGAGAGGAGGAAGAGAGAGGAGGATGAGAGAGGAGAAAAGAGAGTAGGAAGAGAGAGGAGAAAGAGAGAGGAGGAAGAGAGAGGAAGAGGAGAGAGGAGGAGGAGAGAGGAGGAAGAGAGAGGAAGAGGAGAGTGGAGGAACAGAGAGGAGGAAGAGAGCGGAGGAAGAGAGAGGAGGATGAGAGAGGAGGAAGAGAGAGGAGGAGGAGAGAGGAGGAAGAGAGAGGAAGAGCAGAGAGGAGGAGGAGAGAGGAGGAAGAGAGAGGAAGAGGAGAGAGGAGGAGGAGAGAGGAGAAGAGAGAGGAAGAGGAGAGAGGAAGAAGAGAGAGGAGGAAGAGAGAGGAGGAAAAGAGAGGAAGAAGTGAGAGGAGGAATAGAGAGAGTAGGAGGAGAGAGGAGGAAGAGAGAGGAAGAGGAGAGAGGAGGAGGAGAGAGGAGGAAGAGAGAGGAAGATGAGAGAGGAGGAATAGAGAGGAGGAAGAGAGAGGAGGAAGAGAGAGGAGGAAAAGAGAGGAGGAAGAGAGAGGAAGAGCAGAGAGGAGGAGGAGAGAGGAGGAAGAGAGAGGAAGAGGAGAGAGGAGGAGGAGAGAGGAGGAAGAGAGAGGAAGAGGAGAGAGGAAGAAGAGAGAGGAGGAAGAGAGAGGAGGAAAAGAGAGAAGAAGTGAGAGGAGGAATAGAGAGAGTAGGAGGAGAGAGGAGGAAGAGAGAGGAAGAGGAGAGAGGAGGAGGAGAGAGGAGGAAGAGAGAGGAAGATGAGAGAGGAGGAATAGAGAGGAGGAAGAGAGAGGAGGAAGAGAGAGGAGGAAAAGAGAGGAGGAAGAGAGAGTAGGAGGAGAGAGGAGGAAGAGAGAGGAAGAGCAGAGAGGAGGAGGAGAGAGGAGGAAGAGAGAGGAAGAGGAGAGAGGAGGAGGAGAGAGGAGGAAGAGAGAGAAGAGGAGAGAGGTGGAAGAGAGAGGAGGAAGAGAGAGGAAAAGTAGACAGGAGAAAAGAGAGGAGAAAGAGAGAGGAGGAAAATAGTAGAGGAAGAGAGAGGAGGAAGAGAGAGGAGGAGAGAGAGGAGGAAGAGAGAGAAGGAAGAGAGAGGTAGAGGAGAGAGGAGGAAGAGAGGAGGAAGAGAGAGGAGGAAGGGAGAGGAGTAAGAGTGAGGAAAAATAGGAGAAAAGAGAGGAGGAAGAGAGAGGAAGAGGAGAAGGAGGAAGAGAGAGGAAAAGGAGAGAGAAGGAATAGAGAGAGGAAGAGAGAGGAAGATGAGAGAGGGGAAAAGAGAGGAGGAAGAGAGAGGAGGAAGAGAGAGGAGGAAGAGAGAAGAAGAGGAGAGAGGAGGAGGAGAGATGAGGAAGAGAGAGAGAGGAGAGAGGAAGAAGAGAGATGAGGAAGAAAGAGGAAAGAAGAGAGGAGGAGGAGCGAGGAGGAAGAGAGAGGAATGAGAGAGAGGAGGAAAGAGAGGAGGAAGAGAGAGGAGAAGAGAGAGGAAAAGTAGAGAGGAGGAAAAGAGAGGAGAAAGAGAGAGGAGGAAATATTAGAGGAAGAGAGAGGAGGAAGAGAGAGGAGGAAGAGAGAGGAGGAAGAGCGAGGAGGAAGAGAGAGGAAGAGGAGAGAGGAGGAAGAGAGAGGAGAAGAGAGAGGAGGAAGAGAGAGGAGGAAGAGAGAGGAGTAAGAGTTAGGAAAAAGGGGGAAAACAGAGGAGGAAGAGAGAGGAAGAGGAGAAAGGAGGAAGAGAGAGGAAGGAGAGAGAAGGAATAGAGAGGAGGAAGAGAGAGGAGGAAGAGAGAGGAAGAGGAGAGAGGAGTAAGAGAGAGGAGGAAGAGCGAGAGGAAGAGAGAGGAGGAAGAGAGAGGAAGAGGAAAGAGGAGGAAGACAGAGGAGAAAAGGGAGGAAGAACAGAGAGGAAGAGGAGATTGTATGAAGAGACAGGAGGAAGAGAGTGGAGGAAGAGAGATGAGGAAGAGAGAGGAGGAAGAGAGAGGAAGAGGAGAGTGGAGGAAGAGAGAGATGAAGAGTGAGGAAGAGGAGAAAGAGGAAGAGAGAGGAGAAGAGAGTGGAGGAAGAGAGAGGAGGATGATGGAGGAAATGAGAGGAGGAAGAGAGAGGAGGAAGAGAGTGGAGAAGAGAGAGGAGGAGGAGAGAGGAGGAAAGAGAGAGGAAAAGAGAGGAGGAAGAGAGAGGAGGAAGAGAGAGGAGGAAGAGAGAGGAAGAGGAGAGAGGAGGGAGAGAGTGAGGAGGAGAGAGGAGGAAGAGAGAGGAGGAAGAGAGACGAGGATGAGAGACGAAGTGGAGAGAGGAGGAAAAGAGAGGAAGAAGAGAGAGGAGGAATAGAGAGAGTAGGATGAGAGAGGAGGAAGGGAGAGGAATAGCAGTGATGAGGAGGAGAGAGGAGAAGAGAGAGGAAGATGAGAGAGGAGGAATAGAGAGGAGGACGAGAGAAGGAAGAAAGAGAGGAAAAGAGAGAGGAAGAGAGAGGAGGAAGAGAGAGGAGTAAGACAGAGGAGGAAGAGAGAGGACGAGCAGAGAGGAGGAGGAGAGTGGAGGAAGAGAGAGGAAGAGGAGAGAGGAGGAGAGAGAGGAGGAAGAGAGAGAAGAGGAGAGAGGAGGAAGAGAGAGGAGGAAGAGAGAAGAGGAAGAGAGAGGTAAGACTGAGGAAAAATAGGAGGAAAACAGAGGAGGAAGAGAGAGGAAGAGGAAAAAGGAGGAAGAGAGAGGAAAAGGAGAGAGAAGGAATAGAGAGGAGGAAGAGAGAGGAGGAAGAGAGAGGAAGATGAGAGAGGAGGAAGAGAGAGGAAGAGGAAAGAGGAGGAAGACAGAGGAGAAAAAGGGAGGAGGAACAGAGAGGAAGAGGAGATTGGATGAAGAGAGAGGAGGAAGAGAGAGGAGGAAGAGAGAGGAGGAAGAGAGAGGAGGAAGAGAGAGGAAGAGGAGAGTGGAGGAAGAGAGAGGATGAAGAGTGAGGAAGAGGAGAAAGGAGGAAGAGAGAGGAGAAGAGAGTGGAGGAAGAGAGAGGAGGATGATAGAGGAGGAAATGAGAGGAGGAAGAGAGAGGAGGAAGAGATTGGAGGAAGAGAGAGGAGGAGGAGAGAGGAGGAGGAGAGAGGAGGAAAAGAGAGGAGGAAGAGAGAGGAGGAAGAGAGAGAGGAAGAGAGAGGAACAGGAGAGAGGAGGGAGAGAGAGTGGAGGAGGGAGAGGAGAAAGAGAGAGAGGAAGGGAGAGGAGGAAGAGAGAGAGGAAGAGAGAGGAAGAGCAGAGAGGAGGAGGAGAGTGGAGAAGAGAGAGGAAGAGGAGAGAGGGGAGGAGAGAGGAGAAGAGAGAGGAAGAGGAAAGAGGAGGAAGACAGAGGAGAAAAGGAGGAGAAGAGAGAGGAAGAGGAGAGGAGGAGGAAGGAGAGGAGGAAGAGAGAGGAGGAAGAGAGTGGAGAAATAGAGAGGAGAAGAGAGAGGAGGAGGAGAGAGGAGGAAGAGAGAGGAGGAAAGAGAAGAGGAAGAGAGAGGAGAAGAAGAGAGAGTAGGAGGAGAGAGGAGGAAGAGAGAAGAGAAAAGAGAGGAGGAAGAGAATGAGGAAGAGAGAGGAGAAGAGAGAGGAGAGGAGAGTAGAGAAGAGAGATGAGAAGAGAAAGGAAGCGAGAGAGGAGGAAGAGAGATGTGAGAATAGGAAAAGAAGAGAGTAGGAGAGAGAGGAGGAAGAGAGGGGAACATGAAAGAGGAGGAATAGAGAGGAGGAAGAGAGCGGAGGAAGACAGAGGAGGATGAGAGAGGAGGAAAGAGAGGAGGAAGAGAGAGGAGGAAGAGAGAGGAAGAGGATAGATGAGGAGAGAGAGGAGGAAGAGAGAGGAAGAGGAGAGAGGAGGAAGAGAGAGGAGGAAGAAAGAGGAAAAGAAGAGAGGAAGAAGAGACAGGAGGAAGAGAGAGGAAGAGGAAGAGGAGGAGGATAGAGGAGGAAGAGATAGAGGAAAGAGAAGAGGAAGAGAGAGGAGGAAGAGATTGAGTAGGAAGAGAGAGGAGGAAGAAAGAGGAGGAAGAGAGAGGTGGAAGAGAGGAGGGAGAGGAGGAAGAGGAGAAAGGAGGAAGAGAGAGGAAAAGGAGAGAGAAGGAATAGAGAGGAGAAGAGAGAGGAAGAAGAGAGAGGAGGAAGAGAGAGGAGGAAAGAGAGGAGGAAGAGAGAGGAGGAAAAGAGAGGAAGAAGAGAGAGAGGAATAGAGAGAGTAGGAGGAGAGAAGAGGAGGAGAGAGGAGGAAGAGAGAGGAGGAAGAGAGAGGAGGGAAGAGAGAGGAGGAAGAGAGAGGAGAAGAGAGAGGAGGGAGAGAGAGAGTAGGAGAGAGAGGAGGAAGAGAGAGGAGGAAGAGAGAGGAAATGAGAGGGGAGGAAGAGAGAGGAAAAGGAGAGAGGAGGAAGAGGTGGAGAACAGAGATGAGGAAGAGAGAGGAGGAAGAGAGAGGAGGAAGAGAGAGGAGTAAGAGAAAGTAAAAATAGAGAGGAGGAAAAGAGAGGAGGAAGAGAGATGGGAAGAGAGAGGGGAAGAGAGAGACGAGGAGAGAGGAGGAAGAGAGAGAGGAAGAGAGAGGAGGAAGAGAGAGGAAAATGAGAGAGGAGGAAGAGAGAGGAAAAGAGAGAGGAGGAAGAGGTGAAGAAAGAGAGAAGGAAGAGAGAGGAGGAAGAGAGAGGAGGAAGAGAGAGGAGGAAAGAGAGGAGGAAATGAGAGGAGGAAGAGAGAGGAGAAAGAGAGAGGGGAAGAAGAGAGGAAGAGGAGAGAGAGGAAGAGAGAGAATGAAGATTGAGAAGAGGAGAAAGGAGGAATAGAGATGAGGAGAGAGAGGAGGATGAGAGAGGAGGAGGAGAGAGGAGGAGGACAGAGGAGGAAAAGAGAGGAAGAATAGAGAGGAGGAAAGAGAGGAGGAAGAGAGAGGAAGAGAAGAGAGGAGGGAGAGAGAGAGTAGGAGAGAGGAGGAAGAGAGAGGAGGAAGAGAGAGGAGGAAAAGAGAGGAGGAAGAGATAGGAAGAGGAGAGAGAAGGAGAGAGAGGAGGAAGAGACAGGAAAATGAGAGAGGAGGAAGACAGAAGAAAAGGAGAGAGGAGGAATAGAGATGACGAAGAGAGAGGAAGAAGAGAGAGGAGGATGAGAGAGGAGGAAAAGAGAGGAGGAAGAGAGAGAAGGAAGAGAGAGGAAGAGGAGAGATGATGAGGAGAGAGGAGGAAGAGAGAGGAAGATGAGAGAGGAGGAAGAGAGAGGAAGAGGAGAGAGGAAGAAGGAGAGGAGGAAGAGCGAGGAGGAAGAGAGAGGAGGAAGAGAGAGAAGAGGATAAAGGAGGAAGACAGAGGAGGACAAGGGAGGAGGAACAGAGAGAAGATGAGAGACGATGAGGAGAGAGGAGGAAGAGAGAAGAGGAAGAGAGAGGAGGAAGAGAGAGGAGGGAGAGGGAGTGTAAGAAGAGAGAGGAGGAAGAGAGAGGAAAATAGAGAGGAGGAAAAGAGAGGAGGAAGAGAGAGGGGAAGAGAGAGGAGGAAGAGAGAGGACGAGGAGATAGGAGGAAGAGAAAGGAGGAAGAGAGAGGAAGATGAGAGAGTAGGAAAAGAGAGAGGAAGAGAGAGGAGGAAAGAGAGAGGAGGAATAGAGGAGGAAGAAAGAGAGGAAGAGAGGAAGAAGAGAGAGGAGGAACAGAGAGGAGAGGAGAGAGGGAATAGAGAGCAGGAAGAGACAGGAGAAGAGAGAGGACGAGGAGAGAGGAGGAGGAGAGAAATGCAAGAGAGCGGAGGAAGAGAGAGGAGGAAGAGAGGAGGAAGAGGAGAGAGGAGAAAGAGAGAATAGTATGAGAGAAGAAGACGAGAGTGGAGGATGAGAGAGGAGGAAGAGAGAGGAGGAAGAGAGAGAAGAGGAGAGAGGAGGAAAAGAGAGGAGAAAGAGAGAGGAGAAAAGAGAGGAAGAAGAGAGAGGAGGAATAGAGAGAGTAGGAGTAGAGAGGAGGAGGAGAGAGGAGGAAGGGAGAGGAAGAGCAGAGAGGAGAGGAGAGAGGAGGAAGAGAGAGGAAGAGGAGAGAGGAGGAGGAGAGAGGAGAAAGAGAGAGGAAGAGGAGAGAGGAGGAAGAGAGAGGAGAAGAGAGAGGAAAGTAGAGAGAGGAAAAGAGAGTGGAAAGAGAGAGGAGGAAATAGTAGAGGAAGAGAGAGGAGGAAGAGAGAGGAGGAAGAGAGAGGAGGAAGAGAGAGAAGGAAGAGAGAGGTAGAGGAGAGAGGAGGAAGAGAGGAGGAAGAGAGAGGAGAAGGGAGAGGAGTAAGAGTGAGGAAAATAGGAGGAAAAGAGAGGAGGAAGAGAGAGGAAGAGGAGAAAGGAGGAAGAGAGAGGAAAGGAGAGAGAAGGAAAGAGAGGAGGAAGAGAGAGGAAGATGAGAGAGGGGGAAAAGAGAGGAGGAAGAGAGAGGAGGAAGAGAGAGGAGGAAGAGAGAAGAAGAGGAGAGAGGAGGAGGCAGAGATGAGGAAGAGAGAGGAAGAGGAGAGAGGAAGAAGGAGAGATGAGGAGAAAGAGGAAAAGA